>NC_141910.1:20508500-20808750 GCF_057802395.1 Ceratotherium simum simum
CCAAGGACATTCTGAAAGACTCAGAGACTCCTTACTGATAGGGGAGATCAACAGTCTTGTACGCTCTCAGGCTGGTAGTTAGGACAAAAAAGGTAATGAAGCTGTGGTGACTTGTTTTTGTTTCTTTGTTTTAGAATAATGATGGTTAACATTTTACCTTATTTGCTTCATCATAATTATTTTTTTCCTGGAGTATGTTAAAGTAAATTACAGAGATTATATTTTACTCCAAAAATACTTCAGTATGCATATTTGTTTTACTATATAAACACCATTATCACATCTAACAAAATTGACACTAATGCCTTAATATTATCTAATGGCTGGTCTGTATTCAAATTTCCCCGAAATTGCAACTTGTTTTTAACAGGTCTGTTGTTCGCTGGGTCTTAGAAAAAAAGAAGTGATTTCACTGAGTGAAACCTGAACCTTTTTTCTTTTTGTCATCTAAGACATTAGTGGAGAGCAATGTTAAGTTCATAGATACACTCCAAAACTTCACAATTCCCTCCCTCTAAGAGCTATTGCATCGTATTCTCCACTTGTTGTTGTAGGCTTCGAGTCCATTTCTTTTTTCTTTTGTAGTAACCATTAAGTAACCATTCTGTTATTTCCCAATCAATCAAGATGTTACCTTTTACCAGTATCTTTTAGTGGGGTAGGTAGCTATTCTAATTATACAAATACTTTTTTAAGAAGAAGCCACTGTCTAGGAGCAATTTCAAACAAAATTCTCATTTCCTTTTTTAAAACCAAGGCTTTTAAAATCTAACAATTGAGTTTTTTTCCTCTTGATATTTTTAATGATTAGTTTTTAAAACCCGGAACTTTAATGTAACAATGTAAGCGTCTGTTTTTGATGTTTGAGCCTAAAGGGTTGAAGTGTGGTAAACTGCTTTTAAAATGAGTTTTATAAAAGTATTTGGAATCATCCTTACATTCATTTCCCTAGGATTAAAATAATACCTTCCTGGGCCGGCCCCGTGGCTTAGCGGTTAAGTACGCGTGCTCCGGTACTGGCGGCCCAGGTTCGGATCCCGGGCACGC
Organism: Ceratotherium simum simum; assembly: GCF_057802395.1. Lineage (NCBI taxonomy): Eukaryota > Metazoa > Chordata > Mammalia > Perissodactyla > Rhinocerotidae > Ceratotherium > Ceratotherium simum. Next base: position 20,509,548 of record NC_141910.1, read on the forward strand.
ACGGACGCACTGCTTCTCTGGCCATGCTGAGGCCGCGTCCCACATACAGCAACTAGAAGGATGTGCAACTATGACATACAACTATCTACTGGGGCTTTGGGGAAAAAATGGAGGGGGATTGGCAGTGGATGTTAGCTCAGAGCTGGTCTTCCTCAGCAAAAAAAAAAAGAGGAGGATTAGCATGGATGTTAGCTCAGGGCTGATCTTCCTCACAAAAGAAAATAAAATAATACCTTCCTGAGATGACTAAAGTACTGTTCTGACTGGTAGTTATCTGAATTAGGTCCTTTCAGTGCTTTGCATGATGGGAAGATGTGCTAGCAAATGGTTTTGTCTTACGTGTGAGAGTGTAGTATATTAAAGGAGAGTTCACCCAGTAGCTTTCCTAATCAAGTCAGCCTGTCTCTGCTTCATACTGAATGCCTCAGTGCTAAGACCTATAGGGAATATGAAAAGGATGATGTAGTTCCTGATATCAAAGAGCTTATAATATTGGTATCATTACCATGCAGTTTAGTAGTGTGAGCATTGGGGGCTAATGTTTCCATATCAAATCCTGACAGTCTCCATAACTATGTGAACTAAACTGTTCTCCCTCCTCCTGCCTTTTTCTCTAACTCTATGTTAATGGAGTTGTTTGGATTTCTTGATTGTTTTATAATAGTGGGACACAGCAGGCCAAGAAAGATTTCGAACAATCACTTCCAGTTATTACAGAGGAGCCCATGGCATCATAGTTGTGTATGATGTGACAGATCAGGTAAGTCCCAGGAGGAAATTACGTTACAGTGACAAAGTAGGAAGTTACTATTTAATAAATATCAGTCTTTTACTTTGCATATAAGACATCAGTATTATTTATATGGCAGAAAACTTTGTCAACTCCCAAAAAAGTGAATTACATAAAAAAATTTTGTTTCAAAGTACTAATCTTTTTAAAACAAGAACATTGTTATTTTTCTTCCCTCTATCATTTGAAGGTTTAATGAATTGGTCAACCAAAATTTCTTATTTTCCTTTAGTGATTATAAAATTTAGTAATTGGTTTTACATTTGCTTTCAAGGGACTCTGGTTATATTTATCAACTAAATAACAGTGATTATCTTGGCAAGAGTTCATAGGGAACTGTGTGGGTTGTTTGGTTTATACTGTGTTCCTGGTGTTAAGTATTAACAGGAATTGGCCTTGTAATTAGACCTGTCAGAATTGCCAAAAGCAAGATTAGGGGTCTCTGCCTGTAGAGGATGTGGTTCAGAAATAGGATGGGGTCAAGGAAGATTTTAAGAGGACAATGAATATCTGAAGATCAGCTGTTGAGAGAAGGTAGGGGGATATAGAGATAGTGTGAAGAATGTGGTCCAGGGGCCATAACTGTTCTTTTGATCAGCAACTTATAAAATTTCAAGGTCCTTTTTTTCCCAATTAAAGAAAATAATAAAAGATAAATTTTGAAGATTAGAGTCTGTTTTTCTTGTAGCAAATGTTAAATCTCACCTCAACTGTGAAATCATAGCTAATTAGGAAATAACTAGAATCATAGACTTTAGATTCAGTACCGTTACAAGTATTGGGTGACTGATGTCAACAGGAGAAAATAATGATGCTAATTTCAAAAATCTCAAGTCATGAAATATTTAAAAATGAAAATTGCCCCCCCGAAATATGACTGTAGAAAAGAAAACAAGCATCTTTACTTTGGACCCATTTATTTAATAATATCTTTTGATATCTCCAGTAGTTAATACTGAGTAGGTGATCTTATTCATAAACCAAAATTTTATCACATTTCAAAAACCAGGTTTTATAGTGCATTTAAATTGCATATTTCAAAACAGTTGGATTTGCCTGAGCTGTAGTTTAATGCTGAGCTGTATTTCCTTCTCAAATAAGGTATTTTCATCCTCAAGCCTTCCAATTTTAATTTCTTGTTCATTTATGTATGTATAGTCATTTTAATATATCAGTTCACTTCTTTCGCAGCACTGTAGTTATTATTTTGTAGCTAGAGTTGTCTCACTAGCTCTTTGTAGGTCAAGAAAGACACTTCTGTTTATCACTTGCTTCATTAGAGCAGTTGTGTCCAGAATTGTATTATCATTCTTAAAAATGTCTGTCTTCTTAGGAGTCCTTCAATAATGTTAAACAGTGGCTGCAGGAAATAGATCGTTATGCCAGTGAAAACGTCAACAAGTTGTTGGTAGGGAACAAGTGTGATCTGACCACAAAGAAAGTAGTAGACTACACAACAGCAAAGGTATGTTTAAAGTTTGATTTTCAAACTGAATTTGAAGATGTTGAATTTGAATTATGTATGGGTATGGAGTATTTAAAAATATGTGCACCTAAGAATATGGGTATTTAAAAAACGTGCACTAGAATACTCCGACAGTGACGATTTGTGTAGTCTCTGTTTAGATTCAGTAAACTTAGTCCTTCTTCACTCTCATTTCAGATGATAGAAATGCACTAAGTGAAAAAAAATTTTCAGTGTTAATTGTGCCTTATTATTCTCTTAGGAATTTGCTGATTCCCTTGGAATTCCATTTTTGGAAACCAGTGCTAAGAACGCAACGAATGTAGAACAGTCTTTCATGACCATGGCAGCTGAGATTAAAAAACGAATGGGTCCTGGAGCAACAGCTGGTGGTGCAGAGAAGTCCAATGTTAAAATTCAGAGCACTCCGGTCAAGCAGTCAGGTGGAGGTTGCTGCTAAAATTTGCCTCCGTCCTTTTCTCACAGCAATGAATTTGAAATCTGAACCCAAGTGAAAAAACAAAATTGCCTGAATTGTACTGTATGTAGCTGCACTACAACAGATTCTTACCGTCTCCACAAAGGTCAGAGATTGTAAATGGTCAATACTGACTTTTTTTTTATTCCCTTGACTCAAGACAGCTAACTTCATTTTCAGAACTGTTTTAAACCTTTGTGTGCTGGTTTATAAAATAATGTGTGTAATCTTTGTTGCTTTCCTGATACCAGACTGTTTCCCGTGGTTGGTTAGAATATATTTTGTTTTGATGTTTATATTGGCATGTTTAGACGTCAGGTTTAGTCTTCTGAAGATGAAGTTCAGCCATTTTGTATCAAACAGCACAACCAGTGTCTGTCACTTTCCATGCATAAAGTTTAGTGAGATGTTATATGTAAGATCTGATTTGCTAGTTCTTCCTTGTAGAGTTATAAACGGAAAGATTACACTATCTGATTAATAGTTTCTTCATACTCTGCATATAATTTGTGGCTGCAGAATATTGTAATTTGTTGCACACTATGTAACAAAACAACTGAAGATATGTTTAATAAATATTGTACTTATTGGAAGTAATATCAAACTGTATGGTGATAAGTTTTAATTCTTATGGTTAAAGGGAAATAGAGCCTTGCATTATACTCAAAACAGCCACTTGTGTGTGCAACCAGGGCATTGTAGACCTATCTTAGAGCAACATCCAATATGCTTTCCAGATACTATACCCAGTACATGGCCTAGGGAGGCGTCTGTGCTCTGTAGGGATTTAACCAAGCTTAGTGGTTCAGGGAGATTAAATTGTATCGAAAACAACTTTAGAATGTTATCTAGCCTCTTATCTCTGATCCTTCCCTAAAAACCATTTGAAATGGCTTTATTGATCAACCTTTTGTTAATTCATCTGTGGTAGAGAGGGAAAGCAGCACACCCTTCCTCATTGGCAAACGATCAGACTAATGCGTGTGCTAATACTGTTTCTCCCATGCTTGAGTCAGATGCCAACTATTTTATCCTCCACAATTGTATAACTTAGATTGGAGGAAGTTAAAGCATCGAAGGAAGTTAAAGCATTGAAGTAGAAAGTAGGAAATTTAGTATTTGATTGCCCTAATTTTAGAAATTATATCCCTGAAAATTAACTGAAAACACGAATGCTGGGGTGGGAATGATAAATGAGAGAAATATATTTATTTCAGTGGAATTTTGCACGTGAAAAATTTTGTGAAATATGACCTTAAAGATCCTAGGGTTCGTTTTTATTGTGGGAAACAAAAATCTTTTGCTAACACTGGCATTTTAAGGTGATAGAAGTCAAAGATTGTTTCCTTGGGGTTGAAGTAGCAGCCCAAACATTTCTTTATTTAGGAACTTGGGATGTGGCTGTTGGCAACACATTTTATGGTGGAGTCTTTAATTCAATGATAAAATCTAAACTAAAAACAAGCCAAAAATTATAGGTTTCTTTATTTTCACTAAACAGGCAATTGAAATACATGGTACAAAAATAAGTGGTAAGATTATTGTAAAATGAAATGGACAGAATATTCAATTTAATTTTCCATCTGAGAATTTCACAATAAAATCATAGTTTACTTTGTATTAAAGATGTGCTTATTGGATCTATTCATCCTCACATAAGACAACTGAAAAATTCCTCAAGTTACCCATAGTTATTTGGGTGAAGATCTTTTTTTTTTAATGCTTCAAAAGGTTTGTATTTTGCCTCATCAATACAGCATAAAGGGGGAAGGAATTCAGAAACTATTTTCTAAATTAAATAAATGACACAAATGTTAGTGTGATGCTGTGCACTTCAGATTTATACAGCAAGCTCAAACCATCAGCTTATTCTTGGTGAGTTAGCAAAAAATGTTACATGAATTTAAGATGTAAGCATATTTACATACTTATTTAGTTTTGAAAATTCTAGTGTTCTTTCCCCCACGGCAGTCAAGACTGGGGCTTACCACAGGCTGTTTCAGCATGCTTCACTATTTGCTTTTATGACTATGCCAATAAATGCAGTTTTGTAAATAACATATTCCCACTTCTACCCCCATTTTCAAGTACAAACATTTCAAGCTACTATGGGCTTTAATAATCTGTTCACTTAAAGGGAATTACTGCTTATTGTATTTTAAATGTAAGTGGCTGCCATGAATTAGCTTACATGAAGTGAAGAGTGTTGTAAACCTAAGCAGTCACAGTCTCTGGGAAATCCTTGCAGAATGATAGCTATTCTGGTCTGAGCAGTAACTTCTGTTTTTGACCTTGGACTGAAATTTCCTTTAGCATCCATATTGCCTTGAAGCATATTCTACAGCAGCCCTTCTTTATGTTCCCATTTAAGCTTCAAAACAGCCCTGTATTGACACTGTCTCCTGTTTGCAGATGAGCTTAGCCATGGAGCTGCAACAAGAACCCAGGTCTTGCAACTGCCAGTCCAGCTCTTAGTATTGCCACTTCCCTCTGGACTTAAGTTCTACTAATTTAAAGGAACTACTAGGAAATTTTACAACAGGTAAACTTGGTAGTTCATAACCACTGTTATGTCACTGGAAGCCACAGTTGTCCTTAAGGCTAATGTGTACCACAGCACACTGGTCAGCCTCAGCCAGGCTACCTCAATCGAACCCAGCCATGTTTCCTCCTGGAAATGCTGCTGGCAGCATCTTCCTAGGCTGAAACAATTTCATCTTGAGTTTTAAAGGAGGTCTTAAACTTTTTAAAGCACTGCTAAAGATATAATTAACAGTTGTGTTGATGCTCTTCAGTGGCATTCACGGCGAGGTCCAGAGTAAGCATGCTTCAGTCACACCTTACTTCAAAGGAGATGAACAAAAATATCTTAGATCATTTCTAGGTAAAGTGATGGGAGACAGGGTACTGTGAAATAAAATATTCTGTGAAAATTCCTGTCAGTTGAAGCTGATTATAATTAGGTTGAATGGGAAAAGAATAGCATATTCAACATTTAACTGCTATAATGTTGGCCATTTGTTTCTATAGGGTTGTCGTCTTGAATTTTTTGGCCAACTAATAGACTTATTTTCATGCCTATCAAATACTAGTAAATAAATGGGTTTAACTCCTAAGGGCTATCCTGAAAAATACTCAGTGGAAAGGCATGTACCAATTTACAACCACATTAAAGAGAAAGTGAAATATATCAATTTAAGAACAGAGGCCATCAGACATATCTGCCTTTTTAACTAATTATAGGCTTTTAAGACTATTTAACAAATACAGTTATTTGCTAGGGAGGTATTTTGTTTTGTCTTTTTAAATCTCACTATGTATGGAACCAAGATTAATATGGAGATGGCAGAATCATAATACAGTTTAATTCGGATCATGCCCTTATGGTAAATCATACCATAGTAGCAGCAGGTGCTTAAAATTCTGCATTTTATATAGCTACTATTGAATTTTATATAGTTTTCCTTCATAGTTAATCTTTAAATATTAGAATTTAACAGCTTATTTTCCAGTGACCATAAAGTCTGAGAAATTTTAAAGCAGAAAAGTCATTTTTGATATTTAATATAGAGGTGGACGAGATGGTGTTAAGATTATGTGGCTCAGCCCCCAAAATTCAAGTCCTAAACTTCTTTTAAAGGAGGTAATTTTGTATTAAAAGGTTTTGTTCTGAAGGGATATCAGAAGTCTGCTTATTGAGAATAATTGTTCCAAAGTCACTCTCCTTGGGTTCAAAATGACTTATTCATTTCTTTATAAACCTAAAAAATCTTCCTTTCTTAAGCACCCTCCTCAAATGAGAATTTGGAAGGAGCTGGAAGAAGATCTGCAAGGGCTTATCTCACACATACTTAAGTGTGAAGAACCATTCCCTTACGTCTTAGCCCATTGTAATACCAAAAATAGATGGAAAAAAATGTGCTTTCCTCCTTCCATGTTTGTTCATGGCCCAGTATAACTTTTTTTTAAGTGCTTTTTTGTTTTTGCAGAATCTATGGTTACTAGCAATAGCTGATCATTTTGCTTTAAAAAGCTATAAAATTCATGCTTCAAATGGTTGATGCATAGATTCTTTTTTTCCGTCAAGATACTTAAATGTCACCTCCTAAGCAACAGAGAATTCTCTTTTTTCCTTTATTATTGACAGCCTTAGTTTCTGTAGGTAATCAGGCTGTGTGATCCTATCCATGCCCTTCCGTGATCCTGGACGACTATTCCAAGGGAGAGTAGGAGGATGCGTCCTCCCAGAGGTACCCTTAAGGTGGGTGATTAGCCCATAGCCCTGCTGAAGCTCAACGGTAGTTCCTAAGTCCCTGACACATTTTCCTGTAAGATATTAGTTACGCAGGCAGATGGAGCCCTAAGTCCTGAAGATGACAAAAAGTGTCCTAACAGCCCAAAATAATTTGTAGAGGTTCTGTTTGTTTAGAATTTTCTATTAATTTGGAGAGTTAAAGTCTCTAAAATCTTCAAAGAGGGATTTATAAACATAAGCTTCATTTTATGAAAAGACCCAAGTTCCTGGCTGATCATTCACTTTTTTCAGTTTCTTGGGTCCTCTTGTATGCCTGAGAATACCAAGTATTTGGTACCTTCTTTCTCATACCAGCCTTCTTAATGATCTCAGTAGGTGGACTAGTTTAGGAGCTCTTTTTAACTAGAATGGGGTGGGGGGAGGAAAAACCTGTAAGCCTTATTAGCATTATTTTATCAAAAAATGCAAAGCCACATGCTCTTTGTAAAGAAGCACCAAAAGGAGAAGGGTAGTTTGGAAGGATTCATTTTAAATAAAAATAGTAACTCAATGGCCCTTACTTCAGGGAAGAGAAAGGCATTTTAAAGCTAGTACATTAGTTAAGTTTCCCCCTTGATTTCAGTGTTAAATGGCTCTTACAAGGACTTCCTGAAAGTTTCCCACCAGCCAGATTTTGGCTGACAGATTACATCTCTGCCTGAGAAGATGCCTAAAAGAGAAAGAGAAGCATTTGTTACAGGCAGAATGCTGCAGAGGAAGAAATGACAACTTCCATTCATTTTAGAACTAAAATGACTGTTGCTCAAATTGCTTTGATGAAAACACAGGGACTCCCTGCTCTTGACACACCTGGACTTTATCCTTCACTTTCTTTTATCTATAGTGACTTCTCGCCTAGAAAATCTATGTGTTAAGCACCATATTCTGATTGTAGGAGAGGAAGTTTCAGAGAAAGTATGGTCCAGTTGTGGAATCATAAAGAACGTTGGGCAGTGGCAACCCCACAGTGGGCACCAATCCCCTCTGCTCTCTTAGCCCCTCTCTCCTATCATTCCCCATTTGACTTTCCCAGAGAACAAAAGAAAGTTGTACTGTTAAGTTTCCAAGGCATGTTACCCCCATCTATCCCCCAGCCCTTTTTGGAAGGGAGTGGTATGAGAAATTTGCTGAGGCCCTTTGTGGGAAAGGGAGGTACAGGGAGTTATCAGTAACTCTGGGTCTCTAGGCACTTGGTGCTGTCAGGAGTTGCTTGGAGATGGAGTACCAAATGAGTTGGGCGAGAAGAGCCTGCAGAACAGGGGCAACAGGACAGCGCTATACAGGAGAAACGCACATGTGCAGAAATAAAAAAGTAGCTATAGATAAGTTTTGTTGCTGTTGTCCTTGGGTGGCTGGAGTGGTGGTGAAGGGACTGTCATAGAAATGGAAGCACGGGGCACCCTAGTCCTCAGCAGGTAGCAGGGGGGTGAAACTGAGTAATGGAAAGGACCCAGGTGAGCCTTCATCACCACAGAAAGACCCCCAACCTTCTTCCGGGTAATGGTAGCAACTCCCTTTTCAGTATCAGGGGCTTCCCCCAGCATCTCATTTGTTTAGCTCAACAGGCTTCCAAGAAACAGCCAACTGTTAGAGCAGGAGCTCTGTACCCTAATCTGGCACTGGGGTCTGAAGACAGATTTTCTTTTCTTGGGTTGCTTTCCTTACCAGGCTAATCCCCTTCACATCGGTGCTCCTGTGTGCCATTGGCGTGTTGTCAGGGATGAGGGTACAGCCAGCCAGCATGTCCAGAGAGGCCAAGATAGTGTCATACAGGTGATCTGCGTGGCTCTCTAGCTCACTGGGCTGCTTCGAGATCCTCCTGAGGACATCCTTTAACACTAACAAATGAGGTTCAAAGCAATTAGGCCAAAAAAACCATGCCAAGTGTATTTTCAAAAGAACATACAAGGGTGTAGCATTTTACAGAAACCAGGAACATGGCAATAGTTTCAGAATGTCCACTCTTTTTTAACAGTGACTCTCCAAGGACTGCTGTTGCACTGGAGGATCTATGTTGTTAACTTCTGATTGAAGCTGAGAGAAGAATTTCATTGGCTCCACTTTGGAATTACAGTCATGCATTGCTTAATGACAGGAATAGCATCGTTAGGCGATTTCGTTACGCGAACATCATCGAGTGTACTTACACAAACCTAGAAGGTATAGCCTACTAGACACCCAGGCCATATGGTACCAGTCTTATGGATCTCTGTCGTATATGCAGTTCGTCATTGACCCAAACATCATTATGTGGCACATGACTACATAATTCACAAAAGGGGACACAAACATGGTTCTCTGGTGACTGGTATTATCTGACTTTTAGAGATAAGACACAGGGCACACCCAGATCCTGTGGGGCAGAAGGCTTAAATGGAACAAAATAGTATGCCAAGATTAGGACTTAGGACACTGGGTCCTGCTACCAGGTCCTATCAGCTTCACTTGGCTGGGAGAGTGTCAGCATGTAAATGGGCAGTCTGGTAATGTATTTGGGAATGCTTGTGAACCCTTTTTTGTGAGTCCTAAATGAACAAAGTTCAAAAGAAAATTATCTGAAAGCAGGCTTAGACAAGATGGTTAGTGAGGCCAGTGGTTCATTTGAGGAAGGGATGGGCTAGGTTCAGAGTGCATCCACACAGCAGGCTTGTGTTTTTCTCTTAAAAACTATTTTCCTTTGTTAAACACAAAGGCTGCTTTAGCTTCCTGTGCCTTTATCAGCTGTGTTAACACTCTCCCTAGTTTCCTGCTACAGCTGCAACATCTGCCAGCAGCGGAAAGGAAAGGGGAAGCTGCATATCTGCAGAGGATGCTGACAGATGGGCGGAAGGAGAAGGAACACAGGCTGCCTGTGTTGAGATCAGCCCCTAGGGAAGCCATATCAGTGTAGCATCATCAGGGCAAAGTGCCACCCTGACAACTCATGAGAGCTGTCAAGGCTGGCAGAGGAATGCAGCGAGGGTGTAGTACAGCTCGCCTGTAAGGGCAACTGGGCTGGGTTCTCCCCTCCACGTTCACCAGACCTTTGCTCATCCTTCTGTGTGTTGTCAGTGGAATTCAAGGGACCTTTATTTTACTGAACTTTATTTTACAATGTTAGACTATTTGGTTGGGGCCAAGTAAGAGGAAAGCTGGGAAGGGGAATGAAATAGTCTTCCCCACTGAGACTTTTAGTTATTTTTTTTTTTGCGAGGAAGATTAGCCTTGAGCTAACATTCAATGCCAATCCTCCTTTTTGGTTTGCTGAGAAAGATTGGCCCTGGGCTAACATCCATGGCCCATCTTCCTCTATTTTATATGGGACGCCCCCACAGCATGGCTTGACAAGCAGTGCGTCGGTCCATGCCGGGGATTCGAACCTGCGAACCCCGGGGTGCCTAAGCAGAGGGCGTGAACTTAACCGCTATGTCACTGGGCCGGCCCCGAGACTTTTATCTTTAATGCATGTAATTGAATACATGCATACAGGGGCCTAGTTCAGCTTAATGTCAATAGGTTCCAGTTATTTGATCCAGTATAAGGAGTTCGGGTGTAAGACAGGATTGTCAACTTGTTCACTGAAGTAACTGGCTCAAAATGTAGTGAAAACCTGCCAGATTTCTGTGGGGAGGCCTTTGGCAGGAGGCTGAGATAGGGACATTTTAGAGGGGGGATTAATTTGGCTTCCCATCCCTAAGGTTATATTTGTCGCAGAGGAAGAAAGCAGGCTCTGAAGAAGCTGGATGGGAGTGTTTGTGCTTGGGCTCTACTGACTCTGACAGGGTGCCCTGGAGAGAGGAGAACAGTCATGCACCTAACTGGAGAGACCCTGTGAATGTCAGGGAAACTGGGGCGGGGCAGATTGTCAGTCTGAAAGAGCCTAGATACATATCTGAAAACCCAAGAGCTGCTTATTTTGGCAGTAAAATACCTCTAGGCTCCTTTTAAGAGAAGGGCAAAGTGGGAAGTTATTACAGATTAAGCACTGAGAGAAGTATTACTGAATTGACTTTCAAATGATGGTCAAAGAACCTGTAGCGTTTAAGAGCCCCACTGTTAGACGTGGCCTCCAGGAAGAGGTTCCTGGTACTGAGCTCTTTCCCTTCCTGCTCAGGCTCCTGCACCCCCAGATACTGATGGGAGCACGGGAGCCAGTGTCCAGGGGCTCAAGCCAGGCTGCCACTCCTTGTGTGGCCCAAGGCAGATCCACAACTCTGAGAGGTGAGAGTAATAACAGTATCCATCTCACAGGGCTGTGAGTAAATGAAAAAAAGTTGATATGTTGACTGCTTCAGCTCAGTGTCTGGCACACGGTGTTCAGTAAAATGCTGGTGTAATTAAAGCAGCTTGGCATATATATTGAATTTCTGCCCCAATAAAAAACAAAAACCCTAGTGCAAGAGAACACCAGAAGAGTCAAAACAAAGGCCTCCCAAAGGCAGAGGATTGCAGACAGCTCGCGTAATTCACACTGGATAATCAATCGCTTCCCTGCTGAAAACCCTTTAGAGGCTCCCTGTCCCACTGAAACCCCTGTGCCCATTCACAGTTCTCAACCCTGGTGATTTTTCTTCCCCAGGGGACATTTGGCAACATCTGGAGATATTTTGGGTCGTCACAACTGGGGAGGAGGTGCTACTGGCATCTAACAGGTAGTGGCCAGGGATGCTACTGACCATCCCGCAATGCACGGGACAGCTCCTCACAACAAAGAATCACGCAGCCCAAAATGTCGACAGTACCGACGGTGAGAAACTCGGTTCTGTACCACCTCCCTAACAAGCACCCGCCCCACCACTTCTGGTCAGGAAAGTGCAACCTCACTGCCTTTCAAGCCCAGGGGTCCTGCCCAGCTTTGCTTATGCTGTTTGCTTCCAGTGCAAACCCCACTTCACTCCAGAGCTGAGGCATAATATAGATGGGCTCTTTTAGCACTTGGTTGTTCAGTCTTGGAGGAAAAATGAGGGGCTGATTTTGGGGGTCCATCAGTTCACTGCTTCAACCTAGCATTCTCCTAGCTCATCCTCCCCATCGTATCCGCCCCCAGGAAGGACAACGCCAACTGTAAATCCTTGCACCCTGCATGCTTAGACGTACTCTTGAAGTCTGTGATTTTTACATTTTCCTAAATTGGGAACCCGCCCTGCAAAAAAGGCTTGAGCCTAGTTTGAGCACCACCATCCACCTGGCCCCGCTCACCAGTTCACGTCTTCCTTCAGGCTATTCCCTTAGAACAGACCTCCTGCTCTCCAATCCTGAAACAATCCTTCCCCAAAGGAGAGAACCAATGAGCGGTTCAGCCTGCACTGGGAAAGTGGGGGGAACTGTTGAGGGCTCCCCACTGTGAACACCCTAGTCGAAAACCAAGGACATCTGGATTAAAACCAGCATTCCCACCCAGGACACCACTGGGAAAAAAGAAAAGCAGAAGCATAAGTGTTGTTCTCGCAGGCTCGACGCCTAACTTCCACTCGGCTTACCTTTATGACTGCAATGGACTCACTGCATGGTTGTGGGGGCAGTAACGACAGTAAGGGGCTGGCAGACAGTCGGGGGAATCTAAGGCAATGGGTGCGTGTGGGAGGGGCTCCTGATTGTGATGTATGGGTCACTGGACCTGCTGCCGAGAGGGATTAAGTGCTGGCTAAATCAAAACCCCAAGCATCTTACCTGGAGTATTATCCAGCAGGCACTGAAGAAGAATCTCTCCTTTCTGTAAGACACTCTCCGTCAGGGACTGGTGTTCATCTATATCTTTCTTAAATTGCTTAAAGCGGGTCAGAAAAAAAAAAAAAAGCAAAAAGCTTTACTATTGTTTTGTAAAAGTTATTCAAAATGATCCCTTGCAGGGTAGCCTGATGGCCCTCTAATGTGGAAGATAAGCCCACCCAGTCTTCAGAATTCCCCAAGTAAACAGTGCAGTAGTTTAACTTCACCTTCTTTGAGCCCCAGGTAAATACAGAGTCAATCTTTTTTTCTGTACCATCTGACAAAAGAGTTTTCTTTTTTTTTTTTAAAGATTTTATTTATTTATTTTTTTCCCCCCAAAGCCCCAGTAGATAGTTGTATGTCATAGCTGCACAACCTTCTAGTTGCTGTATGTGGGACACAGCCTCAGCGTGGCCAGAGAAGTGGTGCGTCTGTGCGCACCCGGGATCCGAACCCGGGCCGCCAGCAATGGAGCGCACGCACTTAACCGCTAAGCCACGGGGCCGGCCCCTGACAAAAGAGTTTTCTTTTCCCTGGCAGAGCCTGGCTCATGAACAGCTTGGAGTCAGGGTTTCCTTCTTGTGCCACACCTCACTGGGTTCTCTTCAAACTCACAGGGCTATGGGATTCTCAAAACACGGTCTTCTAGTCTAATGGACCTGGTAAGAGCCACAAAGGAGATGCTGTGAACTTGACCACAGGGAGCCGCTGCCTCCATCAAGTGCTCCCTCAGTGTCCTGCTCTATGCGGACAGGCCTCAAGAAGGCAGCAGGGAAACTGTGAGTCTCCTAAGCAGCTGATTTGTTTTCCCCTCGTGGGTACCAAGCTGACTATTTTTGATGTTGCTTTAGCTGCTAAGAAATGTAAAATCAAATCCATAACTACCTTCAGTACAGGATGCAGAACTTGGTGGTTCACGTTTTGAAGTTAGAATTTTACTCTTGGATTTACTATGTTCCTGTCTTCAGTCTTCCTTTGCCCTAATACCTATGTCTATTATTTTATTCTTTAGTAATCTCTGTAGTTTATATGCTGCCACAAACCCACTGTGTCATTAAGACAAAGTATGAGTATGAGACAAGAGTCAAGGTTAAAATATGTGAATACACACACACACTTGCTTACATTAGATATCTAAGCAGGGGTCAAGGTATATGCATGAGCCATGCACCATTCTGTGTGGGGAAGGGGTTGACGGTGTGGTCCTACTTTGTGACACAGTTGTGTGGGTGACACAGTTGTGTGGGTGACACAAGAGGGCTGGGCTTCACTGACCCGCAGGGGTAACTCCTAGCTTAGATCTCAACTCTACCCACAAAGCAAGATGGTTGCTTCTGGCTAGCCTGCAAGTTGAAGCAAAGAAGGACAGAATGAAGGACAAAATGGAGGGGATGGAGTTGTTCTACTTAATACCTGCTCTGATGGGGGTGGGGCTGAGGCACCCTGGAAAGGCCACCCAGGTAAGTCTAAGGATGGCAATTCCCTCCCCTGCAATGGTACTTCCCCTGGGCCTCCTGGGGGTGGGTCCTGCACGGCTATGTGCACACACTCGGGGGCTGCACACAGAGACCTCACACTCAGCCTTGCTCCCCTTCCTCAAGTGCACTTGAGGCAAGGAACTCATGGCAATCCCTCTCCACACAGCAGGAAACAGCATTCCCACTAGGGCAGGGCAGCTGACACACTCAGGCCAGGCCCCTCCCCTAAATTTTAGTTGGCTCCACGGTGGAAAACAAAGTCCCTCTCTCTCGTGGTCACCCTGGGTTGTGAGGCCCTGACTCAGGCATGTGTAAATCACACCCTCTTCTGCTGAGGGCACACAGTCAGGTTACAAACGGTGGTAGAAACTCAAAGAACTGTCCCAGAAAACACTTTCTAGACCAGTATTGGGCTCAGACCACAAATATCTCCTCTGCTCCTTCAGAAGAGGTTAGAAAGGCTTGGCCAACCACACATGCTAGAAGTCAGCAGGTAGTTCAGTAAGGGTTAATGTTATACTTTGGGCAACCTGTACAACTTCTTATCCAATTCAGAACATTTCTGAGAATGAAGGGGGACCTAATGATAATTATGCCAGAAAAGCAGGCAAACTGTCACCCTAAATACACCTGCTCTAAAGTCAAGTTAACCGGAACCCAAAATTAAAGAGATTTTTTAAGTAACAAAACCTTAATGGAAAAGAGGCAAAAACCCCAAAAAACAAAACATGGTGAGAAGCTAATCAACTTGTATTTTTGTTTAAATATTATCAAAATGCGCTGTGTATATTCTGGAGTTAGTATAATTTCAGCTCAAATCCTTATATACCAGTCTGTGCTGTCCAACAGGACTTTCTGTGATGATGGAAATGTTCTATATCTGCACTGTTCAACATGGCAGCCACTAGACAAATGTGGTGACTGAACACTTGGAATGTTCAATGTGGCCAGTGCAACTGAGAAATCTGAATCTATAATTTTACTTAACCAGACATATGTGATAGTGACTCTGTAATAGCTCTATGCTTATCAATCCCTGAGACACTTGGAAAATTACACTGCAAATCACTCTTAAGTGCTTTTGATTGAGGATAAATATAATGTATATTCTCCAAACTCTATTTGGCCTGGGAAATAACATACATTTTACAATTTTTCAGCGTTAAAAATTTGAAAAGGGAGCTCTGATTAGATTTCAGGTAAAACGGTCAATTGAGCCACAACATAGCAAGCATCCGTTATTTGAGAGTTTACTTTGTAATCAAGTAATTTAGCCACCACTCTCATGAGTGAACAGCCAGAAGCCAGGACCACACATTACCCGGTAAAGCTGCAGAGACGACCTGAGACCTGTAAGACTGGACTTGGGTGGAGTCAAGTGGTCGGTAACATCTGCTACATTATACAGCCAGCGGATCAGCTCTTCTAGCTGACAGCAGAATGTCTGTGCAGACAAATAACAGAACACGTGGGGTTACTGACTGCACTGCTGTTTACATTTTCAGAAGGCTACAAGTATCCAGGGGATTCCTGGAAACAGCCTGTGCAGCTTTCCAGAGCTCCCCTCACTTGAGGCATTCCTCTTCTCTCTCCTGCCTTCCCTGTCCCCACCCCGTGACTCCAGACTTCTGCCAAGGCAATGTGAAGAGCCCCACCTTGGTTCTGTCTCCCCTCAGCCTGATGTGACACCAAAAGTGACAGGCTGAGAAAAGCCAGCCCTGCACGTGGGACCAGAGCAGCTAAGGTGACAGCAAGGATGGGGAATAGCCCAGAAGGTGTATGCCTGCCATGGAAACCAGTTCTCAGGTCAGCACCTCTGCTAACTATCGAACTGTTTCTGGGGAAAATGTGAACATAAAATAAATGACTATGATTGTGACTAACCAGAACCTACAGCCAAAAACAGCTGAATTAAAACTGCTTGTCCCTCTTCCACTCCCACACTGCCCAGGGAGCCGGGCCACTAGACTCCTGCCAGCCGCTCACCCTGGGGAGTCTGTGAGCCAAGCACTTTACCTCCGGGTATCTCAATCTTTTATCAGAAAAGAGGGCACATGCTAACATTTGTCCTAGCTGCTTCACAGGACAAATAAAATAATCCGCGGGACAGGTGAAAGCCCTCCTCCAGTGCTAGGCAACATCTGGAGTGTCGGCTCATGGGTACACGGCCTGCTACATGGATGCAGGCACCCCGTGGGACTCTCCGAGGGTGTGCAGAGCCATGTTCCTGAACCTCCTGTGTCAGGGACTGCGCAAAGCCCTTGACATGAATGATTTCATTTCACCCACAGATCCCAAAGAGGCAAGGCTCCACATTTTCAGAGACTGAGCCAAAATTCAAGACAGCAGTGCCGTGATTCAATTCAGATCTGCCTGAAGCTGACAACACTATTCCACGGAGTGTTCATTATATCTCCAGATATTCGTAGGTGGTCTGCAACAGACGGTTCCGTGGCTAAGAAGTCTAGGAAATGGTACATCTAATGCCCCTAACTCTGCAGTTACCCCACTTCATCAGAATGAAGCTCTGAGAAGTTCTGCAGTCAAGAAAGCACTCACTTTTGTTTAGCCCAGTGTTTCCTGAGGGCATCTCAGCTCAAGCCCTTTTTGTGCAGAGTACCTCTCAACCCTCAAGGTCAAGGGCCTTGGGAAGCTGCCTGGGATAGGGGTGAAGAGCTCAGACTCCAGCCTTTGCTAATCGTGAGTGTGCAGGTAACCTCACCTCTCCCTGCATTTTTCTCCAACTGTGAAATGAGAACAATAGTCCTAACCAGGTGGAGTTGTGAGGATTAAATAGGATAAGGTACAGTACAGTGCCTGCCAGATAAAAAGTACTCAGTGTTACTAAGTTTTATGATGATGTTAGTGAACTGAGGGAAGAGGAAACAAGACACCTCTACGCGAAGCCTCTTAAACGTTGAGTTTACCTTCACACACTGCACGAGCGGTTCTTTTCCCTGCTCTCCTCCTCGCCTGGGAAGCTGCCCTTCAGCATCTGCGTTGGAGAACGCCCGCCGGTCCAACATAGCTGGCAAGGAGGAACGTGTTCTCAGAGGTCCAGAGGAGACCCCCAGGTCCTGGCTGCTCCCCAGACCGCCTGCTCCTGCAGAGGCCCTTGCATAGACGAAGGAGCGCAGCAAACAGTGGTTCTGGCTCTCAGGGTCCCCGGACCCTCTGAGGGCAGCCCCAGAGGGAAGCTGGCTTTGGCTGGAGTCCGATGGGAGGGAAGCTGGCTCATCACTGTCCGACATGTCCAGAGAGCTCTGCCCTTTGGGAGCCCCGGTGGGCAGGGTCACTACAGTAGGAATAGAACCTAAATATGAAACCAAGCTAGAAACCTGCGTCAGCCGAGTGGGCAGGGCAAGATACTCGTCGTCGCTTTCCACCTCCTCCTCTGATTTCCATCCAGACTCCATGCAGGCAGGGCGCCGGATACTCTGGCTGGCCCCCTTCTCTATTCCTGGCCTAGGTGAAGGCCACCCTCCATCCCATGTCTTTAGCTGGGGAGAGTCCACCTCAAGGTGCTTGCCCACAGGCAGCCAGTCCCTCATGCCCCTCAGGGCTGGCTCTCTGCTCTCCCAAGGAGTGTCCCTACTGCCTGGGGCTCTGGGGGTAGATGCGAGCAGGCTACACGACGCCAACCCCACACTGCCCTGCTTCGGGGGTATTCCAGAGGGCCACCGCTTAAGGCTTGGCTCTCTGGGCCCAGAGAATGGCAGGGCAGTGGCCTCTGCTGGAGGGCAATTGTGGGAGATATTAGTGGGTGACTTCAGGGTGCTTGCTGGGGAGACAGAGAAGCTATCCAGGTCTACACCTGAGTCCTGCAGGACAGGGTCAGCCAGCATGTGGCTGTCAAGGCGCTTTGGGAGCTGAGGCCTGGGCCTCAGTGGGTAAGTATAGTCCAGCAGGTCTTCGTACTCTTTATTCGGGTTCCAGAGGGGAGAGTGGCGGTCAGGGGAAGGGGGCAGGGAATCTGGCAGCACGCAGGCCCAGTACTCTGCCTGGAAGGAGAGGCGCCTCCTGCCCGGCCCAGAAGCATCACCCCCAGAGGACACAGGCTGTGATGACCACTGGAGCCGAGGCCCTGGCCCCACCACAGAGGGGGCTGGCTGGGGGACGACCAGCTCCAGGGAGGAGGAGACCTTGGCAAGGGAGCAACTTTGAGGCTCTGCCTTATCTCGGTGACCCTGGAGACTGCTGCCGGGGGATGAGGCAGAGCCGCTGCAGCTGGAAAACTGAGCAGTGGCACCTGGGCTCACCACGGACCTCCACCTTGACGAGAAAGGGAAACCTGAGATGTGAGGTTGTTGGCTGAGGTCCAGTACCCGAGGCGACTCAAGTGGGGACGGGTCATCTTCAGTATCAGCATCATGTCCTGAGCGAAGAGCTGTGGCTCTGGGAACGCTGAGAGTCTGAGGTAGCTCCTCTGAGGCAGAAAGCCTGGTCTCCTCCATCTGCAATGATAAGAGGGAAGAAGAAAAAGCACTCGGGGGAAAATAAGCAAACCAAATTTGTTTCTTAGATGACAACTCGAGAGTTTTCTCTGGGGGGCCCAGATATTCAGGAAAGGTCTTGAGATGAAGAGTCTGCTACCTGATGCAAGAATCAGAGTGCTGCCAGTGGCCAGCACTGAGACCAGCCTGCTCTGGGAAGCAGACTGTCTTCCCCAACTGATCCCCCACTCAGTCCTTTCAAAAGTTCTTCCTCCACAGACACCCAGCTTGTGAGCTAGCAGAGCTCAGACAGCTCTGTCATGTGAAGCTGGAAGACACTGCCTCAACTTCGAGAAGTGTGCCCTGGGCAGACGAAACCTCAATCATTCTGTCACTGACAGGAGACACATCCAAACCCAGCAGGCAGGCGACCCACCAGGGCCCACCTGGCTCAGCTCACATGCCAGTGGGAACTGCACACTGGCAAAATGAGTCATTCACCTCAGCCTTTTCACTTTGAATCTTTAATCTGCTCCACAAAGAACTTGCCCCCCAGGGAGGCAGGATAGCACCATGGTTAAGGGTAAGGGCTTTGGAACCAGACAGAGCTGACGCCAACCCCTAACTGCTGCCTTCCAGATATGTGACTTGGAGCCTGACTTCCTCACCTGTAAAATGGGGATAGTAATAGTACCACCTCCTCAGGACCTGAGGATTAAATGAGCTCATGTGTGAAAAGCACAGGGTGAGAGCTCAACAAACAACCGGCCTTACAATAATATGCACCAGCCTCAGACTCATGAAACAGCCCACTTCTGTGCCTGCTTACTTGCTTCCTGCCTCACTGAATCTCTGACTCACAGGTCCCTTAAGCCTCCCACTGCCCCTGGCTCCCAGGCAGGTGGGCCCAGCTTCTGTTTTCTCCCAGACAATCTTGCTCAGAGCCTCCTCACAGGATGGGGCTCCATAGGGGCAGCATGCAGCAGCCAAGGCCACAATGACACCAAAGAGATCAAAGCCATTCCCATGAAAGGCCTTGGCAAGCAGAGCATAATAGGATGTCAGAGCTGGGAGGGACAGGTCATTCAGTCACCTTAGATTTGGTGATTGCCCCGAGGTCAGAGAACCCAGCAGGACTCCCTGCTCCATGTGACTCCCACCAAGCGAGGCTGCCCTGCAGTCATGGAGGCCCAAGAAATTCTCCCTGCCCAGGGACAGTGCTGCCCACCACAGGGGCTCCACGGATCCACTAGGTTCCCTGGGTCACAAAGGGATACAGTCTCAGAGCCCTCAACAGCAAACAGCCCTGGACCCTACTTCCCCATCCACTAGGTTCCCTGGGTCACAAAAGGATACAGTCTCAGAGCCCTCAACAGCAAACAGCCCTGGACCCTACTTCTCCAAGTCTCCTCAGGGCCCCCTGGAGCCTTGAGATCACCATGTCAGAAATAGGATGTGACTCCCCCCGTCAGAGCTCCTCCAGCCTAGCCCTTTGGGCAGTAGGTCTTGGCCGTAGCATCCCTAGTCCTCAAAAGGTCACCAGTCACACTCTTGAGGAACAGGAGCTGCTGAGGACAGGGCCTCCTGCTGGCCCCAAGGCCCAGCTCTCCAGGTGAACCTGTAAAACAGATCATCACACCCAAGCTCCCCCAATTCCCCACCTTGTACAAGGGCTGGGAAAGCATGTAAGAGGGCGAGAAAATGCTGGAACATACTCCAAAAGGACAGCATTAGGTAAATCTATAGTCCCATTTGCCTTAGTACCTACCTGGCTTCCCACAGAGGGCAAAAGCTCTCCAGTCCCCACGCTGGCAGGAGGACGCAGGCAACTGAGAGCAGGCTGAGATCCACCGGGCTCCCTGCTGGCATCGTTGGCCTGCGGCTGGCAGGCTCCAGAGGGGCCAGGGCTAGCCCCGCCGCAGCAGGCAGGGACAGGCAGCCCCTCCACCTGCCACACAGGGGAAGCGGGCCCTCCCTCAGCTTCCAGGCGTGGCGGCTGCTCCCCGCTCACGGGCCTTGGGGTGCCCACCTCCTGCTCCCTGCAGCTCCACCTCCCACAGGACGGGGCCTTTGTGTCCTCGGATGCCTCCACCTCTGCCTTTTCTTCTCCCAGGGCCATTGAGATGTCCCTAGGTCAGGGTTCCCCTGAAGCCTTCAGCTCCCTACAAAATGGGAGAGAGAAAGAAAAAGAAAAAAGATAAATCTCCGCATCTGTGTCCAGGAAACCTTGCTTTTTAATGATTAAGACAAACATTTTTGGGGGCAAAGAAAAAAAAGAACAAACATGGCTCCTTCCTCAGAGAAGAACAGAGGTCCAGCTTTTCCTTAGCCCCAGACTCTTCCAAAAGGGACGCAGGACCACACCATTTTGTCCTCTGCTTTTATGTGGCCAGTACCAGCCCCAGCAGCATGTGCCCAGGAGGATCAATGCAGGTCCAAATCCAAGTTAAGGCTTGGTCCTGCCTAAAGTCACCTTTTTGTCCCTGTCCCTTTGGCTCAGCCCCAATGAGTAAGGGGCCTGGCACGGGGCCCTCCCGTGCCAGCCCTGCAGCAGTTCTGTTGTCGCAACGCCCTCATCAGCAGGTGCTCTGGCCTGGCTCTGACTGCTCTGCTCTAGAAAATGGCAAGTCAGGGCATGCCCAGGCCTTGGCTGAGCCCAGGATGCTCCCACAATGCCTGCTCTGCCTGGTGGAGAAGGCAGGACCCTCTCAAAGCACAGAAATCACACTCCAGGCTGTGGAGCAGGTGGGGACTTCTCATTCCAAGGATGGCCAGCGACCAGAGAGAGCAGCGACTTTCCTCCCACTAGCCTGGGTTATAATTAACTTGGTAACTGAGGGAATCCATGGAAATCCAGGTGGGGAGTAATGATAACGGTCACAAAGCATGGGAGAGAGCGAGAGCACACAGCATACCAGGCAGCAGCTGGCAGGTGAGGGAGAACCAGAGTGAGCACTCAAGGAAGGAAGAAGGAACAATTTGGAAGCTGGAGCTGAAAATAGGACTGTTCCAGTAAGAGCTTCAGGGACAACACAGGGAGACCCCCTCAGTCTAAGTGTGCACGCAAGGGCTGCTGCTGGGAGCACTGCTGTGGTGGGGCTGGGGCGGGAAGCCAGCAGAAAGAGATCTCCAGGAGGATCTGGAAGAGGGGGACAAGGAGCGGGTGCCCAGGATTTCGGCACCCGCCTGGAGTGCACCAGGCCAACCTCAAAGTGAAAAGCTGGACAGAAATAGCCTGTTTCCTCAGAGACCGGGAGGTGGAGCAATGACAACAGGAGGTGCTAGTGGCAGCAGGGAAGCCTGAAAAGGTGGAGGAGACCGTGGATGCGGGCTCATCCTGCTTGGTTCACACACTGGGAAACACAGCTGGGTGGGGACAGCACGTACCCTGAGACCGCCCTTACCTGAACACGAGAGGGTCCTGCCCTGCCTCGCGAGGCTCCAAACCAATTCAGAGGCAACCCCAGAGAAGAGCACACACTTCACATGTACTCTCATTTACTTCTCACAACCACTAAATGGGAGCAGGAACTGATCAGAAAAAAAAATTGGGGGGACAGGTAATATAGGGTCCAAATATAAAATGCACTGCAGACATAAGCCTGCCTCCGCCCTTGTCCCCGTTCCTCACTAAACGAGCTACTGCATGCAGGGCATAACAGTGCCTGTGGAGTGTGCACCGAGAGTCAGCTAGTGCCATCAGTGTCATGGGACGGAGTGTGTGCGTGACAGAATCAGTGTAACGACTCACCTTATGAGCAAAAAAGGAGTCCCACAGAGGGAGAAAAAGCAGCCAATTTTTCCATATAACCAAGCAAAATATTCACTACTAGACATTCCCATAAAACCAGGTGAACAGTCTCATGAATTTTGTGTGTCCTCTCATCTCCTGATGCATATGCAGACAAACACAAAGATCTAGTTCATCCTTCCCTCTCTTTTTACATAAAAGTAGCAAACTGTACAGGACACTGCTCAGAACCTCACTTTTCTTTCTTTCTTCTTTTTTTAAGCAAAATATCTCGGAGATCTTTCCTTAGTAATACAGAGAGCTTCCTCTTTCTTTTTTTATTACTGCCTGGTACTGTACCCCACTGTAAGGATCACTCTAGTTTACTTCACCAGTCCCTCACTAGTGGATATGTGGGCTACGTTCAATCTTTTGCTGTTACAAACACTGTTGCAAGGAATAACCATGTACACATCATCTGCATGTGCTAGCACAGATGAAGGGTACTCGCACGTGGGCTTTTGGCAGAGGCTGCAGTGGCCCTCTACAGGCGGCATCAGTTTACACTCCCACCAGTGGCACGCGAGTGCCAGCTTCTCATCCTCATTTCACAGAGGGGAACACCATGGCTCAGAGAGATTCAAATCCAAAACTGTGTAACTCCAGAAGCCAAGCTCTTTACGAACCAACCAGGGAACAAGTTACAAAACAGACAGGCACACACAGTAGGAGAGGGAAGAGACGGCTGGAGGGACAGAAAGATGAGTGACCATGTCCTGCTGAGCCAGAGATTTTCATGGAGCCACATCCTCACCTTGTGGCTATTTAAGAAACTGCACACGAAGATGATTACAGGCAAACTGTGTTTTCACAACTATGGGAATAAGCTGAGCCCATGAGCTGGAAAAATTAGGGTGAAGGCTGAACCTAGCCCCCAGCCCCTCAATTTCTACTTCTTGCTCCATTCCTAGAAACTCTCTCAAATGGCCAGAGTCGGGCTGTGACGGGCGGCTAATCCCCCTTTTATCTCCCTACCTCCCCTCCACTAAAGGGTGTGGTCTTGCAACACAGAGCTGGAATCAGACGATGCTGGGGCAAGAGAGGGGTGCAAACAAATGAGCTCTGTCTTTGTTTTCAGGATGTATTTTTGATTTGTCTTGTCTGGACCTCATTAGTCAAACAAGAAGTTATCCATTTATCCAGGGGCAGGGGAGACTGGTGAGCTAGAATTATAAGCTGTTCAGGAGACACCTCTAGGTAACTTTCAAATATATACACAAACCGGAACTAGGTTAACAGTGTCACCAGAGGCCCTTCAGCAACAGGTAAGAAGGTCTGAAGTGCAATGATTTTCAAGGAAATGGTACTTCTGAAAAGACAGATTATAGGTGGTTATTTTCTGAGTCTGGATAAGCAGTCCCTTCATAATCTTACTTATTAATCTGCCTGACAAATCATGCTTTTTTCCCCTCTGCTACACAAGTTTATTGTGAGAACTGAGACAGATCCATGTGAAAGACTAAAACGAGATCCATGAGAGTTCATTCCAAATTGTATATAAGACGTTACAAAGAAAGGGAGAAACCAACTGGGATAGAGATAACCAGGGAAAACTCCTTGGAGTAATAACTGTTGGAAGCAAACCATTTTTAAAACATTAGTCATGTCGAAGAAAACATCGGCCCAGCAAATGCACAAGTTTTGGACTTTTAGGGCTCAGCCCTGTCTGCATTTGCCAGGTGGGCATCTGTCACACTGCATGAAGGTCCAGCCCTCATTTCCATAGATTCTAGATTTTACATATCATTCCTTCTGACTCTCTGGGGTTGAGGGTGGAGGTGGGGGATTCTGCTTGGACCCTTCCAATGGGAGACAGCTTACTCCTTTTGAAAGCACCAGAGAGACTGCTCAGACCGATAAAAATGACTTGCTGTGCTGGACCAACAGTGTCTCCCAGGTCAGTCGCTTCAAACAACCTAGTACTCTATGTGGGGGCCTCTCTGCTCTCCGATCACACATTGTACAGTGTTCCTGGGGGCGAGCAGCTCCATGGGGGGCAGAGGCCTCATTCAGCCTTCTCCCTAACAGGGGAGCACCCAGGAGGTTGGGCTGAGTGATGGAAGGCCTCACAGCAAAGACAATGAACAATGTATTCAACCTTCCATCTGAGAATGTCTGTACACACCAGATCCGCCCTGTTCTTGGCCAAACCAAGACACAACCCACGTAAGCTTCAGGATGTTTGAGGGACCACGTGGACTTTCCTATTAAAATTCTCCATTAGTTCCCAGGACCTGCAGAGGCGAACGACCTACCAGATATAATTAGGAGTGATGTACACTTGGCTTACTCTTGCCCTACAGTAAAAATATGCTCACACATCACATATGTGGTAACACTAACTCTGTAAGCCTGGACATCTGACCCTTCCTGGTATCTGCCGCACCACCCTCGTGCAGTCCTGTCAGCTGCCAGGGCTTCCTCCACTCCCTCCTGTCCAGGATGTAGAAAGGAGGACTGGGAACTGGCGGGGGGGCAGGGCGGGGGGGAGGTGATGTTCCTGTCTTAACCAAAACGTTCAAATATATGAATGATCAACGAGGGAGCAATCCTTCTCTGATCAAAAAAGGACTTTCTCCAGGAGTCTTTAAATCATGAGCTCCCTTTGAAACAATCTGATTTATACCAATTTTGCCCGGCAAGCTCTGTTCCTAAGCACACAGCCAGCCACCTGTACCAGCCACAGATACCAGGTGTTGCTTGAGAGAGCAAGCCCCACCAGTTCAGGGGCTAGAGCCTTGAAACTCCTTGTTGTTTTGGCAGGACGCCACAGATGTATGCCATGCACTCACAGTGGCAAAATCCAGCCAGAGAACCAGACAAAGAGGCTCAGTGCCGCTCTTTCTCTAAGAACGGGAAACTGCCCACAAGGAAAAGGGGGACGGGGATGAGTAGGACCCAGCACTGTCAGGTTGCTGGAAGGCTTCTCGGGGAACTAGATTGACAGGAGAAAGGAGCTTAAAGGCAGAAGGCAATCCAGGCATGGGAGGCAGCATGAAAGGGGGTAAGGACATACATGGGAGAGGCCAACAAAAGGGGCAGTCACAAGAGGCTGAGACCTGCCACAGAGTGGACTGGGTGCCAGGAGCGCTGTGGCTGGAGGTTTGAGACTGCGAGGCCAATGGCCAAGAGCCACCGCCGTTCCACCTGCTCCTTCCCTGGCTGTGGAAGCTCTGAAGCCCTGTAGTCCTCCACAGCGGCCCTGTCTGTGCTGTGGGGCAGATCACCCTGAGTGCAGAGTCCCCCTCCTTTGTAGGTAACAGCAAAGCAAAGTGAAAAGGAAGAACAGGTTCAAAGCCAAGGAGGAGTAGACACGTCTCCCATAGTGTGGCAATGTGCCGATGCCATGCTCAGGATCATCAGGCGCCTGCAGCTCCTTGCCTTTTCCCCCTGGGCTGCTTCCCTATCTATTCCTGAGTGAAAGCAAGAGCCCTCCAGGGCCCTAGGAGGAGCCACGGGATCCCTCTGGATCAGTGTGGCGGGAAGGCTGTCACCAGGCTGCTCTCCCCTCGCTTTCTCACTCGGGCACTCACCAGTTGGCTGACTGACTGGGACCAGACAGCCTCACAGCAAGGCCAATCGAACGTGTCGTGAGAGGCCTTTAGATGGCCTTTAAGGAGGTGCAACTGCCTCATCTACAAGGAGCCTGACTGAGCTTCCACCCACCCTCCCCTCAACCCCGAGCTCTCTGGCCTCAGCAGTCAGCAGATTGTCCCCACCCAACAAAGCTCAGTGTACGAGGATGCTGAGGACTGAACACACCCCTCAGCTGTACCCTCTGTTCCCACCAAAGAGCCAGGCAGCAAAACAGCTTTCCTGCAACAAAAATCGTTCCTAGTGACCAAGGAAGCTGGCCCTGGACCACATGGTCGCAGTTCCACAGGCCACTGCTTTTGTTGTATTGACAGTTTTCTGTGAGCCTGTCAGGCTACATGTATGAAGACTGCTAAGAATCTTACTGATTTTCTCAAGAGATGCTATTAAGAATGTCACTCACCACATCAAACCATCTTCTCTGGAGAACCCGTGGGAGAAGAATGCTCTGGTCCCAGTAACAGAAACAGCTGTTTGAGCAGCCAGTTTGTTTGTACTTTATAGGTACAGGCAAAACTGATAAAAAGTTTTCCTCTTTGCTTTGGCTACTAGGACACTCAGGGCCAAATCTACAGTCCCACCCCATTAAAATGTATAGGACAGAAGGGCACTTACCTTCTATACTCATCTTACCCTTGTCTTCCTCTTACTTTTCTTTTACCCTTTCTGCCTCAATTATCTTTATATAAAATCTTGTTACACTAAAAGTATCTTGGAAAGACTCCTCAAGTCACTTTTTGGAATGAAATAGAGGAACTGTCAGATACAGAATAAATAGGAAAAAAGCTCCTAAATCCAAAACTTCACCCCAATACCATAAGAAAACAAAACCTGTTTACCAGTACTTCTAAAGAAGCAAATGCAGATACTTATATTAGTACTTTTCTACTCAAAGTGTGGTCCATGGACCAGCAGCATCTACACCTCAGAGCCTGTTGGGAATGCAGATTCTCAGACCCCACTCAAAGCCTTGGAATCAGAATCTGCATTTTAGCAAGATCTTCAGGCGACTGGTAAGCACAATAATGTTTCAGAACACCAGGTTAGCAAGCCTGTTTTAGCACGTTGAAAAGGAACAACTTTCATGGCTTTACAACCGTTCATTGAGTGCCTCTCTTATGCAAGGCACACACAAGAAGGAAATTTATGGTCCTGGAACTTAAGGACTTTCCAACAGGATACTAGCAAAAACTCGTAGCTTGTATCAGGTTTTTAATGGCTAATTACAGAATGTCACAGCTGGAAAGGAGTCCCCAGAAATAACAGAATTCCCTAAAAAGGAGTCAAGACTCATTGTGGCTACACTAAAAGCAGGACCAGAGACCAGAATTCTCCTATGACAGTTACAAGTGAGAAGAGGAATGGTCTTTCTTTTGGAGACTCCAAATAATTTAAGAGAAACTGACACACCAAGGGCACCTACAGCTGGAAGGAAACGTACAACTTAGCCTGTTTCCGGCAACCAGAAAGTGGTCCAGGAAAACCTGGAAGTGAGGCAACATCCCCTAGGGACTGTATCTGCCACCTCTAGGTCTGGCAAACAGATCTAGAGCCAAAAGGAAACTTCTTCCACTTTTCACAATGTTTGTGAACAACTTTAAAGACAAGACACAGTTTCTTCATGAGAACAGACTTAAGTTATAAGGAGAGAAGCCACCCCAAGCCCACCTCCACAAGCTCTACCTCCCTCCGGCTGAACCAACCCTCCTCAAGATTCTCTGTTAGCCACATCAGGCCCCATCTGTTTTACTCCTCTGCTCTCATATGACCAGTCTGAGTAACAGACCACATTAAGAGTGGATCAAAGACTACTGTAATACTTGGCCAAATTGCTTTTTGTACTTCACCAATCTCTAGTGGGTGATAAGACCCTACATGTGTAAACAGTTAATTGTCTACAGAATATTTTTACTGTGGGGAGAAAAATCTGGAAAGGTTTAAAGGATTTTTTAAAATCAAGCAACAGATAAGGACCAAAGGCAGACAGATCCTGAAGGGCCAAGCACTATACAGATATTTAGTATTAGTGAATCTGTTCAAGTCTCTATTTTTATCCTACAGCTACTGCACATTTTCTTTGTGCCAGGAACTATGCTAAGCACTTTATGTCAATATTTTATTTAATCCTCAGAACCCATGGGGCAGGTACTATTATAACTCCTATTTTACAGATGAGGAAACTGAGGCAGAGAGAAGTTAAATAACTTGTCCAGAGTTAGTAACACGGCAGAGCTAAAGTCTGATTGGACTTAAGAGAGCCAGAGCTCGGGCCGGCCCCGTGGCTTGGTGGTTAAGTGCGTGCGCTCCACTGCTGGCGACCCGGGTTCGGATCCCGGGCTCGCACCGACGCGCTGCTTCTCCGGCCATGCTGAGGCCGCGTCCCACATACAGCAACTAGAAGGATGTGCAGCTGTGACACACAACTATCTACTGGGGCTTTGGGGGGAAAAAATAAATAAGTAAAATCTTTTAAAAAAAAAAAAAAGAGAGCCAGAGCTCAACTGTCTCCCTAACCTGTAAGAATAACTGGCCCAACAAGTTAAAGGAATTAAAGTTTTGTGGGTTTTGGTCAACTTTTGGCTACATGGCTGATTTTTTGTTTTCTTTTGGCTTCCTTCAATCACTGAGTGCCTTCTATGTTCCAAGCATTGTGCCAGGGGCTGGGGAAACCACAATACAGTGTGATGTATAAAAACAGAGCACTGGAAGGTAGCCCAAAGGGGGGAGTGATTATTACTGGGGTGTGAGGCGAGTTTTAAAAAGCTTTCCAGAAGAGGTGAAACTGAGTTCTTTGCTCTGTTCTGTACTGAGTGGCCCAGAATTGACTGACCTAGAGGGTGGAGGGAACGAGGATGAGAAGTGGTGACCTCAACCTCGTTTAACCAAGCCCTAGACCCTTGACTTCTTGACCCAACACACTTTGTAATGCATTTTAACAACATTCTTCATACCCTAGATCAAGGAACCGTTAGGATCTTTATGGATGCTACCTATCTTCGTGCCCGCCTCCCTCCACCCCCAATGAATTCCCAGTGAGGTCCAATTTACTCTGGCACTGTCAGGTTTCCGCTCATTTTTATTACAAACAATACATCGAACCCAACCTAATAATTATAAAGGGACTGAAGTAGGTTTTGGCCATGTGCCCTGGGCTGCTGAGGACTGTTCTAGTGATGACAGTTGGAAAGGGTGGCCCTAGGGTGGCCCTTCTAGGCAAAAAAGTGAGACCTCTTGCTTTTTCCCCTCGGCAGCTGGGATTGCTGCATTCAAGGCGACAAGAAGACATCCTTCGTCTCCATCTTTCCAGCGGGAACGACCCTGAGCTGGTGAGAGAGGGTCTCTGCGGTGGCCCGGATCGGGAGCAGCGCGAGCCCCTCACTCCCGGGGGCACCCGGGCCTCGGCGACGGCGCAGGGTAAACAGGGCGCGCCCGGGGCGAGGCCGAGAGAGAAAGTGAGCTCCCCGCGGCCGAGGCCGAGCAGCCAGCAGCTGCCCGCCCGGGAGGATGTGGACACGCGCGCCCCCTCCGCCGGCCTCGCCGCGCTCAGGCTTTTCCACCCGCGCCCCCGCCCCGACTCCGCGGTCGCGACCCGCACCCGCCGTTCCGCCTGCAAAATGGAGGCGAAGGCACGAGGCGCCCCCGCCTCCAGGAAGCCTTTGTGCCCTTCCCGGCGGGGGACGCGAGGCCCGGCGGCCCGGCTGGGCCTCACGTACCTTGAGAGACCGCAGGGCAAAGGGGGCCGGGCCGGGGGGTACGCGGGCTGTCCGGCCGCAGCCCCCAGCGCCGCGGACCCCCGACACCGCGCCTGCGCGCCGGCCACTACTTACCGCACCTCGAATGCTTCGCACGCCCCAACCCGGCCTGCAGCGGCGCCCGTAACACCAACAGCCCCATGCGGCCACCCCGACGCGGGGGTCTCAGGTGGAGAGCGCGGCCCTCCCGCCCGAGCCCGGAACGCCTGGGGCGGGGCCAGGCGGCGGCCACGCCCTTCGGCCCGGCCCTTAGCGGCCAATCCCAGCCCTCAGTCCGGATGCTCGACCAATGCGCGAGCCGCTTCTGCAAGAAGAGCCCACCCCTTATGCATCCTGGCCTATGGGAGGCCGAACCTTCTTTGAGCGCCTCTCCTCCCTTGCCTTCCGCGCTCGCGGGTCGGGATCTCTCTTTCGGGGCGAGCGGGGTCGCGCGGGGCCGTGTCTTCTGGGGCGGCGCGGAGGGGTGGGTGCCGGGGGCGGGGGGCGCTCTGTCCCTGCCTGTAGGCCGCTCGCTGAGTCATGCGTTCATTCATTCGTTTTGCGCAAGGCGCTCGGCTGTGTCCAGGCGCGCCGCTGCGGGGAGGCGGTCCCACGGTCTTTTCCTGTGCGTCTGTTTACATTCGCGTCTAAACAACCGGGCGGCGTGTGACCCACGCCCGCGCAGGTGCCACGGGGCGGAAGCGCCGGACGGGGGCGAGGTCCCTAAGCCGTGTGGTTTGGGACAGCTTCAGGAGGGAGGTGGGACGTAGGCAGGCCCGAAAAGGATGGGAGAGGTGTGGATAGATGAGCCGGGAGCTGCTTAACCGGTTTCTTCTTATTTTTTTTAGCCTGGTCTAATGGGAAATCGGTGCTGGAGGCCAAGGAGAAGTGAGAGCTAGCCTGTGGGAGGCTAAGATGCACGTCCCCTTCCACCACCACCCTTCCCTCCCCCCCCCGCCCCAGCAGTGAGGCCTAGGAGCCTAATGACACAGCTCTTTAGCTTTTACTGCTCAGGGGAATCCTGGGCCTAGGGGAACTACCACCAATTAGGCCGGGGTGGCGAGGAGGTTACGTTGTAACGCCGCGTTCTGATGCTTTTGCCCAGCAGGTCTGGCTTCCGTTGAATGCCTCACCAGTTCATAAAAGAAGTCTGTAAATGTCCGAACCCCACCTGTGGGGAGGGTATACGTTCTTTCCCATGGAGCTCCTGGGCCCCAGGCAGTTTAGGAGATGAAAGACTTGTTGGGTTTTCCTGAACTTGTCCTGAGAGCTAGAGGTTTTGTCTCACCCAAGAGTCATAAACGTTTGACAACAAGAGCAGAAACTAGCCCACTGCTGGTTTTATTTGCTTTTGTTTTTTAATAAGAATTTAAATCCCATGAGCACCACTTGCATATTAAGTAACAGCCAGCCTCTTCACACAAGTTACCTGCCTGACATCTGATGGCATTGGTGTTTGTGACCCTGGATCTTCTCTTAATACACAGAAGATCTCTGGGGAGAGTTGCCTGATCCCATGGGCTGAGACTTGGGTCTTTCCCAGCCAAGACACCCAGCTGGACAGAGAACGGGGTCAAGTCCAAACAGGCAACCAGGTCAAAGCTGAACCTTCACCAAATCCCAGTGAAGGAAACTTGAAAAAAAATCAAAGCCAAGTGAATAAGGACTCAAAATGTCAAGGAAGTTGTGGGTAGTGGAATTTGAGAGAAGCAGACTGTGAGCAGAAAAGTAATTCTGAAGTCAGGAAAAAGAGTACAGTCCACCTACTGTGTGTCAGGTCCCAGGTCAAATCCCACCACCTTCGTCAGGCAACCCTGATCCCCTCAGCCAGATGTGCACTCTCCCTCCTTTGAACTCTGCAACACTCTGTGTGTACTTTTGGCGTGGCCTTTATCATTTTCTACCCTGTATAGTTTCCTCATCTGTAACAAGGGATAGGATGGCTGACTACTGAGGTTCCTTTCGGCTCTGACTGTAATTCTGTAATTTTGTGTTGTGAGCATCTTTTGTTTTTGCCTGACAAGTGATCTTTTCCTTTGAAAAACTGCCTGGAGGCTAAGCTGTGATGTTCGGTAGGTTAGACGTATTAAATGGGTTTTTGACGTACAATATTTTCGGTTTACAATGACATAACCCCATCATAAGTTGAGGAAGATCTGTACTTGTACTGTTATTTATTGATTTATGAGTTTGAGATCTGATCTGTTGACTTTATGTTAGATGAGGATTTAGCCCTATTTTACCCCCTTTCCCATTTTCTCTCATCTACCTATATGTATAGATGGATATAGATATCTGTCTATATCATGATTTTCCTTAAGTCAATAGACAGCATTTAAATCATGACTTCGGGGCCGGCCCAGTGGCGCAAGCGGTTAAGTGCGCACGCTCTGCTGCGGCGGCCCGGGGTTCACCAGCCCGGATCCCGGGTGCCCACTGACACACCGCTTGGCAAGCCATGCTGTAGCGGCATCCCATATAAAGTGGAGGAGGATGGGCATGGATGTTAGCCCAGGGCCAGTCTTCCTCAGCAAAAAAAGAGGAGGATTGGCAGATGTTAGCACAGGGCTGATCTTCCTCACACACAAAAAAAGAATCATTATGACTTTGTAAATATTGTTTACTGATGAGTTCTATATTATGGTTATGTTTCCTTTCTCGTACAACTTTTTGTTTTTCTTGGAGCTACTGATTTTTTTCACCTGCATAGATTTCATTGTTTATATTCCTGTTTTTTCCATTAAACGTGTCACATTTCTATTCAATAGTTTGTTTTAAAATGCTCACACTCCTCAATGTTCTACCATTTCCATTCCCCCGCCCCCCCCCCCCCGATATTTCCTTCCTGAGAAGTCTGCCTTTCTTCCTCCCATCCTTCAAGCTTCTTGCTCCAACTTTGACCTATTACTCTTAGGTCTCCTGCGCTGTCATCTCCCCTCAGTAGAAACACTTACTATTTCTGGTTCAGGAAAATCCAAGACTTTCTGAAATAAACAGAAAACAGCAACCAACATCCCTATAAAGCAACTATAAGAACAAAATAATAATCAAACTTTTTTTAGCTAATGACGATACAACCAAAAAGCAGAGGAAAACTACAACATGGCACTCCTTTTTTGTTTTAATTTTTAATTTTTTTTCTTTGTGAGGAAGATCAGCCCTGAGCTAACATCCGTGCCAATCCCTTTTTTTTTTTTTTTTGGCTGAGGAAGACTGGCCCTGGGCTAATATCTATGCCCATCTTCCTCCACTTTTTTTTTTTTTATATGGGACGCCGCCACAGCATGGCCTCACAAACGGTGCATTGGTGCGCGCCCGGGATCTGAACCCGGGCCGCCATCAGCGGAGTGCACGCACTTAACCGCTACACCACAGGGCCGGCCCCAACATGGCACTCTTAACATGAATTAAATATCATTTAGCAAGCAACGGCAGCTATAAAGAATATGGAAAAATCAGATATTTAAAAGTTCAAAAAAGAAAAGGACACAAAACAGAGAGCTGTGAAATGAAGATCGACTGAATTCAGAAGAGAAAAAGAAGAAAAAAAATCATCTTGAGATCAGAAAATTAAATTATATGGTATCTAAGGGAAAATGGGTTAGATTAAGAATTCAATAAAGGACATTGAGAAAAAAATTTTAAACAGTCAGGAGAACCAAAAATAAATTTGGAAAAGAAGTAAAAATATCAGAGAGAAAGTGAGAGACATAGAAGATAGACCAACATATGTATCCTCAGAGTCCCCAAAGAAGAAAAATATAACAAGAAAACAAAGCTATAATACAAGGATATTTTCTCAAAATAAGACATGAATTTTTGAAAGGGACCAAAAGTGCTTGGGAGCAAGTGGACTCAATATCATTAGCCTCAGTGAAATGCAAGTCAAAACCACAATGCGATATCACTTCACATCCACTAGGGTGGCTATAATCAAAAAGACAGGTAATAACAAGGGTTGGTGGGATGTGGAAAATTGGAACCCTCATATATTGCTGGTAGGAATGTAAAATGGGGTAGCCATTTTGGAAAACAGTCTGGCAGTTCCTCAAAAGGTTAAATGTAGATTTCCTATATGACCCAGCAATTCCATTCCTAGTATATACCCAAGAGAAATTAACACATACGTTCATACAAACACTTGTACATGAATGTTCATAGCAGCATTATTCACAATAGCCAAAAAGTGGAAACAACTCAAATGTCCATCCACTGATGAATGGATAAATAAAATGTGGTATATCCATAAAATAGAATGTTATCTGGCAATAAAAAGGAATGAAGTGCTGATTCATCCGTGCTACAACATGGATGAACCTTGTAAATATGATGCTAAGTGAAAGAAGCCATTCACAAAAGACCATATAGTATATAACTCCATTTATATGAGGTGTTTAGAATAGACAAATCTATAGAGACAGAGAGTAGATTAATAGTTGCCTAGGGCTGAGGAAGTTGGGAGGAATGGGAAGTGACCACTAATGGGTCACAGGTTTCTTGTCGAGGTGATGAAATGTTCTAAAATTGATTGTGGTGTTAGTTGCACAACTCTGTGAATGAACTGAAAACCATGGAATTGTACACTATAAATGGGTGAACAGTATGGTAGGTGAATTTTATGTCAGTAGAGATTCTTTTGTTTTTTTTTTTAATGGATACAGGAGTCAGCTTGAAAGAGTTTCTTATTGGCCAAATTTGGGAAAATTTGCACATCAAAAAGAATAATGTTAATTGATTATGATATTTTTTTTTAAATGAGCTCATAATTCTCAAACAAACATACAAAACATAAGAAAAAGGGAGAGAAAAAGAAAAGTTCCTCTTTACAGAGTGGTAAATGTAGAAGGAACGATAGATTAGACAATCACCATTTGCAACCCCAAATGTAATAATTAACCAAGTCAAGGATTACTAATGGATGCTAAAACCACTGGGAGAAAGGTTGTTGGGGAAGAGGATAGTCACACAGACTCCAAGTATCACCCCACGGATTACTTACTAATTAAAAGAGGGAAGTTATGCATTTATAAAGGAGAAATCAAGCAGTTACTGCCATAACCAAGTGATCAAACATCACTAGACATTGCCTCCTAAGAAGTATTTTTTCCAAAAATATTTAACCTAACTTCCTGCTTACAGGAAACACAGTGTATACTGGGACAAGTTAAACAACACTGTAAGGAAATAATCATCTCCAGAATATGGGGCATTCTACAAAACAATTGGCCTGGACTCTCCAAAATCGTCAACAGTATGAAAAACAGAAACAGATGGTATTGAGAAGAGCTGTTCCAGATTAAAAGAGACTAAATAGATAAAACAGTCAAAACAATATGGGAACCTCAGCTGGTTACTGGAGCAGGAAAAAAAAAAGAGCTATAGAAGATATTTTGGGGATAGTTGGGGAGAGTTGAGTTTGGGCTGATATTAGATGATATTACAGCACTATTGTTAAATAGTGTGATAACACTGCGGTTATGTAGGAAAATGTCCTTATTCTTAGGAGATGCATGCTGAAGTGATTAGAGGTGAAAGATCTTGAGGTCTCTAACTTATTTTTGGTTGTTGAACCAAAAACAGTATATCTACACAAATATATACCTAGATATACTATATACAGATGTATCTATATCTATATAAAGGGGAGGGAGAGCAAATGTGGTAAAATGTTAACAATCAATAAATCTGTGGTTGGCAGCCTCTAAGATGGCCCTCAATGAATCCCTCTCTTTCCTTCTGGAATTCACACCATGTGTAATCCCTTTCCCTTGAGTATGAGCTAGAGTTAGTGACCAGCTTCTAGCAAATAGCTTGTGGCAGAGCTGATAGAATGTCACTTCTATGATTGGGTCATAAAAAGACTGTGGCTTCCGTCTTGGACATTCTCTCCCCCTCACTGGCTCAGGTGGAAGCTGGCTGCTGTGAACTGCTCCATAGAGAAGAGGCCCATGTGATGAGGAACTGAAGGAGGCCCCAGGCCAACAGCCAGTGAGGAACTGAGGGAGGCCCCAGGCCAACAGCCAGTGAGGAACTGAGACCCTCAGGCCGACAGCCAGTGAGGAACTGAGACCCCTAGGCCAACAGCCTGTGAGGAACTGAATCCTGCCAACAACCACATGAGCGAGCGTGGAAGCACATCTTTCCCAAGATCAGCCTTCATGTGACACTACAACCCCCTCAACACCTTGATTGCAGCCTCGTGAGAGACCCTGGGCCAGAGGCACCCTGCTGAGCAGTGCCTGGGGTCCTGACCCGCAGAACTGTGGCCTGGTAAATGTTCATTCCTTTAAGCTACTATGTTTGGGAGTGATTTGTTTCACAGCAATAGACAACTAATTCACTAAGTAGTGGGTATATGCCTTGTACCCTTTCCATGTTTTTGTAGATTTGCAGTTTTTCTCACCACAGGGACAATTTGGCCTGCACGTTGCCATGGCCACTCATACTAAATGCGGCTGCTGCCGACATTTGATGCTGCTGCAGTAAATTATTTCTCAACTGACCCTGAGTGTCTGATTCATCATGTGCCCAAGCTCCAGCTCCCAGGGTGTGGGGCCGGAAAGCACCTGAGTCTCTGAGCTTCCACAGCGGGAATTGTGGCCCTGCTGTCTGCCTGGACTCATGCAATGGAGGATTACCCTCACATAGGGACAAAAGAAAGTATGAAGGGAGGGAAGAGAGAGAGAAGAGAAAAGAAGAGAAACAAAGAGAAGAGAAAACATCTCCTATACTTTCTTCTACTCCTCTGCTCCCAGCTGCCTGGAAGGCTCACCTGCTGTAGGAGGGAATAGCATCAACAGAGTGTTCCTGATGACTAACTAAAATTCTTGGGTACGCAGTATGGCCGCTCAACTACTATCTATATCCATCTCTACTTTTACTCTCTTGCCAGTATCAGCCCCCTCTGTCTGTGTCTCTGTAAAGCCCCCCAGAAAGATGATCTGATTGTTTGGCTGGTCACTGTTTAATAGAGGGTGTTTTGCTGGTCAGCTTTCACTCCAGGTGACTTCAGAGGGGTAGATGGGCCACTAGCTTGGGTGCCCCTGGACCGGGCTCCCTCTAGTCCACTCGCTGGCCTCTGAAGCGGTACCAGACAGAACAACTTCTGCAAAGAAGCCGCTAAACTGGGGACTTCAGCAGGCATTTTGAGGCTTCCGGAAGGGGGCAGTGTAGAGGAAGGAACTTTGCTTGGCCTATACACTCCCATCTCATTGACAGAAATAAGGCGTGTGTGGAGGAAGCCGACTTGGGATAAGGACAAAAACGAGGTTGATTTTGGACGCAAAGTGAGAGCGAGACGTCCAGGCGGTGCCGTTTTGTGGTCAGTTGGAGACATGGAGCTGAAGTTCAGAAATCAGGGCTGAAGATGAAGGTGGGATAGTTGGTCATAGAGACATGATAGCTAAAGCTACAGACAGGAAAGAGTGTTCCATAGGCTTGAAGAGACTGTAAAGCTGGAAATGCCAAGGGCGGTTGCTGTAATAACATCTAGTTTTCCAACCATTTTCACCAGAACTTCAGAAATTTGCATCTGGCTTAAACGAGTGCAGTGAGTGGGTTTGCAGAATGTATGATGTCCACACTGGTCAGCCTCTAGTGCAGCCCATGGACTTCATGTCTAACAATCACTTTTTATGACACTGCCTGATCATTGAGCTTCTCAAGGTAGCATAATTTTTTGAGATACTAATGTGGGATTCCCCCTTCCCCAACCAGCCTGTATTTCCTCTCCATCAAACAGGTAGCAGGCTTTGTGTTGACTTTCCTCAGGGGAGGTTCCTGGCAAGCTGAAAGAAGTTGCCTGCAAAACACTTCCTTCCTGGCTTTGTTTTCAAACGTCTAACCCCCTGAGGTGATTTAGTATACCGCAGGGAGAGGAGACCCAAGCAGGCACTGGCGGATTTTCCCCAGGCTAAGAGATGTCCTCAGGCTGGGGGAGGGGTCCAGAGTCATCCTGCAACAGCTGGGACCAGTGACCTGCTCCCTGACAACACCCCAGGGAGGTGGCCAGACCTCAGAGAGGAACAATGATGGGTTCCCAATCTCACCAACTATCCGTGTGTCCCCAGAGTGGCATATAAGCTAGTGGGCTATTAGAACCGAGGAAATCCAGTAAACTGAGACACTGGGGGCCTTGGCAATGACCAGGGATGACCCATAACTGCAGGATCTTCCAAGGACCTCTCAAAGACAGCCTGAGGCAGAATTTCCTGTTGGTTTGGAGCTGAAACTAACTTGATTTAGATAATTTATTCCATAATGGAGTTTTTAAAAAGTTGAGGGGGATGAATATACCACGTCAATAGTACTGTCCTGATATCTTTGTGCATTCAGCTTTTTCTATATATATGGATTCTTTTTGAAGGTAGATTCACAGAAGTAGACTTACTGATGGAAAGGGAATAGACACTTTTAAGGCTCTTGATACGAATGGCCTAAATCTCCTCTGGATGGCTTGTGCCTTTTCAGATTTGGATTTTAAAGCTACAACCTCTCTTCAGTGGGGTAGGGCCAGGAGAGACCAGGAACCTGTTAGGTGGCTGTTGCAGTATTTCATTTGGGGCATGAGGAAGGGCCAGAGTAAGATTATGGCAGTGGGAAAAGAAGAAGGGACAAATGCCAGTGTCATTTAGGAGATGATATCAGTAAACCTTCTTGCATATGGGAGTTAAAAAATAAAATTCAACTGAACAAATTGAAAGATCTGTTGGCTTTATTTAATGATTCATGAATCGGTCAGCATCCCAACTTAGTAGATAGGCAGGAGCTCCAAAGAGCTGTAGAAAAGAAAAGGTTTTAAAGCCAGAAAGACAGCAGGAAAAGGAAGTCATTACAAAAGAGTGGATTGTTTCAGGCAAGGTCACCTTCCTAAGGGGGACAGTAGGGGTCTGTATCTGGTGGATTACTTCACTAGTGCTGAGCAGTTAATTCTAGATTGACTGGTTAAAGGCTGCATTCCTGAGAAAAGCTGAAACTGCAATTAGGTTAGGTATTAAATCTTGGTTTGCTGACATGGAGCTTAGCACAAGTGACTCCATTTTGGGCCTATTGTCTCTTTTTTTTTTCAGTAATTTTTTTTTGTGTGTGAGAAAGATTAGCCCTGAGCTAATATCCATTGCCAATCCTCCTCTTTTTGCTGAGGAAGATTGGCCCTGGGCTAACATCGTGTCCATCTTCCTCTACTTTATATAGGATGCTGCCACAGCATGGCCCGACAAGCGGTGCGTCGGTCCCAGGATCCAAACCTGCGAACCCGGGCCACCAAAACGGAGCATGCGAACTTAACTGCTATACCACCGGGCTGGCCCCTATTGTCTCTTTTTTAACGTGGGTGAAAGAGAGAGTAATCAAGTACACCTCACTAATTTCCAGCTTCAAGACCTGAGTAGATGAAAATCCTATCAACCAAGAAGCAGTGTGGTTTGCTGGAAAAAGCCTGTATTTTGGATCTTATTGACCTACTTTAAATACCAACTCCCCTGCTAATTAGTTGTGTGGCCTTGGGCAAGTTATTGAAACTGTCTGATTTGGGCAAGTTATTGAAACTTTGCTTAGATTCCCTCATTTGTGAAATGGCCAGTCTCCTGGTTTACTGTATGGATTAAATGTGAAAATATTTTTAAAGCACCTGGCCTATTGTGGCTTTGAGGAAATTGAAGAAAACCAATAATATTGATAGAATAAGATATAGAGATGTGGAGAAGAAAGAGTATGTTTGGTTTGACATAAATCATGTTTGAGATGTCTGCAGGAGGTTCCATGCAGTAGACTTTATCTTGGTATACTTTTCTTTTTTAAGAGCCTAGAGAAATGAGAAGCAGTAGGG
Source organism: Ceratotherium simum simum (assembly GCF_057802395.1). Classification (NCBI taxonomy): domain Eukaryota; kingdom Metazoa; phylum Chordata; class Mammalia; order Perissodactyla; family Rhinocerotidae; genus Ceratotherium; species Ceratotherium simum. Next base: position 20,549,115 of record NC_141910.1, read on the forward strand.
AAGAAGGGATGGTGATCCTGCTGCCTTTAAGGGTAGCCCGTGGAGAGCAGTGGTGCAGTTCCTAAGCGTGACCACAAGGTGGAGTCCATTTCGTCGCAAAGAGCATCCACTGCTGGCTGACTGGGGTTGGGAGTGCAGTAGCCATCTGCACAGCATCCATGGAGCATCTTCTCTGTGCTGGACTCCGCCTTCCAGAAGCTCCCTGACTCGTGTGGCTGAGGCTGCAGCTTGGTGGGAGGGCAGTCACAAAACTGGGTTCCCTAGGAGCTAGAAGTACTTTTCTATTTCTGAAAATGCACTTAGAAAAAAAGAACAGAACTCAAGAGATTTCCTGGGGTATTTTATGAAAGCTCTTCTCCACCTTCCATTTTTTAAAAAAATGACACTGACACAATTGAAAAGGGTAAATCTGACTGAAGGCACAGATCTCCCCTGCAGAGTATGGGGGGAGAGTAAACCTCTCCTATCGAAGAAAATAAGATGACTTATTAATAGGAATGATGCTGTTATCAGCATTATTAATCTAGCTGTATGTTGAAATAGCTGGATTTATGAGTTATAATCCGAACAGCAACTTTAGTTTTAAATCTCATCATCGCTTTGGGGTGGGTGGGCAGGCGGTTAGTAATTTTGTCCCTTCACCTGCATTAAACTCTAAAAGCCCCATTGTTTGGTCACTTTAAGTAAAAAGAGGTCATCACTTTAAATTATAAACACAGTCTCAATTTAGCCATTAATCAGTCCTCATTAATCAGAACTCCAAAAATTATTTTAAATCTTCTCCCCTCCGCCTCCAAGGGTGTGTGTGCTCTGAGGTCTGAGGTATGGGGGAAGGAGTAATCTGTTCCCCGTGCTCCCAGCTCCTGGCCTACCCCCTTCACCCCAGCTCTCTAACTCTGCTTTTGGACCCCTCAGTATTACAAGAGGTAGGAGTGGGAGGGGGCCGGGTATGTTTTTACTCGACTGGTACTATTGTAGGGTGGCTTCATGCTGTGTAGGCCTGGAGGTGTTTAAAGCTGATTTTCTCAGGGGGTTCTCTCTCTCTCTCTTTTTTTAATTGAAGTGTCATTGACATACAATATCCTATTAGTTTCAGGTGTGCATCGTAGTGATTCACTGTTTATACGTGGGGTTCTCTTTTAAGAACCCTAACACCACAGCTCAGCTTTCACCTGAGTTCTCTTAACCTAAGAATCCAGCAGTTTCTTTGCTCTGTCCACAGTCCCTAAGAGTCCACTACAACCTTCTGTGGCTGAGGTTCCATTGCTCCTCTAGATGGCCCAATTGGTGGTTGTCTAAGACAACTCACTGGCTCCATCTCTCCCTCTATCCCTCTTGTCTACCACCGGGTCCATGAGACACACTCTCACTCTCCATACCCTGAGAAACTGGGCAGGCAGGCCCATCCCAGTACAGTAGCAACTCTTTTTCATTCTCCTTCCAAAGCAGCTCACCAGCCTACCTCTTGCCTCTAGATCTCCTAAGTGAAGGCAAGACACTCATGCACTCTGCCTCCATAGCTGTAGGGGACACACGTCCAGCTTTCCTGATTCTCCAGCTTGTGAATGGCAGATCGTGGAACTATTTGGCCTCCATAATCACATGAGCCAATTCCTATAACAAGTCTCCTATTTTATATATATGTATCCTATTGGTTCTGTTTCTCTGGAGAATGCTGACTAATACCAAGCCTGTCCTTATTTCCACAACTGGATATGCTGCAATGGCCAACACAATAGGTATGGTTCCTGCCCTCATGGAGCTTACACTGCAGTTGGGGAGACAATTAAATACACAAATAAAAATAATTATACATTATGCCAAGTGCCAGGAAAGAAGCAAATGAGGCGCTGAAAGAAGAAAAATGTCAATGGCCTACGGTAGATTGCGTGGTCAGGGAAAGCTCCTCTGAGGAGGTGACATTTAAGCTGAGGCTGGAGAGATGAGGAGGAGCCAACAAGTGCAGGGGGAGGCAGGAGCTCCAGGCATCCTGATGTGCACACCTTGAGAATGGGTAAGTGCCAGGTGTGTGCTGAACCCAAACAAGGCCGGTGTGGCTGGAGGGAGGTGGGCAAGGGCGACAGCCACCTGGATGAGGCGGGAGAGGAAGGCGGGGCTTCCTAGACCAGGCTTTGGATTCCAGTCTGGGTGCAGAGAGTTGCCACTGACAGAGTTTAAACAGGGGTGAGACTTAATCTAATTTACATCTTAAGAGCACTCTAGAAAGAGGGGCATTAGTTTGGAAGATGCTGCAGGTGTCCAGGTGAGAGATGGCGGAGACCCAGACGGGTGCTAGCTATGGGATGGAGAGAGCAAGCAAATCTGAGATATATTTTAGAGGTAGAACCAGCATGATTGGTTTACTGATGGATGGGATGGGGATGGGTGGGAAGTGAAAGGAGAAGAAGGTAGAGCACCTTCTCAGTTGCTGGCCTGCATATTGAGTCAAGGTGATGGGAGTGGGGAGCGGGGGTGGGAATCAGGTGGTCAGCGACCAGCAGAGGGCCACTCAGCATCTCTGGCTCCAAATCGAAAATTCCGACAAAAGAATCTGATTGGCTCCCTTTCGGTCAAGCGTCCACCTGGTCCATTAGCTATGATGAGATGGGGGCAGGCATACAGGGATGAGTGTACAAGGGCCTGCCTAAATTTGCTAACAGTCTAAAAGGTAAAAATTAGCATACGAGGGGGCCGCCTGGTGGCGCAAGTGGTTAAGTGCACGCGCTCTGCTGCGGCGCCCGGGGTTTGCTGGTTCGGATCCCAGGCGCTCACAGCGCAACGCTTGGCAAGCCATGCTGTGGCCGCGTCCCATATAACGTGGAGGAAGATGGGCACGGATGTTAGCCCAGGGCCAGTCTTCCTCAGCAAAAAAGAGGAGGATTGGCATTGGATGTTAGCTCAGGGCTGGTCTTCCTCACAAAAAAAAAAAAAAAAAGGAGGATTGGCAGATGTTAGCACAGGGCTGATCTCCTCACAAAAAAAAAAAATTAGCGTATGAGTAATTAGAATACAAAGCCATTTGGAGTGTCATCCCAGCCCACCAGCCATTCATTCCCCTTTCTCTAGAACCTCTCTCACTTGCCCTGGGGGAGAGGCCAGCTGCAGCTGATGGCAGAAAGAGAACTTACTGTGAGAAAACAGACAAACAAACAAACAAACAAAAAGAGAACAACAAAATGGAGAAAGAGATGGAGTAGGTCAGTAGAGCTGTCTCTGGTTTTGTATCCAAAGAATTTACAATCCCAAGATAACATTTGTGATGTTACACCTACTTTGATTTCTCACTGATTCCAAGTCACCTCATCATTTATAGAGTTAATCTACATTTTATTCACATGCTAGAATAGCTTATGAAAATGGTTTTCAAGTTACTTTATGTGTCTATTTTAATTTTCTGCCTGCTTGCTAAGCCCTCTGCATCAATGGAAACTTCTCCAAGAATCCTTGTTTACAAACCAGACAGGGCTTCTGAGTATTCTGGGACATTGACGTCTACTAATTCACTGGTGTATATGGTTTCTCATCTCTCTGTCTAACCAGAGATAAGGAAATATGTGTATTTCTTTATAATATAATGTAGGTATAAAATTTACCCGTTTCCTCTTTCTATCTTAAAAGATTATTCACTGCTTTTCAGCTGACTCACCTTATGCAAATCACTTAACCTTCAATTTCTCATGTAAAATGGCAATTATAATAGTGCCAAACTCACTAGGTTGTTCGGAGGATTAAATGAGGTAATCTGCGTAAGCCACGTAGCACAGTGCCTGGCACATGGTAAACCAAGCTCTCAATCACAGTTGGCAGTTATCCACGTAAAAGGAATGAAGGGTATCTCTAAATGCTACCACATGGTGATCTCCAGCATGTATTGTCAAGTGAGAAAAGCAAGGTAGAGAAAAGTGTATAGAGTAAGCAACCATATTAAATATGCAAAAATATATATACATACTTACATATTATATACATATATACTTATATTAAAAGAACAATAATAGGGGCTGGCCTGGTGGTGTGGTGGTTAAGTTCCGTACGCTCTACTTCAGCAACCTGGGTTCGTGGGTTCGGATCCCAGGTGCGGACCTACACCCCTCATCAAGCCATGCTGTGGCAGCAACCCACACACAAAATAGAGGAAGATTGGCACAGATGTTAGCTCAGGGACAATCTTCCTCAAGCAAAAAAAGAGGGAGATTAGCAATAGATTTTACCTCAGAGCAAATCTTCCCCACCAAAAAAAAAGAACAACAATGGAAGAATAACCAATTAAATAAAAAATGATTACCTACAAGAGACAAAGGGAAGAGAGTCATGGGGGAGGAGGAGGACAGGACTAGAAGCTAGATTTCTTTGAACATATCTTCATTTGTAGATCTGGCTTTGGAGCCATGTAAATAATTTACATAATTATAAAATAACATTCAAAAATGTTAAAACCATCCCTCAAAATAAAATAAAACAGACAGAGCAGTTTTGGGGATAACAACCCAGAGAAGGAACTCTTCCAAGTACCTGTGAAACACAGTAATTTAGGCGCACATCCCTGGTTGGCTGTACCCTGAGGACAGGAGAGAATAGCCAAAATAAAAGGATTAAGCTGTGTAAAGTAATCATATTTTTGCTCACAGAATTGTTATTCTGAGATTGTTGTGTGTTTGCTGTGGTATGATAAAGCCATACAATAGGTGATATTGTAATTCCATCATTCCCAGAGTAAATGAGAACCAGATTCTCAGGTGGGAGAAAGGGGATATGGATGTAAGACAGAAGAGGTCAAGTAGAACCCCCCTGATTTTGAATGGGAGCTATCAGTACGAGTTTAGAATGTATTTCCTGGCTCTGTCTCTGGAAAAGACCTAGAAATAATGACCAACCCTCTAGCAATGAGCACTCCTAGCCTCCAGATTGTGGTCTCATGTGTTAAAATGTACCCATGGGATATTAATTTATGAGGTGGCTGAGTGATGACACAGAGAGGCTAATGCCATCAAAAGAAGAATGTATTACTTACATTTCCCAAGAGAAGAAGGCATGCCACGCCACGCAGGGCCATATGAGGAAGCACCAGGTTTAGTCAGGAGGCAGAAAAAGCAAAGAGAAAACATGGTGGAGAGGCTTTATTGTGTTTTCTGTGGGAAAGGCAAGGCAAGGTAAACTGTTTAGAACTGGATGGTCTGGATAATGTCAGTGGGCTCTGGGATATAGCAGTAGTCTCTAGTTGTCTGCTACCTGGCCCTGGGGTGATTTAGGGCAGGGGAAATATTGGCTTGGTGTATGAGAGTTAGATAAAGGAGATGGTTGGGGGTATGGACTCAGGATTGGTTGGTTTGCATATGAAAGGTGTGTTTGCAAGTGAGTTGTTTATTATTTAAGAATTAGCTAGTCCTGGGAGGGGCAGTCTCTTCCCAGTCAGCAAGGTTTCCCAAGATTTCAAAACATTATAAAATTAAAACATGATTAATATATCTCAAAACACGATTTCCCACTAAAGGGAACCAGTAGTCCTTGGAGAAATTGTTGGCTCCACGTAATATATGAAATGAGCCTGAAAGATCTTGTCATACCAGAGAGTAAGAAAGCTTTCAAAGACAACTTGGGTCATACCAAAGGACTCAGGAGCCAACTTGAGGAGCCTCTCACTGGCCAAAGGTGAGAGGAGTTCAGCATCAAGAAGATAAAAACTGCAATGGATTAAAACACATCAAATATATTTAAAGCTATGAGTTAACAACGTTACTAAAAAGAAATGTTACTGCACAAAATTGGAGTTCTCTGCCCAAGGCACATAAAAAAGCCAATTAATTACAGCATCAGCCTTAGGGAAAAGAGATCAGCTTTTATTCTGTGAGATCAATCTGCAGGGAGAACAGGGGTCATGTGCCCTCAGATCTATCTCCCCAGTTCAGGATTGGGGCAAAATTTAAGAGTTTAGGGAGAATAGGCTGGCACACAGAAACGCTGGTGGGACAGGTTTTGATTGGTGGGCTTCAAGCATTTATGTTAAGGTTTTAAACATTTATGACAGAGTTCTAAACATTTATGATGAGGTTCTAAACTTTATGATGAGGTTCTAAACATTTTTGATGAGGTGGGGAAGGAATTTTATCACTGGATCTTCCTGAATGAGGGACCCCCCCCTCCCTTCTGACAAGAGTCCGACTTTCAAGTTCCGTAGTATCCTGGTCCTTGGGTTCTGTGGGAAGGAGGATCTTTGGTTCTGTTGGGGAGGAGTGAGAAGCCCCTTCTGCCCTTTCCCTTAAGGTTCTTATGGCTGGCCAAACAGTTAAAAGACAGGTTAGCAGGAGAAAATAATATCAAGTTTAATAACATGTATACATGGGAGAAACCAGGGAAACTGAGTTTCTCAAGAAAATGGTGAAGGTTTTCACCTTAAATAGCATATTCAGGTAGACAAAGGAGGATGTTGGGGGTGGGGGAGGAGACAGCTATGGGAGACCACCAGACAGCACAGCAATCAAGGGTATGTAGATTTAAGTCCTCTCCTTCCATCCTGATAAGAGTTTCCAGAGATAAGGTCATCCCCCCCTCTTCCCAGTACACAGGAGATTCCTTTATAAATGTAAATGTTTGGTAAACAGAACTTTGATAAGAATGGGCTTAGCAAGGACCCTGCCAGTCTGTCCATACCCAGAGTTAAATTTCTTTAGGCAGTTAGAAATGTCAAATGTCCGTCAGAGAAAATAATCAAGGTAAAAGATATATTTGGGGGTGGCCAAATTTTGATCTCCCACAGTTCCAAGGTCAATTCAGGTCATGATTTCTTCTTTTGCACATGCCCTGGCTATGTGACTTTGCAGTTTTTCTGAAACACAGTCCTTAATCACTTGGTTGATAAGAGATGGGGTGTGTTTGAACTGGCTCTAAATGTGCCCGTGGTTACAGAAATATATTGTTCCCTGTTGGAGGATGCTAGGAAGTCAACTCAGTATTTTGAAAACTGGGAAATAAAGAAAAAGAATCAAGCATTTATCCTGTTTTTCTGTATGAACTGTACCACTGGGTAATCAAACAGCAAATGAAGGGCGTTTTCTTTGTTTAAGTGCTGTATAAGGAACGATGGAATTAGACTATCACCATTTGATAGGCCTTAATGTATTAAAGAATCTCAGTGTTGAGCATCAACATCTGTTGTCATAACAAAAAAAGAGACAACCAGACATGAAGAGCCTCTTGCTAGAAGAAGACACCACTCTCCAGGAAGTAGTCTTGCAAAAACATTGAATGTGAATTTGAAGGAGTCTCTAGTTCCAACAATCAATTTTTAAGAAATTCAAAGGAGAGGAGAGACAAACACATTAAATTATGCCCCCATAGAGCTGTAAACAGCAAAATCCAGACTGTGGGAAACTCTCCAGGCTAAATGCCCTGCTGTATTCAACAAATTAATTTCAATGAAAAAATTTTAAGAGGGGCAGGGCTGGGAGGGGTGGGGAAACATATGGACTAGGAGACATATCAATCAATTGCAGTGTGGACCTGATCTAGATTCTAATTCAAATAAACCCTTGGAAAGTTATAACTTTATGAAGCAATTGGAAATTTGAACTCTGACTAGATGTTTGATTATGTTACCGCGCAGAGGGGGTTTCCTCTGCTCACTGCAAGACATGCCAATAGTCAAGAGGCAAGGTGATAGGAGAGAGAGGACTTTTTATTACAGCTTGCTAGCAAGAGGGAAGATGGCTGACTAACGCCAAAAAAAACCGTCTTACAGAACAAAGACTACAGGCCAGTTATATACAGGGCTGGTCTCCCGGTGGGGGAGGCAGCTGTTCTCCGAGTGGGGGCAGACATCTGGTCTTAGTTCCTGATGGTCTATTGTTTTACTGGATATGCATCAGAGATCAGAGCAATGCCCTATGCCCTGATCTTTCAGTTGTCATTGATGATGGCTATCAGCAGAGACTCTCTGCCCAGGAGTCATCACATTCCTAAGTAACTCAAAAAAGCAAAGTTATCAACTTATTGCAGCTGGGAGGCGCCATAAAATCCACTGAGCATGTCTGGGCTAGTTAATCAGAAGTCATTCAAAGTTACAATATGGTTTTTTTTCTACAATATGGCTTCCCTTATTTCAACCTTGTGTTGAGCCAGTATCAATTATATTAAAGAATTATTGTTAATTTTTTAGACATGATAATGGAATTTGGGGGACTTTTTAAAGAGTCCTTTACCTGTCAGAGATATATACTGAAATATTTATGGATAAAATTATGTGATGTCTGGGATTTGCTTCAAAATAATGCAGGAGGCAGAGATGGGTGGGTATAGATTGTAACCACAGGACCTGGAACAGAATTTGCCACCCAAAATATGCCTCTTGGGCATAAGGGCTATTTTGAGCTGATGATTATTTAAAAAAAGAAAAGAAAACAAACCAGCAGACATAGAGAGAGCTCTGAAAACCTAGTAGATGTTAGCCATTTGTAAGGGAAATTCACAGTTATAAGAGAAATAAATCTCCATTTGTAAGGGTGCCTTCCTCTCTGTGCCAGGAAGGGGAGAAATTAGAAGATGACTCTAAATTTCTGGAAAACTGTTGCCAATGGAGAAGGCAATGACTTGAATCTGTGTAACAACTTTACTCTTGTTTACTGTGCTGACCTCATCTTAACAATATGATGTTAAAGCTATTTTTCATGGGCAGTGAGCCAACCAGGAGCATGTGGAGAAGAGAAAATTTTGATCAGCCAATTGAAACTCATCCTGCCAGGGCTCCCACATGCCAGCCTGCCCTCCCTGATCCCTTAAACCTTACCCCATACCCTGGATCAGGGAGACAGAGTTGAGAGCCTGTCCTTCTGTCTCCTTACCAATCGTTTTCATAATAAACTGCTGCTTCTTTCAAAGACCGGTGTACCACGGTATCAGCTTCCCTGCGCGTTGGTTGGCGAGCCCTTGCTCAGTAATATGATGAAATGGAATTGGTCAGTGGGTGACGAATACATAAAGGTGTGTATACTTCTGTGTGTATTTTAAATTTTCCATAATAAAAAGGTTAAAAAAAAAAAAAAAGAATGCAGGTAACAATGAAGTTAGCATTCATTCCCTCTGTTCCCAGCCCTACTCCTCCAGCATAGCTCGTAGCCATTAATGCAAAAAGATCCAAAGACTAGCAGTCTATTTGGCTAGTCAGGATTCAATTTTCAAATTCTTCCTTAATAGAACTTTCCAAGCACAGTTACAAAAACATCCTATTAATTCTTACGGAAATGAGATAGTCTAGTTTTAATGAATCATTCAGACAACCAAAAATGGTTGTCTTAACCCCTTTAAGTTAAATGCTAATTATTAGGATTAAACTTTTTCTAAAATGTCTTATATCATTCCCTGTCATTGGAAATTGAGTTATTAACAACTTAACATTTTTTTTGTTGTTGTAATTTTGTGACTCAGAGTCATTGTCAGGAAACCTTGGGCACTGAGCTGGCTGCAATCTAGCCTAGGGGACTATTTAATGATCTGGTGTTATTAGTGCTAATTCCAAAGCTCTGAGACTTGTATTCTTTTCTAGATGGTGATCCTCCTGTGTCCTTCTTGCTGCAGTCAACATGTCTGTTCCCCCGCCACCATGTAATTGTAATCTGCTCTCTGCTATCCTTTTTACGCTCTTTATCACAGTCTAACAGAATGCCCTGTACACAGTAAGCACTCAGTAACCACTTATTAAGTTGGATTAAACCTGGGAAGAATGGCAGATTGCCAAAAGAAATCAAATAATTAAGCTTATTAAATCATTAACCTTAATTTTAGACATATTTGCTTCAGCTGCTGAGTGTAGTTTGGGAATTTATACCTGAATTCCAAATGGTTGAGGTTGCCAAGAGTCTGGCTGCTGAATTAAGTGGGGGGTATGGCTCTATTATATATTAAAATGTATGTTTGCAGGCACGCATCATCGCTGCTAATTGGTACCTCAGGAAGAACAAAAGTAGTGAAAGGGAGGAAGACTATCCTCTAGCCGCTCTGGGTCCTTTCTGGCTGGGCTACAAATTAAATTGAAAAAGAAAAAAAACTCACATTATCACTTCCATTGGACCCTCCAGGCAGAGATCTGGGAGACTGACACGGTAAGAACTCTTTACCTCCTGCCGGCTCTTGTCAGGGGTCCAGGAACTCTCAGCTGCAGTCGTCCAGGAGCGAAGAGCGTCCAGCCAGTGAAATTTCTATCCCATCCAAGTCGCCAAACTGAAGGGGAGGAAGACTATCCTCTACCCACTCTGGATCCTTTCTGGCTGGGCTACAAATTGAATTGACATGAGACCAAATAGCAGGAGAAAATCAAACAAAGCTTTATAACATGTATACATGGGAGAAACCAGGGAAACTGAGTTTCTCGACAAATGGCGGAGGTTTTTCACCTTAAATAGCATATTCAGGTAGAAAAAGGAGGATGTTCGGGGTGGGGAAGTCAGAAAGTACAGTAATCAAGAGTATGGCAGATTTAAGTCCTCTCCCTCATACTGATAAGAGTTTTTGGAGATAAGGTTGTGTTGTTGTAGTCGTCCTCGTGGTTGTGTGTGTGTGTCCCCAGTGCCCCCACCCCACCTTCCCAGTACAGAGAGGGAGATACATTTACAAATGGAGATTTACCTTACAAATGTAAACATTTGGTAAACAGAACTTTGATAAGAATGGGCTTAGCAAGGACCATCCCAGTCAATCTATACCTAGAGTTAAATTTGTTTAGGCAGTTAGTAGGGGAGGTCAAATGGCCGTCAGAGAAAATAATCAAGATAAAGAGATATATTTTGAGGTGGCCAGTTTTGATCTCCCACAGTAGCAAACTGATAAAGGAGTTCTATTTCTACTTCTAATATGAAGAATAGCCTTTCATTATCTTAAGTACAACCCCTACTTTCATTGTAGATACGAGTGTATGAAAGTATTGTCTGTGAAATTCCAAGGTACCCATTGAAATTGACACACATTTTTATAAAAGAAGATGAACTATTTTGACTAAAACAAAGAGTTAGGTAAATTGCGTGGAAGAAAAAAACAACCCGTAATCTTCATTTAATTGGTCTTTCCTCTTAAAGCATTGTTCTTTAATTATGAGATACATCTTAAGTGTATCTTTATTAGGCATTTAATTATTTCTCACTAAATACAGTTTTGCTCAGGTACAAAAACTTGGAGTCATCCTAGAGTCCTCTTGGTCTCATCTCACATCCAATCCATCAGTAAACTCTGCTGGCTCTACCTTCAAAATCCAGTCAGAATCCAGCCATCTAAACACCGCCACTGTTACACCCCAATCCAAGTCACCCTCTCCTCGCCTGAGCTTTGTGTAGCTTCTTATCTGTCTCTTGCTTTCATCACTGTTTGCCATCTAGTAGCTGGAGCAATTATTTATAAGACACTCATATCTCTTCCCTGCTCAGTACCCTCCAGTGGCTCCCAAGACATACCAGTCCTCATCATGGTGTACTCATCTACACAACCTGGCGCCTGCCTGCCTGCCTCTCAGAGCTCATTTCCTCCACTCTCCCCCCTCAGCCACTCTGCTCCAATTACATTGTCTTCCTTGCTGCTCTTTAAACACGCAGTAAATATTTGTTGAGTGAATGAAATACAATAGTTGCTCAATGAATGAATGAGTTCTACAATCATTATAATCAATAATAATTAGTACAAGCTGTTATGCCAGCCCAGCCCAGGGAGATGCTCTTTTTACCCAGCTGGTCTAAACTGGTGGTTCTCAGACTTGACCAGGTGCCAGAATCCCCTGGAGGGCTTGTTAAAACTCAGATGGCGGGGCCCCACCTCTAGAGTTTCTGATTCAGTAGGTCTGGAGTGGGCCTTAAAACCTGCATTTCTAGTAAGTTCCTAGGTGATGCTGATGACGCTGGTCCAAGCACACACTTTGGCCTAAATATCCTAGCCTGGAAGGCGAATTGACCATTCTGAGCAGAAATTTGGCAAATTTTGTCCTGATGTTCCTGTCTGCTCTTTGGATGAAAAAGATTAATTGAAGAAATATATGGGGAAAAACGCTGGACCTCGTTTTTTTTTTTTTTAGGTGAGGAAGATTGGCCCTGAGCTAACATCTGTTGCCAAACCTCTTCTACTTTATATATGGGATGCTGCTGCAGCATGGCTTGATGAGCAATGTGTAGGTCCGCACCCGGGATCCGAACCCATGAACCCCGGGCTGCCGAAGTGGAGTGGGTGAACTTAACCACTATGCCACTGGGCTGGCCCCTGGACCTCATTTTTTGACACTTAGCCACAGGGTGGCCCCCTAGCTCCAGTAATGACTCCATCGGCCCCCAATTAAAACAGCTTCTGTTATTTGGAGAAATTCTAAGCTATCTCTCTTAAAAAAAAAATGAGTTTAGCTGTAGGACCAGTAAAGCTGTTCACAAAAAGCTGCCTCATGGGGCATGCTGGTGGCTTCCTCAGCAATGTAAGATTTTGTGCTCTGTTGGAAGTCACTACTGTCACTCAGATGGAAATGACACAGGGGAAAGTAGGTTCGTAAGTGTGAGAAGACATTATGTCAGAAGTTGAAAGGAGATTTTGTTGTAGCCAACAAGGAAGGAAGCATACCCAGGATAAATGACCACCCCTGTGTAGCCCATGGCACCCTGCACACAATAGACACTGCATAGTGCTGATCAGCCACCCACACCCCTTCACAGCCCCCCAAACCCCTCCTTACTGTGGTGAAGAGAAGGGAACCAGTCCTTCAGCTGCCAGCTGCCCTTCCCCGGTGTCTTCATCTCACTCCCAGCCAGACAAGGCGGCCGGGGGCCAGCAGGAGTGGGAGAAAAGGAGGGGAGATTGAGGACCTGCGCGTGCCACCTGAAGGCATTGATACCTGAGGAGGAGCTGGGCTGGCAGCTGAAGGGCCAAAGTGGTGAGTGCTGCTGGTGGGTGAGGGGGGACCACAATGCATGGGGACGGGACACGACTGACATGAGTGGACTCGATATATGGCTCCTCCCTCTTCTCCCCTGCACACCTGTTCCCTTGCTTCTCTTTCTTTGTAGACTGAAACCCAATTTCATACATTAATGGAGTCTGGAAGACGCATCTGTCAACCTACAAAAACAGAAACCAGTTTAAGAGGCAAAGCGTTCATTTGGGATCAAAGAATTGCAATTTGGGGAGCACAGATTGAAGTAGAAACCAAAACAGTGTCCTGTTAATAGGAGAGGGGCTTAGGGTTTTATGGGAAAAAGGGGAGGATGAGGTGAGTTGTATGAAAGAAGAGTTCATTGGTGCTAGATGAGGTAAGGCTGGGTTTGTACTTCCTAGATTGGTTAGCGATTCGGTCATCAGCAAAGTCCAATTTCATCAGTCCTAACAAACAGGATATTCTTGTCCTTACCCACTTCTTGGAATGTTGGCGGTTTGGTCCAGTTTGGAAGATAAAGAAAACAAGACATGTAAGACAATTCCTCTGAAATGGCTGCTCCATCTCTATGTTAACATGGCTCTACTCATGTCATCTTTCACACATCCAAGTGAGAATGTGCAAAAGTTAAATATAGCCTTCCGTATTACAAGGGGGTTTCCACTCCCAGAAAGGTAAAAGAGACCATAAAATCCCTAGTGACACTTTGTGAATTAGACTCAGTCTTCAATAATACAGTTTGAGCACTATAAATGTGTTCTTTACACGTGAATAGGCAGTTGATCTTTCTTCCCAATAAGAGTCTCATTGAGGCTACAAATTGACTGCTTTGGGTACCACTGGTAATCTTTAATCTGTGTTTCAGTTTTAAGTTTACGAGACATAGATTTCTTTTCTTTCTTTTTTTCTTTTTGAGGAAGATTGGCCCTGAGCTAACATCTGTTGCCAATCTTCCTCTTTTTTCTCCCCAAAGCCCCCACTACATAGTTGTATATCCTAGTTGTAGGTCCTTCTAGTTCTATGTGGGATGCCACCTCAGCATGGCTTGGTGAGCGGTGAGTAGGTCCACACCCAGGATCCAAACCGGCAAACCCCAGGCCGCCAAAGCAGAACACGTGAACTTAACCACTGCGCCACCAGGTCAGTGGTTGTGTTTCTTATCACAAATATCATTACTCTCATTTCTTTGTTTTCTACTCACTTGAGAGAAAAAAAGAACAGGGCAAGTGCAAGTTCAAATAGCTATAAAACAAATATTGCTGAAAAGATGGTGACACCACAGAAACAGATCCACTGGCTGGTGGGCAGTAGCACCCTGAGAGGGTTTGAAGTATCCATTCACTCATGAAAGTCTGCATTTGGCATATGTCAGGCATTTAGGGGAATCCAGACTTTGTCTGGAATAGGGAGATGTGTCCTGTAAATGGGAGCTGTGGCAGACCCTGCCGATTGGCCCCTCAAGGCTCATTCAAACTTCCTCGGGTATACCTTCCTGAGCTGTAAAGGCTGAAAAACTGGAAACCACTTCCCCGGACTTCCTTGAAGCAGAGGAACCTGTGTGAAACTCAGAAGGTGAGCCTGGGAAGGTGGAAGTGAGGAATGGAGGGGTGAGCCACATTGGGAGGTCGGGTTGCAGTAACTTTGGGTGGGCTCCACTGTCTGGTGCCTAGTGTCCCAGGTGTGGGGTGGTGGGCAGTGGCAACAATGGAACTTCTTTTTTTTTTTTTTTTTTAAAGATTTTATTTATTTATTTTTCCCCCAACGCCCCAGTAGATAGTTGTCTGTCATAGCTGCACATCCTTCCAGTTGCTGTACGTGGGACGCAGCCTCAGCATGGCCGGAGAAGCGGTGCGTCGGTGCGATCCCGGGATCCGAACCCGGGCCGCCAGCAGCAGAGCGCACGCACTTAACCGCCAAGCCACAGGGCCGGCCCTGGAACTTCTGTTAGAACAGTTCTTCTAGAACTCAGCACTCTTAGCAGCATTGTTCCTGACTACTAGCAACCCACCTGTTTCCCTATCCTTCTCAGAAATTCTGTATGCTCCTTACTAATACCCTGTAATCAATGCTTTTCTGCTTTTCACATCTAGAGTGGACTCTGTTATCTGCAACTTGGAATACTTACCAACAGATTACTCCATCCAAATTAAAGCTATTCAAGGAGATGTGTTGTGACATCATTCTCTTCAAATCCCCTGAAGTCGTGACAAGTCTCCTGTTAGACTGTCTTCTAGTTACCAGTCACAGTTTCCATCTCTTCCTCCCACGCACTCTGATGTTTGTCAGTCAGAGGGGTTCCAGCATTCCCTACCTGACTGCTGATTTTTGTCCTCTGTTTCCTCCTCTGGTGCCTTGAAGGTGTTCATTTTGACATCCAGCCTGATATTCTTCCTTGGCACTTTTGTGGCACCTCCAGCACTGTCACTTGGATGTTTTGTGACAGCTATTACCGTGAGAACATAAACACCATGGGGAAGTAAACACATTGACCAGCACGACTCAAAATGAAAAAACAAAGCATAAGTGCTCATCGATCCAGAGCTCACAGTACAGCCTGCCAGGAGAGCTCTCATTAGCTGAGGGCATCTGATAATGCTCTGTCTACTGGCTAAAGGGTCTCGTAAAAAAAAAAAAAAACTATGTTAACTCTATTCTTCAATACTGTGTTTCCTCATGTAAATGGCACTATCAGCTTTGTATAGAACGATACTAGAGTAGTATACTTTTATTGTACAAAAAAGCAGATGGCAGGGAAGTTGAATATAAGGACTGAAAGCCACCTAGAGATGCTTCACGTCAATAGCACTAATGAGACAGTGAGAGAAGGCACCTGTGCTAAGAAAGGTTGTAAAGTGGCTAGCTGCAATTCTAATACCAAATTCCAGTGTGTGGAAGACCTCCAACACCACCAAGCAATTCTCTGACACCAGCTGGGTGTCCTACAATTCAATTCAGTTCTGACACTATCTACCCAGAGATTGAATACAATTCCACAGGTTAAGGAACTTCAGATGCCCCACTTCAGATGCCAGTCACAAGTCCAGGTTGTTATCTGTGCTTCTGATCCACTGGCTACAGATTGGAGGTTCCCATGATCCCCTCCTTGGGGTCAATCTAACTTGCTAGAGTGACTCACAGAACTCAGGAAACGCATTTACTGACTAAGTAACTGGTTTATTATAAAAGGATATAACTCAGGATGGAAGAGATGCATGGGACAAGGTATATGGGAAGGGCGCAGAGCTTCCACGCCCTCTCCAGGCATGCCACTCTCTCAGCACCTCCACGTGTTCACCAACCTGGAAGTGCTCTGAACGCTATCCTTTCGGGTTTTTATGGAGGCTTCATTTCACAAGTGTGATTGATTAAACCACTGGCCATTGGCAATGGATGTGACCTCCAGCCCCTTTCCCTGCCCTGGAAATCAGGGGGTAGGACTGAAAGTTCCAACCCTCCAGTCACATGGTTGGTTCTCCTGGCAACCAGCCCCCATCCTTAGGTGCTTTCCAAGTTATCTCATTAACATAAACACAGTTGTGATGGAAAGGGGCTGGTTATGAACAATAAGACACCCATTTCACCTTTATGGCTCTGAAGCAATTTCAGGGACTGAGGATAAGAGACCAAATATTGTAACAAAAGGTGCTCTCATTGCTCCGAGTGCTCAAGAAATTCCAAATGTTTTGGGAGCTGTAAGCCAGGAACTGTGGACAAAGACCAAATATATATGACAAATATATTTTGGTCATCCGAACGACCAAATATGTATTTCTTATCAGTCACAATATTGCACTAGCCCAGTGGTTCACATGCTTGACTGCACGTTAGAATCACTGGGACTTTTTAAAAAATGTAAATAACCAGGCCCAAACCTACACCAATCAAATCAGAATCTCTGTAGTTGGGGCTCAGGCGTTTTTTTTTTTAAGCTCAGGTGGTTCTAATGAGCCCTCAATGTTGAGAACCACTGGGTAGGGCTTTCTACTTTGCCCTATTTATCCTTGTGAATGTGGCTCTTTCTCCTCTCTCCACAGGCCACTGAGGATTTAAGACAAAGTAACCACGTAGGTTTTTTCCGTAAGTGGCTGGAGGCCCGCTTCCCATTCAAAGACTGTCTTACACATCAGGCCTTTCTGGTGTGGATGGGAGCTAGACAAGGGCATGAACAATAGCAGGCAGTGGTCATTGGGGGCCATCTTGGAGTCTCCCTTAGATATGTGCCTTAGGTAGTAAAAATTTCACCAGCCAGCCAACAAACCTCGGACCATTGTCCTAGGATTGGGATGGCTAAGCCCTCTTTCCTCAGCTGAACATAACAGTTTACATGGCTTTCCAGTTTCCCCTAAATGATACCAGTGGCAAATGGGTCAGGAGAGTGAGGAAATATTTTCCTTAGAGTAAGAGTTGGCAAACTTTTTCCATAAAGGACCAGATAGTAAGTTATTTAGGCTTTCTGGGACAAGGGGCAAAACTGAGGATCTCATGTAGGTTCCTATATAACAGAAGAGAAAACTCCTGCCCTGCCCCCTTACCCCATTTACCTGGAGTGAACCATCCCCAGTGGTGAACACGCTTGGTGCCCAGTGGCCATCAGCTGGGGACATTCTCAGGGCAAAGAGCCACTTGCCTGATGGGGAGGGGCTTGATGGACAGTGGGAGTGTTGGCTGCCACGGTCAGTTTCACTCTGCCAGTGTCATCTAGACCCTGGAGCACAAGTCCAGTCATCTCTGGTTGGGCCACAGGCCAGAGTGGGGGCAATTCATCGAGTTGCTGATGACTGGACTGGGATTCCACTGCTTGGTCCCCTGTAGTTGCCAACAGTGAAGTCACCCACATGTAGGTGGTGAGCAGCATGGGCCCTGGGTAGGGGCAAGATTCAGCCAGCAACTAGGGAAACTGGTGCCGGGAGTGGAGGGGAGAACAGGGGCCAGGGCCGCATATGACTTTCATGGGCCCTTGGAACTTATGCCTTCATGGGCCCTTCCTTCTTAAAACCTATTAAAGATCATATTTTATAACTGTGTTGGTATAAAGGCAAATATAATCCAGGCTAGATTATATTCTTTTCTTCTGATTTTAAAATGAATTAAATTATTTTTGTGGTGCCCTAAAAGTACTGTGGGCCCCCAGGCCCTGTGTGTGCTGTGCCTAATGGGTAAGTCGGCCCTGACGTGGTTGGAGGGAGCACCCAAGTTTGGTCTCTGCGGCTCACAGTGCTAGTCTGTTGGAGTGGTACCCAAGGGCTACACAAAAACAAGCAGTGGGCTGGATTTGACCCGTGGGTCCTGGTTGGCTGACACCTGCTCTGGATGACCAGATGCAATTAGCTGAGAGGATTTCCTATGGGCCGTAGGATACCTAAGAAAAGACATAGTCACCTACGGTGACTGGTAACCAGTGCAGAGAGTTAGCTCTCCTGCCAGGTCCTGCCGCGCAACCCCACTATTTTTTTTCCTAATGAAGCATTACTCACTTATGGAAAAGTGGGTGAAACATATGTGTACAACTAAATGAATTATCCCAAAGCAAGCACCCATCCAGATCAAGAAATAGGACTTTTTGCCAGCCTTCCAGAGGCTCCTCTTGTTCCCCTCCCAATCACCGCCCCCTTTCTCCACCTGAAGGAGGCTACTAAATTGACTTCTAACCCTGTAGATCAGTTTTGTTGGTATAAATGGAATAATACCACATATCACATTGCACTCTTTGTGTCTGGTGTCTTTCAGTCCCAGCCATTATTGCTCTTGTGTTTCTGGAAGGACTGAATGTAGTGGACCACCACTTACAAGATCCTTTTGTCATGAGATTGGTTCTCTTCAAGAGGCTTGGCTGGAGGAGAGGAGGACCTGTAAGCAGCCAGCCCAGGGTGCTGTGGGGACTAGAGAGATGAAAGGTACATTGATGCTACAAAGCGCCTGGCAACCAACCCAGATGCCTTGCCACAGGCAGGCTGACAATCGGGAAACCCCACCTGACTGGAGAAGTTGATTAAGGAGGCTCCTCTTGACCTCAATTCTATTGCCTCTGAGACTCATTAGCCTCCACTTATTAAAAAGAAAAAAAAATTTTTGACAGGGCAGACATATTCAACATGCTTTACGTTTGAGCATGAGTCAAATCTAACTACAACTCACCTCCGGAGTTCAGGGCTGCCATGTATAACTGTGAAGGCTGTGTACTGCACAACTCGAGGGAGCATCATTTACACGGAATACAGTGTGAACAGTGCTGCACATGGAACTCCACAGTGCAGTTATCATCATGTTAGCAGAATCAGTTGCCTGGATCCAGACCACAGTTGAGCTTAGCATGTGATCTAGACACGTAGACCTT
This sequence comes from Ceratotherium simum simum, assembly GCF_057802395.1. Classification (NCBI taxonomy): domain Eukaryota; kingdom Metazoa; phylum Chordata; class Mammalia; order Perissodactyla; family Rhinocerotidae; genus Ceratotherium; species Ceratotherium simum. The sequence goes on from NC_141910.1 coordinate 20,568,332, forward strand.
CACCACTTATACATGTTTGGGGAAAAGGCTCTTCAAATTAGTTAAGTGTTTTGGTTAACCCATTAACCAGAAATCCTTTCTCTTTTTTTGGCCCAACAAGCTAAAATGATTGAGTCTGTATTTGATGATCAAGAAGATCTTAACAGAATCTCCTTTGGGTGTTTATGTCGGGAGAATGGAGTGTAGTGGGAGGTGGGCAGCAATTACATTTTGAACATCATTTCTCTTTATTTGGGATGTATCTATAAAAGGAAACATCTATATAGATATAGATGAAATGTCCAGAACAGGCAAATCCATGGACATAGAAAGTAGATTAGTGGTTGCCAGAGGTCCTGAGTTTCTTTTTGGGGTGATGAAAATCTTCTGGAATTTGATTGTGGTGATGGTTGTATGACTCTGTAAATATACCAAAAACAACTGAGTTGCACACTTTATTTATTTATTTATTTATTTGCTGAGAAAGAGTTACCCTGAGCTAACATCTGTTGCCAATCTTCCTCTATTTTGTATGTGAGTTGCCACCACAGCATGGCCGCTGACAAGTGGCGTAGGTCTGCACCCAGGAATGGAACCTGGGACACTGAACTTAACCACTAGGCCACCAGGGCTGGCCCAGAAGTGTACACTTTAAAAGGGTGAATTTTATGGTATATGGATTATATCTCAATAAAGCTATTACTTAAAAAAAGTGAAAAGACACTAAATCTTTACTGATCTCAGGACGCCCCTGAAACTGTTTTTTCAAAGAAGGAACGCTTCTGAGCTTTATGAATGATTTTCCTTTTCCTCTAAAGGCAGAGCTTGGGGACATTTGTGCCTGAGGACCTGGGGCAAGTTCACCTGTTACAGACCACCCTAAGAATCCCAAGGCTATCATCTCAGTCTCATGTCTTGTTCCAAATAATCTTAAATCTGCTAAAAATCCAGCCCAACACTCTTTTATATATTGCTCCTAAGAACAATAACTCAGTTTGAGACTCTGATTTAAGAAATTTTAGGAAACTCAGTTCCAATTCTCTGAAAAGATGAAAACCCAGTTAGGAGCCATGGCTGTCTTCCTGTGAGAGGGGTAAATTTTCCTTCAGATGACTAAGGTTTTCACTCTTGCCATGTACTCTCTTGCTCCCCAAGACCCCCCAGGTGAAGGGCCTGCAGGTCCAGGGCCCTGAGACTGGGAGACAGACCAGAACCTCCATGCCCAGGCCTGCCTTTGCCTTCCCTGAGCGTGTTGAGTAGGGGCTGAGTTTAGGTCAGGAGAGCAAATTCCTGTCGAGAAGGCAGGGTGTTGCTGGGGGCCGTCTGCGTCCTGCGTTGCACCTTGGGAGGACACAGCTGAAGGGAGGAAAGCGTGAGTCAAGGGCTTCTTTTGTGAACGGGGGACATTCAAGTGCATCCTGACAATTGTTTACAAGGCCTGGCTCCTTTTAAGCAGTTGTCCAAATATTTTTAGAACAAAAGTTCAAAACGGGCACGCTCCTGCACTACCCAGGCATGGATCAGCAGAAGGGCCCGCGAGTTGAAATAGCACTTCCTCTCTGTCTCTCCAAGGGAAAAAGAGATCAAATATGAGCATGCCACTTGTGGGACCCCGAAGCAAAGGGACATGGGCTAGTTGGGAAGCTTTCCTGCCACCCTGCACCTGATTTGAGAGCCAACACTGACAGAGCACTTTCACGTGCCACGTGCCCTTCTGAGCATTTTACATTTATTAACTCCTCTACTCTTCACAATAGCCTATGCCATTGGTATGACTATTATCCCCATTCTAAAGATGAGGAGACTGAGGCACACAGAGGTTATTGTGCCCAGGGTCACACAGCAAGCAGGCAGCAGAGCTGGGACCGGAACCCAGAGAGTACACGTTCCTCCTTGCTACATCGTTTGTGCTGTTCATGGAGGCACTTGGGAGTTTCTCTGAGCAGGCTCAGGCGACCCAACAGATCAGCACTCTTTCTGCTCACCTGGGAAGAGGCGGCTTACGGAATTGCTCCTCTAGACTTGTCTCCACTGAAAAGCTGAATCACTGTGTACTAATCTCAACCTCTACACTCTCCACAACAGAGAATCAAGGCAGCCACTCTCCAAGGTGGGAACCCAAACTGGCATTAACAACAGGCCCCATCAGGCCCTCGATCTATGCAAACTCTCTCCTCATCCCTTTGGGCCTTGCCCAGAAATTAAAACCGGTTTCTCTATGACATGAAGAGCTGGAAATGTCCAGGTCAGAACAGGGACCTGTTTCTTCAGAGGCTCCAGGGTCTGGAAACTCGGCTTCCAGTGTGAGCGTGTAGGATAATCCTATTATAAGAGGCTTCTAAATTCCCTAATTTTGCTGGAATGTGGTGTCACTTTAAATGAGATTATATAAAAGAATGGGCAGGGTGTGGGGGTGACGATGGTAGAGGCACGGGCAACCGCGTTATGCAGGGATTTTCTCAGCAATTCTATGACTGGGGCATTCTGCCAGCTTGGCTTTTGGCTTACAGGGGAGGCTCAATTAGGGCCTGTTCACCTAGTTGTTCTAACAAGACTTAACTTTATGGAGGTTTGTGGCAAAACCACTCACTTTTGCAAGAGCCCTGCCAGTGCTGAACAGGAGCCCACAAGCAGCTGGATGTTCACCAGCAGGAAGCCACACCACTGACGGTCCCACAGCAGCTCTGCCACCTGAGCAGGCCTACTCCGCCTCAGGGTCATGCTGGCTAAAAGCAGCTAGAAAAAATCAACTCAGTCACCCGTAGGCCATCCCCTAGTAGAGCTCCCTCAGCAAACACCACTTCAAAACACAAGCAAGAAATAAAGGAACACGCAGATCCTAGTAGAAATACTATATTCATTTTTGAGGACTGCTATGTTTTAAGGCAAATGTCACACATACAAAACAGAGATGAACAGTACTCAACAGTATTTACGACATGTTAGAAGAGAATAGTGGGGGAGACAATGAGAAACTGGGATTTTCCCCAGCTGGGTCTGATTCCTCCTGTGGGCTGAAAAACGGCACCTCGTCCCTCCCAGGGGAAGGGGCGTGCTCCTCATCATCGGGATTTTATACCGAAGGTCCCTTCTCCAGGCCCCTGTGCTCGCCTCACTGCATTTCCAGGTCCAGGAAAGAGGATGTGCAGTCACTGGGTCTCGTTGTTCAGCTCTAATTTCCACATTTTGTGAAATTCACCTTTAGAAACAGGAAATTCAGGATACCCAAGCCACACAACCTAGAGTTAGTTCACCTCTGGTCACACTCAAACTTGCTCGGATTGGAGCTAAAACAATATATACACACACACACACATATGTATACATATATATGTGTGTGTGTGCCTATAGAGCAAAATATATGTGGAAGAAGGAAAGATAAGAGGTACTGAAACCTGAAAAACAGTGAGTGTTCATTTGCAGTTTGGAATCAAACAACGAGATTGTTTCCCCTTTGAAAACAGAAGGGCATCAGCAACCAGCTCTACCGGAGGCTGATTCCAGGCACCTCTCGGCTCAGTTCCTGGTCCCTCCTGGCTTCACAGGAGATGGGAGTGGCTTAGCTGGTTTAGGGTTGGAGGGAGTTGGGCCTTCCCACTGGCCGGGTCAGCTCTGTGCCCTTGGCTCTTCTCCACCGCTCTGCTCAGGCGCGGGCCCCTAATTTTAAAATGGAGGAGCTTGACTGTCTCTGTCCTGTCCACCCATTCTCATTGCAATGGGGCATACAGCTCAATAGTGTACTCCCCTTCTGTAGGGCCTGGGTGACAGCAAAACCACAGCAACAGGGAAAACAAGGGAACGAATGAGGCTGAAAGTGTGGGAGCTTTAATGGCCTGTTGTGGGGTGGCAGACACACTGCCTGGGTCTGGGAGTCATGGAAGTCAGGTACCGGGACACGTGGTGGAAGGCGGGGTAGTCAACTCACCAACACTTGAAGGACATCAGGAAGAGGCTGCATCTGATGCTCTCACATAACTACAAGGAGAATGAGTGGCATGATAACATTGCTAATGCACACTGAGGACAAAGCCCTGCTCATCAAAGCTGTCTTGACCAGGAGAACAAGGCCTCTGGGAGAAAGGTATCACTTAGGTACAAAATCAGAAGAGCATGGGGGTGATATCCAAGAAGTGAGATGGTTGTTCTCACGGATTCACTCAGTTCGCCTCACCGAATCCCTCTGAGGTAGGTAAGAGACAGGTGACATCGGCTCCATTTTACACATGGGGTAAAGTGAGGCCCAGGACTTGCTGCAGGTCATACCACGGAGACACACCAACAACCACAGTGAAACAGCTGTCTTGTGCCTTTTAGGTCTTCCCTGTCACTGGCAACGCTGGTCTTCTCTACAACGCCCCTTCACCTAGATTCAAACCAAGTCCACAGGTATCTGGGGGCACATGGACATTGGGCTTCTAATTCTAAACACTGATTACTGGCAGGAAAGGAAACCAAGTCCATGGAAATCAGCCAAAGCTTGGGGATCTGGGGATGGGGGCACCCCACCCCAATTAGTGGGTAGGTTCATGTTTTTTAATTTTTATTATTTTTATTTTTTGCTGCAATGCAGCATTTTAGGGAGGGTCTAGTTGAATTAAAATAATAGATTGATAAACCAACAAGGGTCCTGAATGTGATGACCACATCACACCTCCCCGGAAGAAGAGACCTTTCTCTGGCCTGTTGCCGAATCAGAGTGGATGGGGATAAAGCCACAGCGTTGTCAGAGGCCCCGGTCATGGAAGCAGAAAACATCGCCAGGGCCGGGAGGAGAGCGGGGACAATTGTGTGTGTGTGTGTCCTGTCATCCTGTCTTGATTATGGTGCTCCCTTCCCACTGCAGGCTGTGCTCCCCATCCTTCCTTTTACCTCAGAATCTACATTGTTTACTTAATGCCACTGACCAGAGACCCTCGCAGTGCTAACACCATCTGGAGTATTTCTAACTTGACAATGTGCAGCACGTGCCTCCAGCCCACCACCTGCAACCAGGGACCCAGAAGCCAGCCACACCTAGCTGTAGCACAAACTAAACACCTCAGTCCCAGCTCAGCAAATTCCAGCCAAGGCTAAGAATTTAGGAACTTTTCCAATTACTTCAGCTCACAAGGCAATGTGACAGATGACTGCAAACCCACTAGGTTTGCCAGGAAAGCGCCCAGTGCAGAGCTGACTGGGTACAATGAGGAGTACACCAGTATTTTCCCAAGCTTTAACCACCAGGTTCCCGTGACTTGTTATCTCCACAAGCCTGGCAGCCCAAGGGCGTGTTTCCAAACAGAGCCCTGGTGCACACACAGTTGCACCTGGACATGGATCGGGCCAAACGTCAGAGTGTCTTGGTCCTCGGTAACCAGTTCCCACTGGGAAGCCCAATGCCTGTGCGGAGAAGTAATCCTCAAACCGGTGACGGGGCCAAAGCATTGCTCGGGAGGCTAAAAGTCGGAGAGGGCGTGCCAGTGTCCTGCGACTGCACTAACAGGGCGGGGCACCACCGTGGGCAGGCAAGCCCGAAGCCCAGCCGCATCACAGAACCGACTCCTTGGATTCCAGTTCTGGGGCGCTGGCTGCAGGGCCAGTGGGGTTCTGGTGGGTCACCAGAGGCGACGTCTCCTCCTCCGACTTGCAGTTGGGGATGGCTTCCACTTTCACCTCGCTCAGTTCCTCCTCCCCTTTCTTCACAGCCTTCTGATTCAGGTGGTGGAGAATGCCGGCACCCAGGGCATCCCCTTCCACATTCACCACGGTGGTGGTGCGGTCCCTGGGAGGAAAAAAAAAAAGGCAAGTAGAAATACCATATGATCCAGCTATTCCACCACTGGGTATTTATCCAAAGAACATGAAATCAACAGTTCAAAGGATTTACGCACCCCTATGTTCGTCGCAGCATTATTCACAACAGCCAAGACGTGGAAGCAACCCAAGTGCCCATCAATGGATGAACGGATAAAGAAGATGTGGTGTATATATATATATACAATGGAGTACTACTCAGCCATAAAAAAGACAAAATTGTCCCATTTGCGACAACAGGGATGGACCTTGAGGGTATTATGCTAAGTGAAATAAGCCAGACAGAGAAAGACAAATACCTATGATTTCACTCATATGTAGAAGATAAACACATGGATAAAGAGAACAGATTAGTGGTTACCAGAGGAGAAGGGGGTGGGGGAGGGTGAAAGGGGTAAAGAGGCACATCTGTATGGTGATGGATAAAAACTGGACTGTTGGTAGTGAACATGATGCAGTCTATACAGAAACTGACACATAATAACGTACACCTGAAATTTACACAATGTTATAAGCCATATGACCTCAAGAAAACAAAAAAAAGAAAGAAAGAAAAAGGCAAGTGTTACAGCCGATGCTGCCTGCAGCTACCAGGGCGGCAGCCTGTCACAGCAGGCTGACCAGCCACTGGCAAAGCTGTGACCCTGAGGGGCCGTGCTGTTTCCTGCAGAGCACGCTACTGAGGGCATAAGGCCTCATTTTACTCTAAATTGATTTTCTTTAAATATGTTTTATTCTTAAGAAAGTAATAGACCTTCATTGTAGAAAACTTAGGAAAAGAAGCTTAAAGAAGAAACAAAAGTGCCGCACCCATACTCCACAACTCTGAGCGAATCAGTATTAATGTTTTGATCTGTTTCCTTCCAGTCACTTTCTATGCATGTATTTTATGTGTAATAGACCCCATCATATAAAAATCACAGGTAACTGGGATGATAACGTACACATGGTTTTGTGTCCAGTTTTCTCCTACTCACTGTTACGGTGTGGGAGCTTCCCTTCTTTTACTCATTTCCATACTGCATCTCTACTGAATATTAATCTTCATATGCATTCCATGGCTGTTGGCAAACATCATCTCACAGAAAATAGCACTGTCCTTTCCAGAAGCTCGTCTTCCCATAGATTGGCCCAATAAACATCCTTCGTCCCTGGAGCTCAGAGGAAGCATTGTGCCCATTTTGAAGAGAGGGGAAAAAATGTGCACTTGCCTGAGGGCACTGGAGAAGCTGAGGGCAGTGGAATCAGAGGCCACAGGGTGGTGGAGGGCTCATGTGACCTCAGGTCTCCACTGGGCAGCCCGCTGGTGCCTTGTTTCCCTATTCCTGGCTAAGTGCCTCTTAGATGCCCGCCTTCCCCATGCAGAGGAGGCAACTGGCTCAGGAAGGAGACGGGGCCTCTGGCTCTCTGCTCCAGTCCTGTCTAACTCACCAGCTCAGGGACTGAGTTCCCCCTGACGAGTTGTCTGGACAATGCTGTACATTTCACCTTCATTGCTCTGAGTTGCCATAAGGATTCTGAGAAGCCCTTTCAAGTTTCTAGGGCTTAAAAAAAAAGGTTGGAAACCACCTTTCCCAACCACAGGGGGCACAGCTACAAGCCCAGTGCCAGGCTCCAGTGTTCAGGTCATCCTGTGCCTCGCTCTGACTAGCCTGGCCAGGAGTGTCTTTCTTCAATAATGTTTACTGAACGTTTTACCATGTGCTGAGAACTCTTCTATGTGCTGTGCATGTGCTAACTCACTTAATCTCCACCACAACACTGGTGTAGGTTCTCTTATTATTCCCATTTCACAGAGGAGCAGACCAAAGCACAGAACAGCTCCTATCACACAACTAGTAAATGGCAAATGTCTTGTGTGTAGGCTCCTTCACCAGGCAGGGAGCATGTTTAGTTTCTCCACATGCCCCAGGCCCAGTGGAGTGCCAAGCTCCCAGGGAACTCAATACAGACTTTGTTTTATTCAGTGCCCTTAGGACCTGCTACTTACACAATCCAGTCCACAGCCAGGATCAGAGAGAGGTCATGAGTGGGCAGCCCAATGGCCTCCAGGATAATGGCGATAGTGAGGACTCCTCCAGCTGGCACTCCCGCTGCTCCAACACTGGACGCCGTGGCCGTCACTCTAGGGGATGGCACAGCGGGGTCAGCAATTAACACAGAGCATGGAGTGGGCACAGAGAAATGCAGAACATGGCGGCCACAGCTTGGGAACTGAAAACCACACAACCCTAGATTCTGCCAGCTGAGCCCTAGAGAAATGATTCGCTCTCTTCAAGCAATGAAGTCACATTGTCCTCATTTTACAGATGAAGGAAAGAAAAATGAACTTACAGAATCGTGAAAATCTGTCCTGCTTTCAGCTCTATGTTGTTGAGCTGGGCAATGAACACTGCGGCCACACATTGGAAGATGGCTGCTCCGTCCATGTTCACGGTGGCCCCGATGGGGAGAATGAACCTGCTGATCCTCTTGTCTACACCATTGTTTTCTTCAATGCACTTCATCATAGAGGGAAGAGTTGCTGAACTAGAAATGGAAAAACAACCAACTATGAGAATCGTCCTTCCCAGCCAGGCTAACATATTACTCAGCTCAGACCTAAGAACAGAGCAATTAGCACCATCCTAGTTTTTGGCTTTCTCCCCTTGAAATAAGAGAAAAATCTGATTGTTTCAAAGTTTGTTACAACAAGGGGTTTTGTCAACTCCCATATTCACAATCTGACTCCCTAGATTTACCTGTTATGTTATTTACCCGGATACACCTGTTCCAAATTTCTCAAGAACCACACATTGCCTCGTGATGTAAAATGTTCTCAAGAGAACAAAGAACTATTTACCTTTTATGTGCATCTCCTCTCTTGAATGGTGTTTTTCCCCCAAATGTACAAGGCAAACTATGATTTTTTTTCCTTTGAGGCCAAGAAGCAGAAATGGCTCTGAGAGGGCCAGCCCCGTGGCTTAGCGGTTAGGTGCACGCGCTCTGCTGCTGGCAGCCCGGGTTTGGATCCCGGGCGCAAACCGATGCACCGCTTCTCCAGCCATGCTAAGGCCGCATCCCACATACAGCAACTAGAAGGATGTGCAACTATGACATACAATTATCTACTAGGGCTTTCAGGAAAAAAAAAGGAGGAGGATTGGCAATAGATGTTAGCTCAGAGCCGGTCTTCCTCAGCAAAAAGAGGAGGATTAGCACGGATGTTAGCTCAGGGCTGATCTTCCTCACACACACACACACACACACAAAATGGCTCTGAAAGTTTGGAAAGAGTAACTATTTATTGATAATTGGAGAACAAGACCTGCTCTCTCCAGCCAGCTCTGCGGGCTCCGCGGAGGGTGGCTGGCGCAGCTCAGAAGTAGGTTCATTTCTGTCTAAGCCAGAAAAACTTACCTCCCTAATTCTTTTCACCACCACTATCTTGTCATATAAATAGCCATTCAGGATGGAAGGAAACACCCAGTAGAGAGGCAAAAACTAAATGTGTGCATGAAACGATGTGTTGCCATCCTTTGAGAGTTTTCTTTAACGTATTTGGAAAGCCCAATGTTTTTTTGAAGGATTTCTAAGAAGGACAAGGTGCATCTTTTGTGCTAAATTAGATAATCCCACAATATGAGGACTCCTAGAGAGCTGAGCACGCATCCCTCCTCATGATGTCTTGGTCTTATTTTCTAATGCACGCATCCAGAGGGAAAATTGGATAGGTGTCATTCTAGAAACTTTCCTGCGATGCATTTTGAGTTAAATGGTTGCCTTCTTTTACTCCGCAAAGGTCTTAGTAATTAGAGTGAAGACCCACAGCTGGGCTAAATAATGATCTGACTGACTTCCAAGGGGCGAGAAGGAGAAGGGAATGAGGCAATCCCTCATTCTGGCAAGGCAATCCCAGAAATCTACCTCCATAAGAGCTATGAGGCTGGTAATAGAAAAAAATCAGATGAGACCAATTTTTAGAGTTTTCAAGGAATTAAAACATGTCAAGATACTAGCTGTGCATCCACCACTGGGCTTACCTGGTTCCACATTAATATGGCTCAGAGCGGCCAAGGGCACCCAAAACCCACTCACCTGGAGCAGGTGGCAAATGCTGTTGCAAACGGTGTGAGGAGGCCCAGGAGGAACCTGAATGGGTTTTTTCGTGTAAAAACAAAATAAATAAGTGGCAGAACAATTCCTCCGTGAATGAAATGGCCCAATATAGACGTGAAGATGTATTTCCCAAGGCTGGTCACCAGCACGATGATGTCCTTCATTTCCACTATCTTGCTTCCAACCAGGAACATGATGCCCACAGGCACATACCTAGAGCATGAGCAAGGGTATTTGTCAATAAGAGTGGTGTGATGGGGTTGGGAGATGCAGGCCCTTCCCGATACAGAAAACAGCGACTTTCAACTAGACGGTCTTCGTCTCTCCCTAGCATGACCCTGAGGAGTAGAAAAGGATAGGCCTATTTTACAGGCTGTGAAACTGAGTAAAATTAACATGATAAGTCACCAGGGGTAATGGTGTCAGGACCAGAACCCAGACTTCTTTCCCCTTGGATATATTATGTTCTTAACACATAGATGCTACCAACCCCATGGGCTCCTCCAAAGCGGAAAGGCAAGGAGCTCTTCAGGATCAAAGCCTCTGAGGCTGTGAGCTTGACTTTCAACTTTGCTCAGGTTTGTTCTGAGAACTTAGAAACACAAAAGACTAACACCTATTACGCAGAATTGCTGTGATACAAAATTGAACCAAAGCTGGGACTTTTGTGAAGTTTTAAATTCTTTGTGGCTTGGAAAACATGATTCCGTGGGAAAAAGTCATAAACAATGACCCTCTGGGAACACTCCTGGAGCGTGAGGATTTTTTTAATGGCAGGACAGGAAGAAGGAAGGGAAGGAACGAGCCATGGGAGCTACAAAGAACAAAAGTCAGTTGTTTTGAATTTAATATAAATTGAGAAAGAATTTTGCAACCATTGACTTTATTTGTAAATTTTAATTATATAGATGATAATGTCGCATAGTTCAAATTTCAAAGGGTACAAAAGGGTGAATAGGGTAAGTCTCCCTCCCACCTCTGCCCCCCAAGCACCCAGTTTCCTTCCCTGGAGATAGCCAATGTCACTGGTTTCTTGAGTTTTCTTTCCAGAGATATTCTAAGCAGTATTATTAATTTTAAATCCCATAGCAATACATGAATACATTCTTCTTTCAAAAAAATAAAACATTATAGATTAGGCCAAAATCCCCTTTAGGCACCATCCTCAAGCCAGACCCTTCCTCAATAACCACTCCTACTTCCTGTGCATTTAGATACCTAGGTATGTATTTAAATTTGTATGTTTATTTTTAACCCCACATTATATCTTTGAGATCTTTTCATGTCAATACATAGAAAACTATCTCATTCTGTTTTAATTGTGGTAAAATATGTATAACATAAAATTTACCATTTTAACCTTTTTTAAGTGTACAGTTTAGTGGCATTAAGTATATTCATATTGTTGTGCAACCATCACCACTATCCATCTCCAGAACTTTTCATCATCCCATACTGAAACTTTGTACTCATTAAACAATGACCCCCTGTTCTCCCCTCCCCCTGTCCTGGTGGCCTCTATTCTACTTTCTGTCTCTATGAATTTACCTATTCTAGGCACCTCCTATAAGTGGAATCATACAATATTTGCCCTTTTGTGGCTGGCTTTATTTCACTTAGCGTAATGTCTTTAAGGTTCATCCATGTCGTAGCATGTGTCAGAATTTCATTCCTTCTTAAGGCTGAATAATATTCCATTGTATGGATAGACCACATTTTGTTTATCCATTCGTTTGTCAATGGACATGTTGGGTGTTTCCACCTTTACCTCATTCTTTTTAAATATCAGCCTCAGAACTGAAATACTATAGATTATTCTGCCATTGCCCTGCTGATGGATACTTAGATTGTCCCCAGGTTTTCATCACTGCAAACCATGCTGCAAGCAGGCCTCTTCGTGCCCACATGCCTGTGTTCTCGAGGGAGAGACACCAAGAAGTGGAACTGCTGAGTTATGGGGTGCACATATTTTAAATTTTAGTACTTACCGACAAACTGTTCTCCAAAATGGCTGTTACAATTCACATTCCCGCCAGCTGTCTAGGAGAATAATCCTTTCCCTGCACCACTGTTTCTCATCCATGGATGATTTTGCCCCCAGGGGACATTTGGCAATGTCTGCAGACATTTTTGGTTGTCACAACTTTGGGGAGGGGGTGCTGCTGGCATATAGTGGGTGGAGCCAGGGATAATGCTAATAAACATCCTACAGTGCACAAGACAGCCCCCCACAACAAAGAATGATCCAGCCCAAAATGTCACTAGCCTTTCTGTTGAGAGACCCTATCCTCACTGTTATCAATGCCTGATAAAACCAAACTTTTCATTTTCCTGATTTCTAATAAGTTGGGCATCTCTTAAAACGTTTACTGGTCATTCAGATTTCCTCTTCTATGAATTGTCTGCTCACATACTTTGCCCATTTTCTAATCGTTTATTCAGTATTGTTTCTTTTTCAGTAATCAGAACTCTTTTTATTAGTGCTTCTTTTAAACTCTTTGCTTTTTTTTTAAACTCTCTTTGGTGAAAGACCAGTTTATTTCTATGCAGTCGGTCATGGACCAATATTCTTATAAAAGACAATAAAAATAAAATATTAGAAAAATGATCATGGGCTTGAATTTTGCAGCAATACGAAATTGCAATAAAAGTTTCTAAACACTTATTCTCAATTTTCCCTATAAATCTCATTGCAGACAGATAAACAGTTTGCGAACTGGTACCAGTCCTTTGGATACTAACGCCTCTAGATCGTGTGTGTGGGAACACACATACTATATGTAAATATATATCAATTTTTTTCAATAAGTGTCTTTTTTTTTTTTTTTTGAGGAAGATCGGCCCTGGGCTAACATCCGTGCCCACCTTCCTCCACTTTATATGGGATACCGCCACAGCATGGCTTGCCAAGCAGAGCGTTGGTGCACGCCCAGGATCTGAACTGGCGAACCCGGGGCCGCCACAGTGGAGTGCGCACACCCAACTGCTTGCGCCACCGGGCCGGCCTCTTCAATAAGTGTCTTATCTTTAACTTTGTTCAAGGTACTTTTGCATACAAACATTTTCTATTTTGATGTAGTCATAGCAGCTTTTTATGGCTTTTACTTTTTGTATTTTGTTGAGGAAGACTCCTTACTCCTATATTTTCTTCTAATACTTTTAGAGGACTCTCTTCCTTCTTCCTTTCTTCCTCCCTGGATAGTTTAATGCATGGAACAGAGCCATGCTCATTTGATTACAAATTGTCTCTGGTTGTTTTTGTCTTGCAACGGCAGAGTTGTAGTTGTGATAGAGACCATATGGCCTGCAAAGTTTGCCGACCCTGTATTTAATCCATCGAGAAGCTATTTCTGTGAATAGTGCAAGGTGGGCAGGTGCTTTGACATTAGAGTAGGGAGAGAAGGAACGAAAGCAAAAAGCTAGTACTGAAGATCCCGCCCACACCTGGTTGAGATTCTTTCACCAGTTAAGGCATTTTAAACCTCAATTCTGTGTGAGATGCACTTTCTGGGCAACAGATCTCCCACTGCAGTTAGACCCTCAGCAGGGTCTGCCTTACCGAATGAATACCTGCCTATGTAACTAGTACATCCAATTGTAGATTGGTTTCCAGATTGAAAATGAATGTCTTAACATAGGAACATCACTTTCTTGCAAAGAGTTTCCTTTAATACAAACTTTGGGAGGATTTTAGACTAAAAAAATAAGCCAGGAAAAGAACTTGATGTGATGAAAACACTTTTTCCTTTCTGAAAATATTTCTCTCCCCAGAACAACAACAGTCATAAGAAGAGCTGTGTTTGCAATGGTAGAGAGTTAGACTCTGGAATTTTTGGTTGAGCAAGAAAATTTGGTTGAGCAAGATCACCACCACCAGTGGGGGCTCAGCACTTGCCTCCCACTCAATTCCAAACTTTCTTACCAAATTTCAGGCTTCTCCCTTAAAATCAGTCCTGCTGCCTCCCCAATGCCACCTGAGAGAGAGAAGTTCTGGGATGTTTAAGGCTCAACAATAAAGAAAACGCTTTGTGCATGAAAGGATAAACTAGTTTCTCAACAACAAAGGGGTAGAAGCTAAAACCCACAGAAGTTAGGCTTCAGCAAAACAGCAGGATAAAGCTTATGAGGCATTGGAACTGGAATTGGTATGATTTCTGAGAAGTTACTTTGAGAGATCTGGTCAAGTTTTCAATTGAATGGTTTTTATTAAACAATCATCCTTTCATTGATATTACATAATGAAACATTTATGTAAAAAAAGACCATTCCAGTTTATATATGCATGGAGTGAGGCTGGGTTTGTCCTCCATGATGTAAAATACTATAGCAAGGGGCCCCTTTGAAGCTTAAAGTCTATTGTTTTGAGATAAATGAGACTTATTTTATACAGCAGATTTAGGGACTTATGGAATTCATTGCCCCACAAGACGATATGGGCACCCCATATAATATGAGATGATGGTGGGAACTCATAAATAAATCATCGATGTTAGAACCTTAAGGGGTCACTGTGGGTGCTGGGGAAGTGACTGATTCTCTGAGGCCCTGGACAAGAGGAGAAACTGTCTCCATCTCCACCACCCACTGTACCAAGACTGGCCCGTGGTACATCAACCACATATGGAGCACTGAGCCAGGTGGCCCCACAGGGTTAATCTAGAACAGCAGAGTCGGGTTCTTGTCTGGATGGCAGGAGAAATGAGAAGGAGAGTAGGCAGCAGGGCGACACTCACCACATAATCCACGACACCAGCACCATCGTTGCCTCATTGAGGGCATTGAAGAAACGGATGAGCTCTTCTCCTTCAGAGCCGAGTTTCTTTAGGGCCACTCCTAACACCAGGGCAAAAAGGACCAATCCTAAAATGTTCATCCCTTCAATCTCGGTGCCAATGGGGATCTGTAGGATCAGAGGGGACAGAGGGTCTAAGTTTACAACAGATGAGTGAAAATTAAAGATGCATTTGCTTGGTGTCTCCACCAGACTGAAACACTACACCCAGAATGAGAAAAGGTTCATATTTTCTTTAACCTTCAGCCATTTCATAAACCAAGGAGTAGGAAACTCACAGGGAGATGGAGTCTGAGGAACTTTTCCTTCCATCAAAGAAAGGCTGGTAGAACTCAGAGCCCTTCAGCCCTGGGGAGGTGTACGTATGGGGGTGGGGGAAGGGCCAAGTACCTCCTCTTCCCACGACAGCTCTGTGGCTGGACTGAATGATCCTTGAGGTCCCTCGTCCCTTCCAGCTCTATCATGAAGGCTGGGACCTAGCCCAGCGTCTGGAAAACAATACGTACTCAAAAAATATGTGGAATGAATGACGGCTATAGTGAGTTAAGCCCTAAGACAAGTTCTATGTGTAGGGGTAGGTTAAATCATCTATTAATTATATCTCAGGGTAGCAGAAGGGTGTTATATTTTTTGAAGAAAGGGGACATTAGTTCCAATTCGATGAAATGGATTCACTAAAGATTCCAGTGCTACAGACACTGGCCTCTGGCCATCCTGGTAAACAGCGCAAGGAGCCAACCTAACTCGTGTGCTTCAAATAGTCCATTCAAATCCCAAAGTTTTCAGCACTGCTGAGAAAAAGATGCATTGTGGATGCTCCTTCAATGAAGAAGCATCATTTACTTTATAAGCGTTTGTCACAAGTGATCTTACAAAGAGCTTTACCTTTTCATAGGTTATGTTTCCAGAGCTCGTGTTGTGAGTCACCTCTCTATAATCGGTTGCATACTGTGAGCAAGAGAAAGAAAAACCCACCGTCAGTTCACAGGTGAAGACTGACCCAGAGGAACTGAGAGCACTGCTGGGCCTCTTGCTACTCGTCATTGTCCACTCCGAGGGTTCTAGGTGTTCCTCACTTGGTTGGCCTGACAAGGACCTCTGAGAACTGTACAATAATTTCTTAAGACCGAGACAGCATGCACTCTAAGAGGCCTCTGGGTTATTTAGGGACCCAAGAAAGCAGGGAGAATTTCCTTCTGTCCCTTGGACAATGATTTGGAGGAGAAAGTCTGCACGATTTCATGCTCATAGTTTGATACTATTTGGAGAATCTTGGTATTAATTCCATAATGCCAAAGTTCACTTTCCAATGTGTCATTTTATTTTCATTCATTTGTGCTCCACCTTGTTCCAGAACTTACTTGAGTTTGACTGCTTTTCACCAACTGTTTCTAATCTGCCAGAGCCTTCCCTCTCCCAAGCACATGATGTGAGGCAAGACGGCATTTTCGGGCTGAGTCTTCTGGGAGATTTGCTTATTAGAAGTGAACCGCCTCTGCAAACTTTGGTCCGACGGTTGACTTCACATACTTCTGCACAAGGCACACAGGTGTCTCCCTGTGGCAGGATGCTCTATCCAGTGCAGTCTGTTATAAAACCCCCCTCCCGACCCCTTCTAAGGACACCTGGCTTCTGAACTGTCAGTGGAAGCCCATTGTGGGGTACAGCCCTGGAGGCCTGCTTTATGCCTGCCTTTGAGTAGCTCTGGTCTCTCTCGGCTTTGATTTGCCAAGCTTTCAGACAGGCACAGGTGTTCAGATGTCCTGTGATCAAGGGTGGCAGGGGAAACAAAATCCACCCCACACTTTCTATTACAGGCACTGAAAGCCCCGTAAACCTTTTATTTTTCTCCTACTTCATATTATATATACAAGCCACAGCTTGGCTTATATGCAGATTTTTAAAGAGAGAGAGGCTGTGAGCAGAAACAGAAAAGTCTTTGCTTGAAAAAGGCAATCAGATTAGTCCATCTAATCTAGACCTTTATATTCCTTGTCTGTGTAACCGGGACATTACTTGCAGCATTGCTAAAATTAGGGAAAAACTAGAAACAACCTGAATATCCAGCAAGAAGGGGCTGAGAGAGTAAAATTACGGTCTGCTCATACAGTGGAATATAGCCAATAACATTCTGCAGGATATTTACCGATATGAGAAAATGTTCACAATATATTGTCTTAAAAAAGAGCAGGTGACAAAACAATGTGTGTAGTATGTGTATATACTAATATGTGTGTATAATTATTTTTAAAACATGTGTGTGCACATGCATAGAAAAAACATATCCGAAGGATGTATACCAAAATGTTAACGGGTGCCTCTAGGTAGCGATTATGGGTAATTTTTATCTTCCACTGTTTGTACTTTATTTTTTTACAATGAGCATATATTACCTTTATAATCAGAAAAAAACATATCAGTCTATTTTTTTAAAATTCTAAAATATTTAACAGATCCCTAAAATGTGATTTGAGGGTATTTCTCAGGTGATATGAAAAGATGTTGGAACCAGTGGGATATTTTAGAAAAATTTGGGGATTTTTTGTTGTTTTGTTTTGTTTGTTTTTACTCCAGGGACCCATCTATAAAAATTTAGGCCAATGTTGCCAAGTTTTGTTAATGACGCTATCCCCCTCCCCCACACGGTTCTACCTTATCTAACTTGATAGCAGCAATTTATACACCACCCCCACATCGATGTTTTGTATGTTTAGCAAAGCATCAAACCTTACCGTACGGAAAGCTGCAACCACAAGATTTGAGGGAAACAGGTTTCTGTTGGAAAAGAGAACATTTCATCAGTATTCTTAAAATTCAGCTTTCAAAGCGTCCAGTTATTTTGGTGAGGAAGACTAGCCCTGAGCTAACATGCGATGTCAGTCCTCCTCTTTTTGCTGAGGAAGATTGGCCCTGGACTAACATCCGTGCCCATCTTCCTCTACTTTATATGGGACGCCACCACAGCATGGCTTGACAAGCGGTGCATCGGTGCGCGCCTGGGATCCGAACCTGTGAACCCCGGGCTGCCGCAGCAGAGCACGCTCACTTAACCGCTGCGCCACCAGGCCGGCCCCCTAAGTGTCTGCTTTAAGACGCACATCCTGACAGCCTAATAAAGTGTTCCCTCTCCCTCCACCTCAGCAGTTACTGGTTCTTTTGCTTGATCCAAGCACCCAACTACGCCTCGGCTGCTGGGCCACAATAGAGACTTTGAATGCACCGATTTTTATCCTCCTCTTTCTCATGGTACTCCTTGATATTTAGGCTTAACTGGGTCCAACCAAATCAGAATAACTGCATCACTTTCCTCTCCCCAAGATGGTAAGCCCCACTGCAGTGGCTTTCAGTGGAGAGCGGTGCTGCCCATAGTGAAATCCAAGGGAATGTTCTTGTTGTTGCAATAAGTGGGGGGCATTCCTGGAACTGGGGGAGTGTGTACAGGGAGAAGTGCCAGGTCCCAGCCATTTGTTCTGCTGAGTGCGGCCAAGTCCTGTACAATGAATGGTCTCAAGTCCCTCATGCTTTCCAATGTCCTGTGTGACACACCTGTAGATGAAAGCCCTATTTATAATTACCTGAGCCTAAACTAACTCCAAAACAAGGTAATTTTTGCACAATTTGAACATATACTGAATTTTCTAGGTATGCAACTTGTGTGTAAAAAGCGGGATGATTATTTTTTTGTTTTGTTCAGAATGTTTCCAAGAATTGTTCATCTTTATGGAAAAATCACATCGCCAATGGCAAATTGTAAGACCTGGGTCCTTAATTGCACACACCAGTATCACACATCTGCATTTACAGCTGTCTCGTTAATGGTGAATCTAAATTCAGAAGCAAGCACCTAACCACTTTGTTTTAGAGCATTTACGTATTGAAACACATTATTTTTTATTATAAATTACTCCCCTTTTGTCTTTGATATTACAGTTAAGTCATTGATGTTTTGAAATTATGTGTGTAGATAAATTCTATTTATGGATTTCATTTCAGGATGTAGGATATTATGAAATATTTGTTACAAAAGCATGACAATAGAGCTGTTCAAGTGAAGCTATATTTTGAAGCCAAAAACTATTCATGCAGTTTTTACTGAAGGCCTTCTTTGGGTCAAACTCTGTGCAGGATGCTGGTCTTGATATACAGGAAAATCCCACTGACAGTCCATTTGTTCTACCCACTTCCTGTAAAAATAAGTCTAGAAGAATAAAAGACTCTGGATCATCCTTTATAATTTGTGCCAAATTTATCCACGAATTCTTACTTTGGTGGTTGAGTTGTTCACCTAGCACTAGAATCTCCAGGCAACTGTTTGCAGTGCATTCAGTTTCAGAGGTAGGTGGGTCTGACTACAACCCAGCTTGGCAAACAGAGTCTAAGATGGCCTCCTGGTAGTCACACCTTTGTGTAATACCCTCCCCTTGAGTGTGGGTGGGGCCTATGACTTGCTTTTAGCCAACAGAATACAGCAAGGGTGATGGGATATCACTTCCGTGATTTGGTTACGTAAAACTGTGGCTTCCGTCTTGCTAGAAAACTCTCTTTATTCCTTCTGGGCTTACATGTTTGATGTTGGAAAGGCCCATATGGCAAGAAACTGAGGGTGGCCGCTGGCCAATAGCCAACTAGAAACTGAGGCTCCCAGTCTAAACTTCAAGGAACCGAATTCTGCCAACAACCATGTGACCTCAAGTGTATCCTTCCCCAGTTAAGCCTTTCGATGAGACCTCAGCCATGGCCAACACCTTAATTGTAGCTTTGTAAGACACAGAAGCAGAAGACCCAGCTAAGCCATGCCAGGAGTCCTGACCCCACCGAAACGGTGAGATAATTAATGTGTGTGATTTTAAGCTGCTAAATTGTTGGTAATTTGTTATACAGCAATAGATAACTAATACACCAACCAAGACGGTTAATGAGATGCAAAAACGACATCATTAGAACACTTAGGGTACTTCCACAAGACAGCCAGCATCTAGAGACTGCAACATGGCGTTTCCCAAAGTTACTTGTCTATGAAACCGGAATTGCTTAGAACATACTTAGAGAATACCAGCAAGTACACGTCTGCATTTAAGCAGATGAAATGTGATCTTCAGTTGAATTAACCATTGCAAAATGGCGGTCAGAAATTTGATTCCTATCACAAACATATTTACTTAAAAAGAAAGGTAGAAACAGACTAGCAATTTGCATTGGCTGTTCTTCAGTGTATAAAGGAATAGCAACTTACATTTGCCTATTATTTCCACTACAAAGCACCTTTCTTACATATTTCAATCCTGTGGTTTGGTATCTCATTTCCATTTGCTATACTAGTTAGAAGCAGAAACAGGCTGTGAGCCAACGTCTCCCTGTTCTACATTGACCGTATCACAGCTCTCAGTAGTTCCCAGACTGAGCTGGCCACTGGGTTCTCTCCATAAGAGGGCAGGGAAGTTAAGGAAAGAGCTGGGTTAGAAGCCCTCCATATTCCCCACAGGGAACAATTTCTCCTGCAAATATCTTGCATCCTTCAGGGATTAGCCATTTCCTCAATTGGCGCAAGCACAGCCTTTCCCACAGCCTTGAAAAGCACTCTTCCAAAGAGCACACATTATTTGTTTAAACTCTTCTATCTGGCCTGCCTGGTCTCTTTAGCATGAGCAATAACCCAATATCTTCTCACCCAGAATGGACCCTGACCCTAACCCAGAAATTCTAGACCAAACAGCCATGGACACACCCACCTGTTTTCAGATAGTCTGCAGTATGTAGTCTACGAAATTTAAGGGGAGTAGAGGGATACAAATAATACTAGAGGCAAAATAGCAACCCCTGCCAAAAAAATCAAGTTCCTAAGAAGAACATGATGTATTCTGGCAGGTTCCTATAAAGTTAAACATACACTTACCATACGACCCAGCAATTCCATTCCTAGATATTTATCCAAGAGAAATGAAAATATATGTCTGCAAAAAGGACCTGTATGTATAATAGCATTATTCATAACAGCCCGAAACTCAAACATCCATGAACAGATGAATGAACAGATTATGATAAATCCATACAATGGAATCTTATCTGGCAATAAAAAGGAAGCAGCTACTGATAGACACAACATGGGTAATCTCAGCCACATCGTGCTGAGCAAAAGAAGCCAGACAAAGACAAGTACATGCTGAATGATTCCATTGATGTGAAACTCTAGAAAAAGCAAAACTAATCTATAGTGACAGAAAGCAAAACTTTCTCTCCAAAACCTCCTGGGGCCAGGGGTAGAGAGTGAGGATTGCTGAGAAGGGTCATGAGTGACAGAGATGTTCAGTGTCTGGATTGTGGTGCGGGTTAAATGAGTTATCTATTTGTCAAAACTCATTGAACTGTATACCTAAAATGGATGCATTTTTTTTTAACATTTATTTATTTATTTGTTTATTTAGTTATTTATTTTTGTGAGGAAGATCAGCCCTGAGCTAACATCCATGCCAATCCTCCTCTTTTTGCTGAGGAAACTGGCCCTGACCTAACATCTATTGCCAATCCTTCTTTTTTTTCCCTTTTTCTCCCCAAAGCCCCAGTAGATAGTTGTACGTCATAGTTGCACTGGATGCATTTTACTGTACCTAAATCATATCTCAAAATTGCTTAAAAAGTGAAAAAGAAAAGATGCAGTGCTAACTGGAAAGGAGATTTTATAACCAAAATAAAAAAACCTTCAATGGGATGACTGAACTTTCTTTAGCTCAGCTCTCAGATGTTAATCCCTGGGAAGGAATTGCCTGGGGGCAGTGAGCTGAAGCTCCAACCACCCACAAAATCCCACTCCTTTCCTTTGGTCCCTCTGGTCGCCAGACAGCCCGGGAGCAGGACCAGTCCCCTCCCGCCTGCTCCAAGGGACAAGGAGCTGAGGCTGTGGGAGCAAAGCAAAAGATTTCTCTGCACTCTTCAATGGATGGTATCTTTGGTGTTGTATCAAAAAAGGCATTGCCATACCCAAGGGCACTTAGGTTTTCTCCAGTGTTCTCTTCCGGGAGTTTTATAGTTTTGCGTTTTACATTTAGGTCTATGATCCATTTTGAGTTAATTCTTGTGAAGGGGGCAAGGTCTGTGTCTAGATTCATTTTTTTTTACATGTGGGCGTCCAGCTGTTCCAGCACCATTTGTTGAAAAGATTATCTTTGCTCCATTGTGTTGCTTTTGCTCCTTTGCCAAAGATCAGTTGACACTGATATTGATGTGGATCTATTTCCGGGCTCTCTATTCTGTTCCATTGATCTGTCTATTCTTTCATCAGTACTACAGTCTTTTTTTTTTAATTTTTTTAAATTTTTCCCCCAAAGCCCCAGTAGATAGTTGTATGTCAAAGCTGCACATCCTTCTAGTTGCTGCATGTGGGACGTGGCCTCAGCATGGCCGGAAAAGTGGTGCGTCGGTGCGCGCCCGGGATCCGAACCCGGGCTGCCAGCAGCGGAGCGCGTGCACTTAAGCGCTAAGCCACGGGGCCGGCCCAACAGTCTTGATCACTGTAGCTCTATGGTAAGTCTTATAATCAGGCAGTGTCAGTCCTCCAACTTTGTTCTTCTCTCTGCACTCATCTTACCCCTCCCTCCTTTGGCTTTTAAACACTGACGCTGCGGTGTTTTTTCTTACTCCTGAGCTCTCCTGTATTCAGGGATCAGTTGCTCAACATGCAAGCAGTTTTGCTTCTCAGAGCTCTGTCTTCAGGCACTTTTCCCAAATCCTCACATTCACACAGTAACTTTGTGGGCTTTCAAAATTAGGTACATTTGAGCTGGAAGGGATTTTAGAGGTGATCAAGTTCAACCCCCTCATTTAGCCCATGGTGACACCAAGGCCTAGAGACATTGAGTTGATACATCTCCCATTCATGCTCCATCTAGACCAACACTGGCCAATAGAACTTTCTATATTTGTGCTGTCCAATACAGTAGCCATGTGGCTACTGAGCACTTGAAATATGGCTAGTGCTACTGAGGATCTGAATTTTTAATTTTATTTACATTTAAACTAGTTAAATTTGGGGCCGGCCCTGTGGCTTAGCGGTTAAGAGCGCGCGCTCTGCTACTGGCGGCCCAGGTTCGGATCCCGGGCGTGCACCGACGCACCGCCTGTCGGGCCGTGCTGAGGCTGCGTCCCACATACAGCAACTAGAAGGATGTGGAACTATAACATACAACTATCTACTGGGGCTTTGGGGAAGAAAAAGAGGAGGACTGGCAATAGATGTTAGCTCAGGCCCGGTCTTCCTCAGCAAAAAGAGGAGGATTGGCATGGATGTTAGCTCAGGGCTGATCTTCCTCACAAAAAAAAAAATAATAATAAAATAGTTAAATTTAAATAGCCACTTATGACTAGTTCTATCACATTGGACAGTGCAGATCTGGAGTTTTGAGATCCAGAGTCTGGAAATCAGAAGGAGCAATGGTCTCCTCATGTTTACCTCTGCATAGCATCAATTTCACTGGGTGTTAGGGTGCTTTTAACCACTGAGCTCTCCATCTTATTCAAATCCTCAAATATTTCCTTTTTCTCTTATTTGATTCTGAGAAATTTACTTGAATTACATAATACCAGGTATACATTAGACCAAAGTTTCTCAAACATTACTAGGCCATGAAATCAATTTCTTGGCTCTAACCAGCATTTTATAAAAGATGTCAAACATTAGACAGAATAGAAAATATCAGCATATATCACATTTAAAATGTTGTTTTGTGGAATTTATGTTTCAAGTTGTATATGTGGGGATGCCATAATTTAAAATGTATTTCTTATCATGATTCTAAGTCAAAAACATTTGCAAAAATGCCAAGACCATACTACTGAATCCAGAGATCCAAATTGGGAGAGAATGGACAAGCTTTCCAGTGCTATAGGAATCTTTGGATACATTACTTAAAACAAACAGAAAAACTGGTATGAGCCCAGGTTGAAGTGGTGAAGGCAGAACTTCTGTTAGTGGTACTGTCCAGATTCATGCAGCTCACACGATGAAAAACTTCTAAAATGTTCCTTCTTTACACATCTGGTACTGTTTGTTCTTCTGATCCTATTGTCAAGGGTGGTATGCATTTCCCTGTTCTATACAAGAAGAATGTAAAACAATTTACTTTCGCTTATGTATATTTTTTGTTCCAGAAGTATTTCCTTTTATTTAAGTTTAAAAATTCTTTACCGAATTTATGAAAATTTCAAAGACTCTTCAGAACAGGATATGGCCCACCTGATAAACATTTATTATCCCTAGTGTTTATTGGGATAGAGTCGGTTAACAGGGATGTGCCCCTCCGGATCTTGGCACTCACTTCAAGGCTGGCAGAGGAAGGGCAGAGGGTGGTGGGCTCATGCGACGGTGATGGTGGGGGTGGGGGAGGAATCTACCCTCTTTTTAAGGCCCATATCCAGTTTTAGATTCCAGCCAGAAAAGCTAACGTCAGCCCCTGGGGCGGGGGACATTTTAGGAAATAAGTCTAAGAAGAGCTCTCGTTCTCTGTACCAAGTAGCCCTCAGCTGTCCCTGAGAGGCTGGGACACATTAGAATATTAGCAAGACACTCAAATATTAACTCATTTAATCCTCCTAACAAGTCTAGGTAGTAGATACTATCATTAGCCGTTTTTTACAGCTAAGGAAACTGAGGCACAGAGAGGTTAAATGACTTGTCCATTCAGCTGTAAGCAGTAGAGCCGAATTCAAACCCGGGTAGTTGCCTGCAGTGTCTGCTCTTAGTCACTACCATGCTGCCTCTCTGGGTTTACGCTCTTTTCAGTCTCTGAACTATTCAGGTATTCTCCTGGGTGGTAGAAGAAACGGTGTCAAGTTAAAAACTTTTTCTTATTATTTTTTTTTTTTTTTTGTGAGGAGATCAGGCCTGAGCTAACATCTGCCAATCCTCCTCTTTTTTTGCTCAGGAAGACTGGCCCTGGGCTAACATTCGCAGCTACCATTCTTAGCTGCCTCCACTTTACATGGGACACCACCACAGCATGGCTTGACAAGCGGTGCGTCGGTGTGCGCCCGGGATCCGAACCGGCGAACCCCAGGCCGCCGCAGCGGAGCGCGTACCTAACCACTTGCACTACCAGGCCGGCCCCACTTTTTCATTTTTTTAATTACAAGCTGCCATTTTTTCCCTTTAGTGACTAGTTAGGCTGAGAAACCTCCATTAATTTGGATCCTTGTCAGATTTGCTAAGAGTCTTCATCTTGCCTACAGAAGAGGCAAGATTTGACCTAGGCCTAGGTCAAATCTCCTGCCATGGCCAACATTTAAAAGAAATTATTCACTATTCTCTCTCTGACTGCGATCTAGGGGCTGATAGTAGCTCTCAGTCTCCGCTAGGTTTCTTTGCACCTATTAAAGAAACGTGTTCTTTGCAGCTTGAGAGGCATCCCATTCAGGCCAGTCCTTGGGGAGGAAAGTAAGTCCCTCACATCTCCTTCAGTGAAGGGAAAGGCTCATAGCACTGTCCACTGTTGACAAAATGAGCACAAGAAAAAACAATAAAGCCTAGAAAATTGGGCAACAGGCAAAATCTCAATTGTGTTTACCAAGCACACGGCAGAACCCTGCTACCTTCTGCGAAAGACAGTGGCCCAGGGTCACTTCTGGCTGCCAGTGCACAGAGCCCTAGTCCAGGAGCTGACCCTACCTGCCTCCTTCGCAAATAAGCCTCTGGGTTTCCATTCAAAAACTACAAATTTTAGCATCCAGAGGAATGTTAGAAGCTGGTTGCCCCAATCCTTTCCATTTACAGCTGAAGAAAACTGAGGTCAACTTTGGAGACCATAAACACGTAAAGCAGGGGAAAAGAAACTGCAATGTCAGGGAGGATGTGTGAGGACTTCTGCCCCATTTCAGAACGGAAGGCTCTTCTGTGTTTAGTTTGGACTTTTCTCCATTTTCCAAATTTCCCAGAGTGGTGATTCTATTAGTCCAAAACGTAGTCAGTCACCATTCACTTCTTTTTCTCCGACTCACACATGGTTCCCAATATACCTAAAGACGACACTAGCTGCAAGTCATCTTGGGTTCACCCAAACATTCCTTTTTATTCCCATTTACTCTCGTGTATTTCAGACTATGAAAAGAGTCATTGACATTAGCTCACGTGAACCAGAAAAACCCAATCATTTATAACAAGAGCAAGCACATATTGGGCCAGCCCTGTTCTAAGAGCTTTACAGACATAACTCATTTAACCCTCAAAACCATCCTGTAGGAGGTAGGTGCTCTCATGATCCCCATTATAAATATGAGGAGGCCAAGGCACAGAAAGCTATGGACACGCCCTAGGACCCACAATCAGTAAGCATTGTTGGGGACCCAGAAGTCCCACAATGACTGGGTTTCTGACAATCTGTGTCTCTCTCTTTGGTGCCCAAACCATTTCATTGCTGATGAAAAATCACTTGGGTCACACCAGCTCTGAGAGTCCTGTACTGTTCCAGGTTCCCAGGCGTAGAGTCCGGGCTGCTCAGGAGGAGACTGTCTGTGACTTGCCCACCCACCGGTTGCTCTCCACCATCACTCCTCAGCAATCAAAGGGCCTGCTTCTGGTGCCAGTGCCTCACACCCACTCCCCAGTCTACTACGTTATTTCTAATCCCTTGTGCGTTGGGAAATCAAATCACTTGGCAACTGCATTCTGAATTTTCTAAAAGGCATAATGAATATCTATTAGCTTCATTTCTTCCTTACTTGTGGTTCCATCTTGAAAAAATAAATTAGAAATCATGGCAGAGAAACCCTGTGGGAGTTCTGGGGCACTCCACCACCAGGAAAGGTCATGGACTTGTAGCAAAGCCTTGGTGGCAGCTGCACTAGGTCACCAGAGACTTTTCCCACTCCTTCCAGATGTTTAAGTTCTGGGCAGAGACCAGGTGAGGGCCTGCTAGACAACTGCGGTGTTCACTGGCCAAGTCTCATTTCACTCAAGTGCCCACAGGCAGAAAGGACTGTGCCCAGCCTTTGCTAAAGAACATGCCCAGAGTCACATAAAATTGGCACCCGTGGGGTTTCTTTGAAGGAACCAACTTTAAAATTTTTACCTAGAGAGTCTCCAGACCTAGGAAGCACTTCCACGTGGCTCAGAACTCAGTTTCCTCTCACAAGCTGCTCAACGTGAAAGCCAAGTCTGAGCAGCTGCACACAGGCTTTCTTTCACTGAAGGGGCTCAACTTCTCTGCTTAGAGGAAATAGCATCTCTGCTGATGCAATCATACCCTTACCCGGTTCTTCTTTGGGCCCAGAGCAAACATTTCTGGGACCGTCAGACTAGCCCAGCAGCATGGCATCACTACCATGGCATGGTGACTTGGGGGAGAGGAGAGTGGGAGAAACAGAGCTCTGAACTTTCTAATCCCTCTTTTGATAAACCACTCTGTGACCTTGAGCAAATCAATCTCTCCATGTCTCGGTTTCCTCAGTCATAAAATAGGATCATACCACCTGCCCTACCTTTATCCGTGAGCTGCTGG
This sequence comes from Ceratotherium simum simum, assembly GCF_057802395.1. Lineage (NCBI taxonomy): Eukaryota > Metazoa > Chordata > Mammalia > Perissodactyla > Rhinocerotidae > Ceratotherium > Ceratotherium simum. Next base: position 20,595,476 of record NC_141910.1, read on the forward strand.
ATTAAATGAGGTTGGCCATTGGAAGCAAGAAATGCTACCTATTCCCAACAAACCACGACAAAGGTTCTCTTAGTCCTTCCCTGTATCTGCAGCCCAAGTCACTGAAAAGTCTGCACCTACACTGAACGCTAAGCCATGAGGCTGGGTCATCATTCACTTCAGAAGCAGGAGCTGAAGAGACTCGGATCTAAAACTAGAAACCCATGATCAGGAAATAAGATGTCTCTTCCAGGGCTGGTGGTAATAAGGTATCCCCTCACCTCACCCCCTGCCCCCTGTTTTTGGGCCACTGCCCCTCTCCTGGGGATAAAAGAATGCTACTGAGCCTCCCTATGGGAGGGCTGGGCATCCACACTCCCCTAGACCACAGACCCCTGTAAAAAAGAATCCTTTAACCCCATAATCACCTTCCCTCCTAAGGAGAGCTGACTGATACACTGAAAGTAATAAGCGAAAGGCTGTCTCAAACTCAGTAGACTTTGTTTTCAGCACCCACCTAAAAGTGAGTCCCAAAACTTTAAGGATCTCTAAAGACTCCAAATATCAAGCTGCCAGACACTAAACAAATACTGTGATCTCATCCAAGTCCTAATACACCACCTCCATCTGCCTTTTTTGGTAAGAACTTTTTGGTCCTCCTCATCAGAGATTCTTTTTTTCCACTGTAAATGCCTTGGTTGTTGTAGTTTTAGATGAACACTCTCTCTCTTAAGTGGCAGACAGTCATCACATTTTCCAGAGGGAGAAATGGAAATAGCAGGAAGTCAAGTTATTTTGCCCAGGGTTTGCTGTTTTTCACAGCCTCAGGAATGAGGAGCTTTGCCTCAGTGACTCGAGACAAAACATACTTCCAAGGCTCGGAATCCAGAATTATCGGAAACCTGGAGGGGGAGCCAGCTGAGCTCCTCACTCAGCTGAACCTGGCCAGGTCAGTAGATGCCTCCAGGCTGCTGTTTTCCCATCTGTGAACTCTGGGCTAGTGGAGAAACCAAGAAAAGCCCAGGCCGAGGCTTTAAATAATCCACAGAAACTACACTACATTTCAAGGGATGAAGTGCAACTTCTGAGAATCACAAAAACCAGGCAAAGCTTAGTGAATATGCTTCTCTCCCCTCCCCTCTAAAACACACCTTCCCACAAATAAAGCCCCTTGAAACTCACAGTGCTCTACAGTGATCTTGACTGTGGGGTGGCCAGCAACACACCCCACGCCTGGAAGAGAGGCATGTTTCTGGGCAATGGGCCCCACACAACTATCCCCAGCCTTGTTATCCTTGGGTCCACTGACAACACTTCAAAAAATTGCCAGCTTTCTCCTAAAGGGCTGAAACAGAGACGACCATAGATTACAGGTGAGGATGGCCCAACAGGCAAAATTCAACCAATGCTCTCACAAGCTTTCGGGGATTGTGGGAAGAAAATGGGATGAAGATACCAGAGCGTGGAGTAACGTTTTTACTGGCGAGGGCAGCCAGAGAATATAAGGAGTGAAGTACGGGTGAGACGGCTGCAATCTTCCCTAAGACACACTCCCACCTAACGTTAGGACTGGTTCTCGCTAAAAGATGCAGTCCCGCTCCTTGAGATTGTCCGGTGCGCCCCGGCTGATGTTTGCAAAGGTGTGGTCAGCATTTTAAAAAACGTTAAAGGCGACTAGCAGCCAATTAAGAATTAACTCCTAGGAGTATATGAGGGTATGTGTGTGCGTACGATCTGGAGTGTATTTGAGCGGGCGTCTCCCACTGCGCACTCGGCGAGGTCGGGGAGCGTTACCTGGCCAGGTCGAGGAAAGAGTCCACTGTCTCTTTGGGGACCGGAGGGGGCCCCGACTCCTCCAGGCCCAGGTCGCTGGACTGAAGGGTCTGCGCGCCAGACCCAGGCTTGATGATGAACGCCAAAGCAACGGCGAGCGATGAGGCGCCTAGCGTGGTGAGGCCGAAGTAGGCGATGGCGATGCCGCCCAGGCGCCCGAGGGAGCTGGCGTCAAGGGAGGCGGCGCCCGAAACCAGGCTGCAGACCACCAGCGGCAGGATGATCATGCGCAGCATGCGGAGAAGCATCTCGCCGGGGAAGGCCAGGTAGGTGACCTGCGTGCGGCTCAACTCGAGCCCGCGCAGCGCCGCGCCCAGGCCTGCGCCCGCCACCACCCCGGACACGGTGAGCAGCACCAGCGCATGGCGCCGCAGGAAGCCGGCGCAGCGCCGCGCGCGTCCCGCAGCGGTCCCGGCCGCGGCAGACCCCGCTGCAGGCCCCGCCTGGGCGCTGTCTAGGTAGCCGTTGGTTTCGCTGCTCTTCTCCATGGCGCTGCCCGCCGCTCGGAGCTGGAGGACGCGGGGTACTTGGGCTCTGGAAGAAGACAGGGCTCTCAATGAATGGATCAGGCGGAGCTTGCGAGGCTCGCCAGCTGTGCCCCGCGGGTTCTGGGAGCCGGCCCGCGGGGGGCTCCCGGTCTGGGCACAGAAGCAGGTGCAGAGAGGGCCAAGAGAGGCGCGGGAGAGCGGGCTGGAGCGCCGGGCTGAGTGGATCGCGCCGCGCCCAGTTGTCCCACAGCGGCCGCAGGCTGCAGATGATGCAACGCGGGAGCAGTTAGCGAGGACGCAGATGGGAGGAAGGAAAGAGCAGCCAGCTGCCTGAGCCAGACCCCTTCACACTCGCAGTCCCGCCCCCGCCGCTCCGGCCAATCAGCTCCCGGGAGCCGCGGCCGCGCGCCCCCCTCGGCCCGCCCCTGGCCTCCGGTGCCGGGGAGGAGCGGCTGGGCCGGGGGCGCTGTCTGAGGCCGCTGGGGCGCGGGCGGAGCCGGCCAATCCCGGCGCCTGCGCCTCCTCCAGGCCCAGCTGACCGGGGTCGGCTCCCGGCGACCACAGGGAGGCGCGGCCCGAGCGGCGGCCTCGGCTCGTTGGCACCTGCCGTGGCCGCTCAGGCCGGCCGGGGTCTGGGGCCTTGGAGTCAGAGAGCCCGGGAGAATGTGGAACGCGGCTGTGTTCCTTGTCCTGGGGATTGGGGGAGGGGAAGGGTTCACTCCAGGGTTGGTGCCTTCGCCCCCCCGCGGCCGGCGGCGGCTCCAGAGCTCGCCGGCCTCTCACGAAGGGGCCTCGCGCGGTGAAGGGGCCCAGGGCCGTCCTCCTGTCTCATCCCCCTCCTGCGTAAAATCCCCTCCTCCAGGAGTCCCGTGGGGTTGCGTGCGGTAAAGGACGCAGGGGTGTTCAGCGCAGGCCCTAGCCCTTAGACAAAGGATGGATGGGTGGGTGGCTGGGTGGATGGATGGATGAATCACGCTCATTAAGGGCTCTGACGAAGTTTCACCCCTAAGTGAAACGGGGTCCCCAGTGGCTCCAAACCCGACGTCCGGGCCCACTAGTGCACTACGAGGCGCATGCTTGGGGCTGCCTGGCAGCTGTCTGCGGTATGTGGGCTGAAGACGCAAAACTCTTCTAGAAGAAACGAAGTTCTCTCTCCACCGCTTATAGTTGTGTTTCTACCATGTAACTTCAGCTGAAACACACAAGCAACTGGAGTTGAACCTGTTCCATCCCTCGGCCCTCAACCGTCGCCTGAAAACAGTGTAGACAGCTGTTTAGTCAGCTTGCAAAGATGGTTCCTTAATGTTCACATTCGACTCACTTCCTTTTTATTTCAACTTTTATTTAATATCTGCTCTGGTCACCGCAGATATAAGAGAAACCTCTGCAGAGTCGTTTTACTCTGTCACATTTATTAGATTTTTATATTTTCTCATTCTGCTTTTGAAAGAAATTGTTCTTTTAAGACTTCTGTGAAAGGGAAGTCTTCTTTGTGTGTGGCTAACCTGAACTGAGAAGGAAGGCAATTTACTATAGATGTCTTACTGAAAAGGAGTCATCTTAAAACATGCCACGACAGATATTTGTGCAAATCAAAATGCCTTGGTAAGGAACTTGAGGAGCTGTCCAAATCTTGAGACAGTGAGGATTAGTTGTTTGAAGCCAGCAAGCCAGCCATTGGCTGGAGCTTGTAGGATTTTTTGAGGGAAGGAGGGAGCTAGTGTCCGGTGAAAAGGTGTACATATTTTTATCTGGTTTTGCAGAAAGAGGTTTGTTACTCTGTGGGCACCGAAGAGGAATTTCCAGGACACACTCTATTTGGCCAACCAGCCCCTCCCTTTGTTTTGACTACCACTTTTATGCAAAGGACTCTCAAATCATGCTCCAGAAATGAATCTCCATTTGCCTGCTTTACATCTCCACCTGGATATTGGGCAGGGATCCCAATTCATCATGTCCGAAACTGAACACACGCTTGCCTTCTTGAAGACTGCTCATCCTTCTGACTCCCCTATTTCTGTTATCAACATCATTGACCTCCCAGTCACCTCTGTTTGAAACCTCAAAGTGACCTTTGAGTCTTCCTTCTCTAGTGTCTCCTCTCATCTGATGAATTGCCAAGACCCACAGACACTCCTTTCGCAATATTTATCACATCCACCCCTCCTATCCATTCCCACTGCTGCCATACTGGCTCAGTTCTCATTTCCTCCCTTCTTATCTTGACTATCAAAATGTTCTAATTAGCCTTCACACTTCCATTGTTCCTCTTGTTCCAACCATCCTGTATTTTGCCTTGCCCCAGGCCAATCTTCCTAATGAATAATATGCATGTCAGGATTAGGTTCAGCTTCCATCCAGCAAGGAAAAAAGGAGCAATGCCCTCTCCCTTTAGGAACACTTCCTAAAAGTTGCATACACCATTTCCTTTATATTTCATTAACCAGAATTTAGTCATGTGACCACACCTAGCTGCAAGAGAAATTAGGAAATGTGATCTTTATTATGCACAGGCATATACACAGTTAAAAATTGGGGCTTCTGTTACTAAAGAAGCAGGAAAGAATGATATTGAAGGACAAGTCCTTCATATTACTTACCGTTCAAAAGCTTTCAGTGGCTCGCACTGCATTAAGAATATGCTCTTCAGCGTGGCATTCAAGACCTACCGTGATCTGGCCTCAGCTCACTCTCCAGCCTTGTGCCCTCTATGCGTGCGACATAAATGGGGCCGTGTGCTGCTTTCGCATTTTCTGGCTCCTCCATGCAGTCCCAGTTCAGATACCTCTTCTCTCCCAAAGCCTTTCTTAATCCCCCTTGCTCCAACTCTGTTTGCTGCCTATAGCTTTTTGTGCTGTTCCCGTGCACCCCGGAGCTGTGTTAATAGTTAACCCTCAATTGGGAGTGGAGAACTCCCTGCGCTATTGGCACTTTCATTGGACATAAGTGTGGTGCTGAGTGGGAGAGCGGTGTTTGGGGGTGCCTTATGCCATGCCAAATGTATTTGTCATTGAACTAGCAAAACCTCTCTTTAAGGAGGAGCTGGTCTCTTGGGGCTTCTTTCGGGGACTAGCCTGCCCTGTGGCTGCTCTGCCTACATGTGAGGCAAACCAGGAAAAAGGTGTTCACTCTTGGCCTCCCCAACAGTGGGTAAAGCGTTTCACTTTCTGCCTTCTTTTTCTCTCCTTCTTCCTTTTTCAAATCCCTCTCCTTTTGCTTTTCCATCACATTTCTTCTGTCTTTTCATAATTTTACATGCCTCCTGCTTGTAGGTATTTGGTACAAAAAAAAATTATCGATTCCTGTATTTAGATACCTTCCCCCACCACACTTGTATGTGTTCTGTCTAGGTTCTAGATGTATAAGTACCAAATTATACCTTAAAACATACCTTATATCTTATCATTATACCACTAGAAATACCTTAAAAATGGTCCAGTCTGACACCACTCACCATCACCACCACCATCATCTGATGCTTGAATCTGTCGATAGGTTAAAGTATCGTTCAGCAAGTATTTCCTCTCTTCTTCCTCCCACCTGGATGGGAGTGCACTTACTCACCACTTTGACTTTGAGCTTGACCACGTGACCAACTTGGCCAATGGAATAAGTGGATGTGAAGCAAGCAGAGACATCAAAATGTTTTTGCAGAGTTGCGCTTGGGCTCCTGCATATGTGTGATTCAGCGTGCCCCAGGTAGACGTTGTCCCTTCAGCCTGGCACCAGAACAAAGACAGAGGAGTGTGTCTGAATCCAGCCTGCAGCCTTGAGCAAGCCCGGCTCCCTCACAGCCCTAAAGAAGGGCACCCCATGCAGTGCCCAGACCCATGAGTGAGAAAAAGAAGTGCTGCTGTTGAAACCCACTGAGTTTTCAAGGCATGCGTTACCCTGCATTATTCTCTCTTCAGCATCTGTTCCAGTTATCTATTACTGCATAACAAAGCGCTCCAAAAAGTAGTGGCATAAAATAACAACCATTTTCTTACACTCATGATTTGTAGGCTAGGAATTCAGAGAGAACACAGCATGGGGTCTCATCTCTGCTCCTCAATGACTAGAGCGTCAGCTGGGGTGGCTTAATGGCTGGAGGTGGCTGACATAGCTCAACTGGGGCCATATGCCTGTGGTCTCGATTCTGGCTATCCTCTGGGATCGTTGGTTCTGTTACACATTGCATCTACTGAGGCTGGAATATCCAACATGACTCTTTCATTCACACACCTGGTACCTGGGCTAGTGTGGCTGGGAGAGCTGGGGCTGGCTGGGCACCTCTCTCTCTCTCAATGTGGCTAGCTTGGGCTTCCTCACAGCATGGTGATTTCAGTGTAGTCAAACTTCTTACATAGTAGTTGACTTCTCTCAGAATGAGTGTTCTAAGAAATCTAGGTAGAAGCTGCAAGACGTCTGATCTGGCCTCTGACGTTCCAGAACATCACTTCTTTCACATTCTGTTAGTCAAGCAAGTCACTAAGGCAGCCCAAATTCAAAGGAGGAGAATTAGACTCCACCTCTAAGAGGAGGGAGTAGCAAAGAATTTGCAGCTGTCTTTGATCCACAGTAACATCCTTAAATCTTAAATGTGCATGGGTTCTAGACCAGAGCAGCACACATAAGTCGCCACTTCCAGAAGTGCCCAAGCTCTAGTGTCTCTTTGGAAGACACTATTAGAAAGTTCCTTTGGCATTATTTAGTCATGTTTTTAAAACCATGACTGCATCATCCATGGTAAAGAAGAATCAGTTTCCCTCATTAAAGCAATCCTATGGATTTTTTACTTATGAAGTGATAAGAATGGTGTTTTCCCTGCCTTATCAAAGTGGCTGTTTATCACTCCCCATGTACTTACGTACTGTGGATGGTTTGTATTATACACAAATGCTGGCTTCTGCTTATCTCAGTTCTAACTTCACATCTGATGACAGTTTGGTATGTTCCACATTATTTCACTAGAATCACTTGTGGCATCACTAGAATCACATAGTAGGAATTGTTTTCTGCCATGCATAGACTGAAAAAGGAAAATTGTATCCTTCATCACAGGCAAATTTGGATTCTAGAGTACTTCCTTACCTTTCCTGAGAGACACCAGGTAGTTTAACAATCATATTAAAAGGTTAAACTTCAGTTTACTTCTTTCCATGTCAGCAAAAGACAGCTTTGCAGACAATGCAATGTGATTTTTAAAAACGAATATTTGTCTTTCAAATAGATCAGGTTACTGAGCAAACAGAGCAAACAAGGTGAAAATCCAAAATAATAAAGTTCTTTTTCTTCTGTGGTGGCCAACTTGGTGCATAGTAGCATACCGGAATCAAAATACTGGTGAGTGTGTAGTCTGCAATCCTTCCCCTAGGCTCCCCCCAGTATCATCTCTACCCACCAAAAAGACAAAAAAAGAAAAGAAAGGGGGCCATAAATGCCCCAAGAACCAAAAGGTCAGGCCCAGACTCAGATAAACAATTTGAGTCAATACTGAAAGGGAATTTGGTCAGAGTGGGAGTAAAAGGCAGGATGAAACAGAACTACGATGTCTGTTTCTATGGTTTTAGAGAAAAGCTAAAGCTATATTAACTGATATTTTCTTCTTAGAGAGGACTGGTAAAATAGAAGCATCGAAAAAGATGAGTTCAAAGATGAGAATATCAGTTAGTTTGGTGTCTCTGTTTTGTGGGCAAGGGTTCTAAGGATAGTGATTTAAGTCATCGACACAACCAGATGTTTACTGAGTTTCTTACTAAGAGTAAATCACTCTGCAAGGCCCATAGAGTGAAATACAAAAAAGGGGAGCATGGATTACTTGGGGAGCTGATTAAAATGCATATTCCTGAGCCTGGAGGAGGGCCTAGGAACCTGCATTTCAACAAACCAATCCTCCCTTCCTGCATTCCCACCCAACCACCCCCCCAACCCCCCAGATTACTCAATCAAAAGTATTTACAAGGGCATTGAATTCACAGAGTTTAGAATTAAAGAAGTTCAAGATAAGATCTAGGCTAGACCTTCAAAACCTGTCAATCAAGTCCTCCTTACTGAGTACAATGCTAAGTGGTGGAAGCAGGTGTGATTGGCGGGGAGGGGGATTGGCGAGGGTAGCGAAGTGGATATCAACTAGAATGAGTTATAGTTCTCTCAAGAATTTATTATGCCTGGCACTAGAATTCACTGAAGTCTGTTTGGGAAACAGCCCTGGACTCCTGAAAAGATAACTAACCTTACAAGTAGAACTCAGTGGTCCCCAAACTTGACTCCCATCAGAGTCATCAAGAAAGAGTTTAAAAAGGATAGATTCTAGGACTCCAACCCTAGAAACTTTGGTTTTGTAGCTCTGGGGTAGGAACCCAGGTATGCATCCATATTTTTTTAATTCTTCCAGTTAATAGATTAATAAAATATAATAACCAAATGTAACGGCATCTGGATTAAAAGAAAAATAAAGGATAATTTTGAGACTACTAGGGAAATTTCATGGGGATTGTATGTTGAACTTAATGTTGAGTTTCTTAGGTGTGGCAACAATGTTCTGCATAATAGGACAATGACCTCATTTTTGGGAGAGTATGGAGAAGTATTTAGAGGTGACGTGTCATGGTGTCTGCACACGACTCTTGGATGGCTTGCTAAAGGGGAAATGTGTGTAAATATAGAGAGCAATGCAGAATGTTAATGGCTGGTAAAACTGGATGAGGAGTATATGGGTGTTCATTGTTTTGTTCTTGAAATCTTTCCGTAGGCTAAAAATTTTTCAAAATTACAAAACATTATTTTTTTTTACAAGAGAGAATAAATCATGAGGGGAACAGCCTCCAACTTTGGTTTTGTTGCACAACAGATTTGAGCAACCTTAGTAGAAAGATATGGATTACAGAAGTTTGGAGCCATGAGAGATCACTGTGGCTAGAACTGTGGTTCTCCACTCACCTTCTGCTAGGACACACATGACAAATAATGCTTATACACAGTGCCCACAGCCACAGGTGGACCTAGGCTTTGATGTAATTCCTGGCTACCCACCTGTAGCACAACAGATTTCCCTCCTACTTAAGAAAGAATGTTGACCTGCAAGTAAGTGACATTATCATAAGGATAACTTCTAATTCATTCAGATTTATTTTAAAAATAATAATGTCTGAACTTCTCTACTTTTGTGTGGGAGGGGTTTGAAAATTCAATAAATCACTCTGTTGTACAAAGAAAATGTAGATTGTTTGCTATCTGTAACTGATCCCATCTTCGTCATGGGCAGTCACAGCACTGGGTTATTGCAGGGAGAAAATGGCTTTAACTTGACAGAGAATGTAATGGAAGGCTTTTCCAGTTTAAATAGCCTCATGTGGATAATTCAGAGTCTTTTGGTAAATACTCAGCATTTCAGACTTCCTCTCTATCAGTAAGTGACTCTGCAATGATGTCATTATAGAAAAATTTAAGAGAAGTTACAATTTTTTAAAAAAAAACAAGAAAGAGTGGTGCTTCACTAATAAGAAGAATGCATGGACATTGTGGCAGATTATGAAAATAGTCCCATTCTTCACTTCTCCCTGTGTCCTGACCCTCTGTCCCGTTACTTTCAGGGCCCTCCAACTCTGTCTGGGCTCAGCCATAGGATTTTCTTTAGTTAATGGGTATAGCTGACTCGAGGCAAGCAGAGGTTTGAAATAGGCGTATACATTGGGCTTTTCTCTTGTGCCCATGCCTTTGCCCTCAGAACATGCCTGGGCTAGACTGCTGGAGGATGAGAGACACGTGGAGCACAGCTGAGTCCCCAGTCATCGTAGTGGAGGTCATCCTGCATCAACTACCAGCCATTCAACCCCAGATATGAGAGCAAGCCCAGCCAAGATCAGCAGAGCTGTCTAGTCGGCCCCTCCAGAAACGTGAGCAGTAAACATTTATTGTTGCGTGCCACAAAAGGTTTGTGGTTCTTTGTTACTGTGTTCGTCCAAGTCCTCTAAGAAGCCACTGCCAAGATGGGATAAAACATACAAGGATTGTATTTGGGAAATCCCTATGTGAGAGAAAATGGGGAGTGAGCTGTCAGAAGCCAATGCAAGTCTGACCCCAAGTGAAGGAGAGAGGGAAGGAAGGTTGGTTAGAAACATCCTGGACTGTGGTGCAGTCTAAGGAAGGTTCAGCAAGGCTACTAGTGAACCTCAAGCCAAAGCTGGCTATCAGAGGAGACTTGAGCTTTCCAGGAACAGGTCTGCCATAGCATCTCCACTACACTCAACCGTTGCCTGGGAGCAACCTGTGGGAAGCATGGCCTTGGCACAAACTGGGCAGTGGATTTCAGAGCACGCTAACTGGCCGACTAGACTAATACGTCTGCGAGGTTTTTTTCTCATGGCTGCCACAGTTACACAGCGTTATTGTGGTAAGACTTAACTGATAAAGGCATAGAGTCTCTATTACTGTAGAACAGCAGTTCTTAATATGGGCGGTACTTCCTCCTAGGGGACATTCTGGAAATGTCTGGGGGCATTTCTTGGCTGTCATCATGTTGGGGGGTGCTACTGGCATTTAGTGGGCATGGGCCAAAGATGCCAGACGTCCTGCAATGCACTGGACCATCTTGCACAACAAACCATCCCAGGTCCTTCACAACTTTTCACTATCCTATATGATATCCACAAGGGGAATAATCTGTTCAGAATTATTTAAGCCAAGAAGCTAATTCTGTTTTACACAGAAACATCAAATATTTTTTGCCCAATATGAATATGCACTGCATTTCTAAGATTACAATTGTTGTGGACATTCAAGAAAGATTTCTTTGTTTCAAACTTTACTGAGTGTTGGTTACCCATATTCGGAAATCATGCCATAGGCAACACTACTTGTGGTATGTGAATCACCAATACAATGCTCCTAAGATAGTCTACATTTGTAGCTGTGGCCACCATATACGGTATGTAAACATTCGATTATTTCATTATATTCCCTGGGTGGTCATTCCCAGGTATTTGCTCATAGTGAAACACATGTGGTTTTATTATATTAATTTTCCTGAAATTATGTGGTAGGTAGGCTATATTACTTACAAACCTCATTTTAGGATGAAAGAAGTTGCTAGGTCTGACATGGTTAAGAACCACTCCTGTAGAATGAGGGCCAAAAAGCTATAGAAAGATTATAAAAGAGAAGGGAAATGTACACTCGTATCCATAGCAGCATTATTCACAATAGCCAAAAGGGTGGAAGCAACCCAAGTGTCCATTGACAAATGAATGGATAAACAAAATGTGGTATATATATATACAACCGAATACTAAAAATCCTTAAAAAGGAAGGAAATTCTGACATGCTACCACAGGGATGAACCTTGAAGACATTATGCTAAGTGAAATAAGCCAGTCACAAAAAGACAGGTACTGTATGATTCCACTTATAGGAGGTACCTAGAGTAGGCAAATTCGTCAAGACAGAATATAGAATGGTGGTTGCTAGGGGCTGGGGGGAGGAGGAATGGTGAGTTGTTTTTTAATAGGTATAGATTTTCAGTTTTGCAAGATACAAAGAGTTCTGGAGATTGGTTGCACAACAATATGAATATACTTAACACTACTGAACTGTACACTTAAAAAGGGTTAAAATGGTTTTTATGTTATGTATATTTTACCACAATAAAACAAAGAAAGAGAGAGAAAGGGAATGTAATTCCAGCCTAGGTCAGACTCTGATTAAAATATAAATGGATACTACTAAATAATAGTTTCCATTAATGTTATATTGATATTTAAATATATAGGTTTATATGAACGCGTGTACATATATATTTGATATCATATTAAAATTGAAAAGAAATGATATGACCCATGGAGAAACTGGTAACTCAGGAAATACTTTATATCAGAACAAGATTTTTTTTAGAAAAGAGGACTTAAAGAAGTTGGAGTTTAATCGGAGAGTCTGGGTGACCTCATGACCTTTGTGCTGGTTAACCATCTATTATGGTCCCGCTCCAGGCCGCCCTTCTCGGTTCTGTGATGTTGCGGCTGAGCCACATTTCCCACATTCCCTTGCCAGCTGGCTTTCTATGGTTCTGGGAGGCACTGGTGGGAAATGGGAGGGCGGAAGAAAGGAAAGAGGGCTTCTTTCCCGCTCCTGCCTCCTGTCCGGAGATGGCTGGCAGCAGCAGACAGCTCTAGCTCCAGCTTCTAGCTTCTAGCTTCTTTCTGCAGTCCCAACACTAGCCTCACACAGCCCCTCAGAGGTGCCAGTGTCAGCCAGGCCACACCTTCCTCAGAAGCCAGAGCTTCCACTGAGCTGCATCCCTCATGGGGGACTAAGAGCTCACGTGTGGAGAGAAATCTGGGCATCAGCCCTGCCCAGCCCTCCTCTGACATCCTGTTTCTAGTAATACCACCTCTTCACTTTTGCTCCCCAGCCCAGTGGTAGCTGCTGGATTATTAGTCTCTCAGTTATTAATCTCTGGTTTACCTCACCATTCCTTTTTGCTTTTCCCCCCAGCTATCTAACTCCTTGGTAATCAATTGCCTGTATTATCTCTCTTCTGGTGGAAATTCCTAGTATAATTTCTGTTTTCCTGACTGGATCCTGACTAATGAAATCTTTTAAAGATATACCACATCTGTCTGTCAATACAGTGGTCTGGTAGTGATGTTGCCTCCACCTGTGTTCCTAGGGAACAATCTGGTATGGATCCCTATATCAGCTTGATTTTGGTCTCTACTATTATTTTCTACTAAAATAACCAGGGCTCCTGGGAGAGTAGCTGGCTCTATGACTCTGTGTTTGCGGCACAGAAAGCAAAATAGGTTAGAAAATCTTGTGAAAAAGCAAAAATGCTTGCAACAATCTCTGGGACTCTCGTTGGCCAGATTGTGACAACTCAAGCATTGAAAAGAAAAAAAAAACATTTCTGTGCAAAACATGAGTGCATAGTGATACTCAAAAGGAGTAACTAAAATACAGTACATTCAAGGAAAGGCAATTATCAGTTTTGATAATGTTTGCAGAAAATGTTCTTTATGCCAAAGCAAACATATGCACCCAACAGTAAGATTTAGTTAGCACCCAAGTACCGTTAGTCAAAACCAGGCAGTAACAATTCAGCTTAGCCCAACAAATACTTGCTTGGGACAAGATTATCCTAGAAAGATCTGATCCTGTGTTCCAGTCCTAAATAGTAATTCATGTCTTCAGTAATTCAGCCAATTATTTCAATAAATATTTATTGGGTGCCTATTATGTGCATTATTCCAGACACCTGGGATACAACAGCAAAGAAAATAAAACACAAAAAAATCTGTCCTCATGAAGCTTATGTTTTAGCTAAGAGATTCAGTATGCAATAAGCCTAATGAAGAAGTAGACTGCATAGAGGGTGGTAAATGCTATGGAAAAAAGAAAAAGGAGAACAGAATAAAAAGGCTCGGGAGAAGCAGAGGTGGGCAGTATTAAATCGGTAGGCCTCATTGTGAAAGCGAGATTTGAATAAAAACTTGGAGGAGATGAGGAGGTTAACCGGGTGGGTATCTGGGCAAAGAATATCCCAGGCACAGAGACTAGCCACAGCAGAAGCCTAACTTGGAAATGTACTTGGTGTATTCAGGGAATAGCAAGGAGGCCAGTGTGGTTGGAAGGAAATGAACCAAGAAGAGAATAATAGGAGCTGTGGTCAGAGAACCACCTTGTACAGGGCCTCGTAGGTTCTTATAAAGACTTTGGCTTTTATCGTGAGTGAAACGGAGAGCTGCTGCAGGGCTTGGGGTCTGCTTTGACTGGTTTAAAATGATCTGCTGTGTTAAGAATAAGACTGCAATGGGGATACTAGAATAAAGCAGCAAGTCCTGTTGGGAGGCTATCGTAATTATCCAAGTGAGAGGTGGTGGTGACTTAGGTCGGGGTGGTGGCACAGGAGGTGGTGAGAAATGGTTCAATTCTGAATATTTGTCAAGGCTTGACAAACAAAAAGGCAAATACTAAACAGCTAACACCCGTGTTACATGGCTGTTATTATCGAGATGGGGGTTGGGATCAAACCTCACTTCTACATCAGGATCCTGGAGTCTGTCGTGATCCTGCAAATACATCTTCAATGAAGAGGAATAAAACCTGATGTCACCATTTTATTGAAATATGGGAATGAGATGGAGTGAAAGCCAGGGTATTGGTTAGGTTGGAGAATAATAATTGGTTGGTGTCAATGAAAGAGGAAACAGTAAAACGGTGAGCATAAACTAAGGAAAAGGATGTCTAAACTAACAGGATTCTGGGGCCGTTAGTATAAAGGAAAGTAGCCTTAATACTCTCACCTCCTATATTGATGGCATGGACGTGCAGGGTGATGATACATCCATGCCAACAGGAATTGAATAGGTTTCTTATGGTGTATTTGAGACGGCGAGAAAATAGGAAAGATATTTAAGGGAAAAAAAATTCATCCAAAATGATTGAACCTTCTTTTTAAGCTTTAGGGCTTTACAAGGAGTAAAGCCCTAAATTACATTACAAATTACATCCCACATCACATCTCCTCCCCAAATGAGAGGCAAATGAGGCGTGGCAGTGTTGGCATTGGGTTTCGGGTTTAGCACATCAGTGGATTCAGTCAAGTTTGAGGTTCAAGGCTTGGTCAAGTCCTTGCTTCAGCTCCAGTGCTCTGTGTCCTGTAGGCCTTCTAGATGCTTATGGCTGCCTGGCCCAGGCAAATGGAGGCCTGCCTAGTGGTGGGGGACTTTGTGCAGGAATGGAGAGAGCCTTCATATTTTGTTCCTTTCATATAAAGCATTATCATTAATAATATCAGGCTTCTTTAATGACGGGATGTGATTCCAAGTGGAGTGTTATGTTGACCAGGCCTTATAGTTCCTTAGCAGCTGCAAACTGCTGATGGTGATTTTGGCTGAAAACTTTCTGTATTCCATTGTTGATATTTTGGTTCTTAGCCCCTCTGAGGAATCTCTGCTGAATAATTTCTTAAATTTTTCAACTATTATCCAATTATTATCCATAATAATTTAAGAAGATTTGAATAAAGTTCCATCTTAACCTATTTTTCTTTGTTATTTAGTTATCTTACCACATTCATTATTTCATGTTGACATATAGTCCCCTAAAACAGCAAATCCTTAACCATTTTTCCAATATGACCCACATATCAGAGCTATTAATAATAATGACTAGCTTTCACAGGGGCCTTACAGTGTACAAGGTACCAAGTCTTATATGGCTTAATTCTCCCAACAATCCTATATGATAGACACCTTTATGATCATCATTTTACAGGTGGGAAAACTGAGTCTTGGAGAGATTAACTAACTTCTTCAGATCATACAGCTAGTAGACTGTAGAGCCAGGATTCAAACCCAGCCCATCTGACTCCAGATCTAAACTCTTAACCATTCCCGCTTATGTGCAGAATTTAACTGGGAGCTTATGAGCACCAGCAAACTACCGCCCATGGGCCAAATCCAGCCGTATACCAGTGGGGACTGCTAGAGCCAGCCACTGCTGCATCCCTCTCTGCCCGTGTTCCCCACTCTACTCCCAGAGTCTGCCTCCTTGGCCAGGGGCCACACTTTGCTGCTGCCCAGGGCCCACTGGTTACTATCTATGTGTTGGGGACTCTACTGTTGGTAATTTCTGGCAACGAGCAGTAGAATCTCAGTCTGGGAGCTGATGACTTGGCAAGTCACCTTGCTCCTCATGAGGTATTCCAGGTGACAAGGCCAGTTCTCCAAGAGGCAGGAATCTGGGTGTTACTGAAATAGAGTAAAACAGATGGTGCATCAACCCCGTGTCCTTCCCCACTCCCAGGTCCCTCCCCCTTGGGCCAGCAGCTTTTCCTTCCAAAATGTCTATGTTGAACTGGCAAATGGGCACAAAGCTGCTCACTACCTGGGTGGGCCCACCCCAGGCAAACTGGGAGGGCTGAGGCAGAAATTTTCTCTCTTGTTATATAAGTGCCTACATAATATCCTCAATTTTGCCTCTTGGCTCCAGAGCCTAAAATATTTATTATCTGAGCCTTTACAAAAAGTTTGCCCACTCCTGCTCTGTACCATTCTAAGCAAGCTGTAGCATTTCTACTTATTTAGTGTAGGTCATATTTTGGTCCAGGTTTCGGTCATCCAATCAAACAAATGAATTGTTAAAGTTATTCCTAGCCCTTCAAGCTAACATTGAATCTGGAATCTCTGTATATTGAGCCTATGTCAATAAATTCAACCTGATCCAATTTTATGCTCTTTCCACTGTGATCCCATATCCTTAAGATTCATTCTCATACGTATCCCCCAAGTTTGTCTCTATATAAATTGGCAAAATCATACAATTCTCTCGGTGCATATCACACCTCCTCATGGATCATAATTTGTACCTCACCCTCTGGGACTTTCGGAGACTTGAGTCTAGTTATGGATCTAGGAAGGAGAGGTGGTACAGGTCGGTCCTTTGGAGATCATTACAGGATCATTACAAGGAGGGCCAGCTTCCTCTGATGGTAGAAGGGGTGCTTCTACTGGCAAAGAGGGCTCAACAGAATTTGGGGTTCAGGGGCCCCAGCTTCACTAGAATCTGCTCATATATCACCATCCTAGTTCTCAGGGCCCTTTCCATCCCAATCAATGCCCTAGCTTTAACAAAAGAGGTACTACGTGGTTGGGAATTCAATTTGTGTTGTAATTTAGCTACTCACAGGACTGGACTTTGGATTTAGTTTCCCTGCTGCTACAGGAGATTAGGACTTCTTTCAGGGCAGTCATTGGTGCTTCCAGATCCTTAATGTGGACCTTGAGCTGGGAATTTGAAGTCTCAAACTCATCATTTTCTTTCCCTATGTTCTCCAACCCAGTTAGAAGCATTATATTCCTTATTTCATTAAAATAATCTACAGCATCAAATACTGCATCACCCAGAGCCCTGTGTTCTATAGACATTTTATTACAGGTATCTGAAGGTAATAATTTTACACAACTGTCTCACCACTGCAGGCCATGGAGTATCAGTGCCCAGGATGACTGAGTGTCATCCTGGCAAGGCTGACCCAAGAGGGCCTTCTCTCTGTTTACTCTCCTTCCCTCAGAACACCTTGAGTTTCTGTCCTAGACTTTGACAAAGTAGTTGAGTCTAAATTCTACCAAATATTGGGTTCTGGGAACATCATTCTCTCTAGGAACATTTTTTAAAGCCCAAAGTGTTATAGGTGGTGCTGGAATAATCTCCAGTGTCTTATTAACTTCTGAGGTCCATTCTTGGGAGAGACATCTGAGCCTGGAGTGACTGAAGAAACCCCAGCTTTATCCAGGTATCAAGGATGTCTCTGAATCACTTTGAGCAGAGTTTAAAAGTGAGGAGGGATTTATTTGAACTTCGACTTCATTTAAGAATTTTGGACTTGAATTCACAAGGGCATGATGATTTGATTTTGGACTCTAATTCCTTTAGAAGTTAGCTTAACAATTTTGGACTTAGGTTCTTTGGACTGAAAAGTGAGTCAATTTTTTGTGTGTGTGTGTGAGGAAGATCGGCCCTGAACTAACATCTGCCAATCCTCCACTTTTTGCTGAGGAAGACTGGCCCTGCACTAACACCCATGCCCATCTTCCTCCACTTTATATGGGACGCCGCCACCACAGCATGGCTTGACAAGCGGTGCATGGGTGCGTGCCGGGATCCGAACCTGCAACCCCGGCTGCCGCAGCGGAGCACGCGCACTTAACCACTTGTGCCACCGGCCAGCCCCCAAAAGTGAGTCAATTTTTAAGGGAATTATTTTTCCCTAGGCAATTGATAACGGCAGGAAGGTTGAATTCAAATTTGAGCCTTCTTTACTTTTTGGCATTTTATTATTGGAGCATCTTTTAGTGATTATTTCATTTCATTGCAGAACCAATGATAGGCAGTATTAGACAGCATGACTAGACATAATTTTAGATGGGAAATAGAATAAGGAGTGAATTTTCAAGTTGTGGGCACAACTTGACTTTGGAGCATGTGGCAAATTATATTTTATAAAAATGACCCCACAGTGAAGTAAACCAGACACAAAAGGACAAATATCGTATGATTTCACTTATATGAGGTACCTAGAATAGTTAAATTTATACAGACAGAAAGTAGAATAGAGGTTACCAGGGTCTGGGATGGGGAGGGAAAGGAGAGTTATTGTTTAATGGGGGCAGATTTTCAGTTTGGGGAAGATGACAAAGTTCTGAATACAGATGGTAGTTATGGTTCCACAACAACGTGAATGTACTTAACCACTAAATTGTGTACTTAAAAGTGGTTAAAGGGGCCAGCCCGGTGGCGTAGCAGTTAAGCGCGTGCACTCCGGTGTGGTGGCCCAGGGTTCGCAGGTTCGGATCCTGGGCGTGCACCGATGCACCACTTGTCAAGCCATGCTGTGGCGGCGTCCCATATAAAGTAGAGGAAGATGGGCACAGATGTTAGCCCAGGGCCAATCTTTCTCAGCAAAAAGAGGAGGATTGGCAACAGATGTTAACTCAGGGCTACTCTTCCTTACCAAAAAAAAAAGTGGTTAAAGTGGTAAATTTTATGTTGTGTATATTTTACCACAATTTTTAAAAAAAAAGGAAAGAAAGAAAATGGCCCCATAACACTATTTCCAGTCTTTCTGAACCTTGCCACTCTCCCGTTAAGAGGTGGAGTCTGTGTCCGCTCCCCTTGAACTTTTTGTGTTCTGCCTTGCGACAGCTCTTTTGACCGCCTTGACCAGCAGAGGACAGCAGAAGTGATACTGGGTGACTTCCAAGACTCGGTCATAGAAGAGGATACCACTTCTGTCTGGTGCTCTGTTTATTTCGACATGCACCTTTGGAGCCCTGAGCTATGCTGAAGCCACCTTGCGGGAGAGACCATGTGAGGAGGTCACACAGAGATAGGGAGATGCCCAAGGAGCCCCACCTGTGTGAGTTTTCCCAGTGCAGCTGCCAGTCATGTGAGTGGGAAGACTTTGAGATGACTCTGGCCCCAGCCACTGTCTGAGAGACGATCAAATGAGAGACCCCAAGTGAGAACTGCCTGCTGAGCCCTGTCAACTCTAGAACTGTGAGCAAGAATAGACTGTTGTTTTTTGACACTAAATTTGGAGTGGTTTATTGTGCAGCAACACACAACTGGAACACAGTTGACTTAATGTGTTCATGTGACCCACTCCAGAGCCTTCTGGGGGTAAAATGTACACTGCCTGTTGGCAGTCCTGGGAGGATCACAGTGCCAGAAGGTGGGAGCAAGACCGTCTAGGTAGTTTGCTGCTTCGTCTTTCCTGAGAGATTGCCACATGCCTAGGTGATGGCTGACTTGATGGAGAAACCCAACACGTTGGGAGAACAAATAGTTGGATACTGTTATGGGGGACACTTTTTCCCCACTCATCACGTTTCCTGCGGAGGCATCTACCTAGAGCCACACTCCTGGCCTTTTGCCCTCCTCTCTCTCAATCTTCCTCAGAAGTGACATCTGGTAGGTGGCTCTGAGAGAAAGACCTGGGCATACTGGCCCCAGCCTCTTCCTCTTTTGGGATAGGCCTGTGTTCTGGTCGATGCCTCTACTGTGCAGTATAAAGCGTTCACCCAACTGGGCCCCAGACTGCGGAGTGTGTCTAATTCAGAGGGTGAGCCTTCATAAACCCACTTGACATAGACCTTAGCCATGTTATCTTAACGGCTTTATAGATAATAAGAGTGATATTTTAATTTCCGTCTGCAGACTCCTATGTCTGCATCTCAAATAGTTCAAAACTCAGGGGGGAGGGAAAAAAGGATATTATTTCTTTGACTTCCTAAAACCCCAATAATTCCTATTTATGTGTCAAAATATCCCCCTTCATTTAAGGCACAGACCAAATGCCCTCCCTGGAACCCCTCCCGCTGGAAGAAGACCTGATGTGTCCACCCTCTCACTGCCCTGCCTTTTCTCCTTTTCAGTTGCTTGTCAAATTCGGCTTTAGAGTTAGCTGTGTACTTATTATACTTCACTGCTACATAGCATAGCTTGTTCTCAGCTTTAATGGTTGAGCTTTAAAATAACCTAAACTTCCTTTTTATATTCTGACACTTTCAAGCTGAGAGTTATGTGCCAAATTCTGGCCCTCGGGCATCAGCTGACAAAAATGAACATTTCCAGCTCACACAGCAGAGCTGCTTGCCAGCCAACTGCTCTCTTCTGCATTTGCATCATTTTTGTCAGCGTGGCAGTTTGGGGACAATTATTTAAATATTTTATTATGTCTGCAGTGGTTATTTTATAAAACAAATATAAAGTGGAAAAATGAATATGCTCATCCTGGTGATAAAAAATGAGGAGCTCAAACTTGATTCAGTTAAGGCAAAGATGGAAATCGTTAGGCATGCTGAATGCTAGGAATAGTTAACCTCGGTTTGGATATTTGTTCTATTTATGGTAGCTGACTTTTGTGTTTGTGAAGGAAAAGAGCAAAATGAAAAAAAAAAAGTGTAACATGATGTATTAGTCAGGGTTCTCCAGAGAAACAGAACCAATAGGATGTGTGTATATAGAGAGATTTATTTTAAGGAATTGGCTCATGAGATTATGGAGACTGGTCAGTCCAAAATCTGCAGTTCAAGTCTGAAGGCTGTCAGGCCGGAGGCCCAGGAAAAAGCGAATGTTGCAGTTCGAGCCTGAAGGCCATCTGCCAGCAGAATTCCCTCTTGTTCAAGGAAGATTGATCATTTGTTCTATTTAGGCCTTCAACTGATCAGATGAGGCCCACTCACATTATAGCAGGTAATCTCCTTTACTTAAAGTCCACAGATTTCAATGTTAATCTCATCCAACAATACCCTCACAGAAACATCCAGAATAATGTTTGACCACATATGTGGGCACCATGGCCCAGCCAAGTTGACACATAAAATTAACCATCACACAGTGGAAATCTATCTTCAAAATTATGTTCAAAAGACAAGGGGTATTATACTTTTTAAATCCCTGAGAATATTTAAATATTATTTTTGTATATTATTTTGAAATCCCTGGAAATATACAAATTTTGTATATTTTAGCATAGTTTTAAGGAGCATAAAACTAAGGGACTGCTGATAAACTCCTTGAGGGAAAGTGTTATGCAAAATGGGGATCATATGGGTGTAGATCTAGGTGTAAAGCCGTTTGTGATGTTTAGCAAAAGGATATTAAATCAAAGCATTGTCAATGAATTTTACCAAACAACAGCCAAAATTTTTATAATAAACACTAGGTTACCTGGAACCCCCAAGTAATCACAACTTTTTTCTAAACTCTGAAATTATGAGGAATAAGCAAGTCTCCTGACAAAAAACTCAAATTAGGAATATAACTAAAACGAAGGAATCCCAAAGCCATCTCACAGTGCTGGCATATATCACCACCTCACTCATGCTCATAAGCTTAGATGATCAACCCTTGCATCATGAAAGACCGTGGTTAAGAAAATGGCAAGAAGTTCTGGAGAAGGATGGTGGTAATGGTTGTAGAATAGTGTGAATGCACTTAATGCTACAGAACTATATTCTTAAAATGGCTAAAATGATAAATTTTATGTTATGTATATTTTACCACAATAAAAAAAAACCAATATGGTGATCACTGACTTTCTTAGTTTGGCATGTATTATTCTTGGTTGTTAGTTAAGACTCTATGGTTGTAAGTTACAGAACCAATAACAGCTAGCTTGAGCAAAAAAGAATTGTAAGGATGCGGGAGTGTATCTCAGAACCCAAGAGCAGGAATGCTAAGAGGTCTCAGGGAGGACTAGAATCAGGAACTGGAAGGCCATTGGGACTCTTTCTCGTCTCTGCTTTTCTCTGTGATTCTACTTCACCCTCATTCTCTCTACAGCCTGGTTTCTCTTTCTCTCTGGCCCATGAAGTGGAATATGCTCATTGCCTTCCTCTCTCCATGGCTCCCGAGTTTACTTGACATGTTATAATCCCATGTTGAGAATGACTTGCAGTCTCTCACTTCCAATTCCATATTCCCACAAAAGGGAAGCTGATTGGCACATCCTTGGTCAGGTGACCTCCCCTGATCCAATCGGGCCTGGGCAAGGAGTGGTACAAACACAGTTGATTCTGAGAGAGGAGTGGCTGAGCATATACCTCAAACAGTATCTTAACATTTGGGAATATCTATCACGCTAAACCAGATGTTCTTCCCTCAAGCTCTTGGCACGCAGTCACATTAAGTTTAGTGAACATAAAAGAATATACAATGATAAGAATTATGTGGTTAGTAGATGAATCAGGGTCACTTCCTCCTCCTATTCAGCCAAATTCTCCATCTTGGGAGAGCCTGTTACCTCACTCATAAAGGCTGGAGAAGTGGACAGTATTCTTGGAGTGTTTTGTTTCCAGCCCAGTCCTCTGTCGAGCTCCAGCCCTGAGGGGAGCACAGTAGATTGTAAGTCTGTAGTCCACAGTCCTGACTGCTTGCCTTCCTTTCTCTGAATCCCACAGACCCCACATGGCACTGGCAGACTTTCCTGAGATAAAGGGAGTCCTTTCCCTTTTACCTGTGCCCTGTATGTCTCCCTCTGTTAATTTTTGGCCAAGGAGAGAGTCTCTTCACCTTCTTAGACGACTTTGTTCTTTGAGCCTCTGCAGGCCTCTTCCCTGCGGCCCTTCCTGCAATGCCTTTGAGTTGCCAGGAAGTTGCAGGGTCACATTTATTCATGGTCAAGTCTAATAGGTATAAATTTGCTTTGCAACATTCAGGTGCAAAAAACATATTTCTTCCTTTAAAAAAATCAAACTAATCCCTCCAACTGTGAGTGCCCAGCTGCCAACTGATGGAAGTCGAACGTGGCCATTACTGGAGACGGCCCCCACTTCCACGGGACCCAATGGAGATCCTGGAGTTTACGTGATGCCAAGAGCTGTGAGGAACCTGACTCTTGATCCAGGGGAGTGGCCAGCAGTGCAGCTGCTCCCTTTGCTGCGGGATGGGCTGCCGAGCTGGTCCCAGCACCTGCTGCCCTGAGTGGGTTCAGAGAAACCTTTCATGACTTAGGGGGCTCACAAGGAACCTCTCCCAGGTCTCGAGGTCCCCAGGGCTCTGCAAGGGGTGCCTGCAGGCCTCGCTACCGTGGCGTCCCCTCCTTCCCAAGGTCCTCCGTCTCCAGAGTGCTTTTTGCTCCTCTGGGCAGGTCATATCCACTCTTTAATCTTTAGCTTCACCTCACCCGTCTGCGACCTGAGCCTGAGCTTTAGAAAACAAAGGCCTATTAATTGTCCTATGAGGCAAGAAAAGCTCCTACTTCCAGGACGGAGGCATGGGGGCGGGGAGCAGGTGGGAAGGTGGGTACCACATATTCCTCTATGAGCCTTAAAAACTGGACACCATTGATTTCTTCATCAGGAGAAGCTGCCAAAGTCACCCATTTGCACAGCCCCTCATGGTTTTCCTACCCCAGAAAGGAGAAGGCGTCCACCCAGATCACAGACCCCAGACTGTGGAATGGGAAGACCCCTCCAAAGTACCTCACCCCCAGAGGTCACCTGACAGCAGCAGTGTCAGGGTGAGGACCCCCTCACTATGCAGCTTCCTATGGGAAGTGGTGAACACAGGAGTTTTTTTGACAAAGTAAAAGCATCCTAAGAACGCAATGCATTCCTTATAATGATTATCTATAATGGTTAAGTATTAAATCATAGTTATTATTTGTTTTAACGCATAATAAATGAGAGGCATTACATAGAGGGTACAGCCTTCCCCAGGAGACAAAAGACTTGGGTTTTCAGAGTTTCTATTACAACTCCTCTAAATTATAAGCGCACAGAAGTTAGCATTCCCAGTTTTAATCACCTCTGCCCTCACACACTCAGACGCTACGGGCCTCCATAATGATTCAGTGAATTAACTTCTTTCTGCTCTGTGTTCTTCATTTAAGTGCCCAAGTGAAAGTGAAAGATAAACCTTTGCTCGGCATTTCCCTGTGGACCTGTGGGGAGGAAGCATTTGTGATGTTTGCATCTGAAACAAGGCGAGGGTGTGCAACTGTCAGGAGAATTTTGTGAACAAATGGGTTGGAAGTGTCTGTAATCCTTCCAGGGAGCGGGAGTTAGCTCCTAAAATGGGCCCGCTGGACACGGGCAGGTCCAGAGTCGAGGCCCGCATCTGTCTATCCCACAGAGGTTTCCTCAAAAAGGGAGACCCCTCGTTTCTCCATCGTTTGATACCCATCACCATGGGAACTCTCACTCTCCAAATGTTTGCCACAAAGACTTGGCAACACTTTTACTCAAAACTCACTATGTGAATCAAGAATCATTCCATTATAGAATTGTCATCAATCCAACAACAACGTTGAGGTTTCTGGAATCCCCAGTGGAAGGTGTGCCATAAACACATCTCAGTCTTCTCCCAGTAGAAGCACCCCACATGCCTACATTGTTCATATGGATTGTGAAGGTGTAAGAAAGTGGAAAAGCCTGTGAATTAAGTAGTTGAGCCTACGAGGCCTAAAAAACCCATAACTTAGAAGTTGAGAAATGATAAAGTATATTGTGAGAGGTGAAAACATAAGACATAACCCATGCACATATCCCGTCTACCATGTGTGCAGTTTATTTCTGTGCATTCTGTGCATTAATTTTGGATCTTTAACAAATAATTTAATTATTTATTTGTATTACATTGTTGTGATGGAGAAGGAAAACGTAATTCACATCCAATAATCCAAACCAGTATCATTATGTCTTGCATACAAAGGTCCCCACTAATAAGCTCATTAGATGCTAAATAATTAGGTAATTGTTCAATGCTTTATATCAATGGTTCCTAGACCTTAGCAAGCATCAGAATTCCCTGGAGGTCTTGCTAAAACTCAGATTGCTGGACCCCATTCCAGAATTTCTGATTTAGTAGGTTTAGGATGGGGTCTGAAAATTTGCTTTTTTTTTTGGCTTGAGGAAGATTGTGCCTGAGCTAACACCTGTGCCAATCTTCTATTTTTTGTATGTGGGTTGCTGCCACAGCATGGCTTGATGAGTGGTATAGGTCTGTGCCGGGGATCTGAACCTGCTAACTCTGGGCCGCCAAAGCGGAGCGCTTGAACCCAACCATTATGCCACCAGGCTGGCCTTCTGCAAATTTGCATTTTTGGGTTCCCATGTGATGCTGATGCTTGTTGGCCTGGGATCATACATTGGAAACCATTGATTTCTATTACTCAGAGCTCCTTGGTGGACTGTTATATGTGTTTGAGTGTTTTAGTGATTGACAGGATATTGGTTGAGGTTTTTGGATAGGTGGGGGATACATTATCATTTTCCCCATTTTAACTAATGAAATATAGACACTATTCTAAACTCCCCAGCATATTTTTAGGAACAGATGGGATTCAGATAATCCATTATGCCTGTGCTGCCAACTTGAGGCTGCCAGGGAAGTTTGTTGGGAGCCACCTTGTCACCCAGCAGGCCCACATTCAGGATGTGGACACCTGATGGGTGGGCTGTGCTGGGGGAGAACAGCAGCCTGAAAGGGACTTCACAGCCCTGCGAGGGAGAGAGAGAAAAGCCCTGCATTCTGCTGCAAGGCTAAAAAGCCCTTTCATTGCTAATGAAAACAATTTGGAAAACTTGGCTGGGAGCCTGCAGCTGGGACAACCAGAGCCATGGGTAAGTTATTAAGTGCACTGTATAAAAGTCCCAGTGGGCAATTTAGGGAGTCCTTGGCTTGGCTATTGAATGGCATCCGCGGAAGGGAATGAATGGCCACCAGGCCCTCTACCGGGGCCTGAGGAGGTGTCAGTACCCCAGCCTGGATGGGGACTGCAGGTGGGTGTCATTGGGGCTAACACTGGGCCAGGGAGAAGGAGAGAAAGAAGAGATTGAAGAGAGAGAGCCATTTTCAACTTTTAGGATGCCAAATGGGGTTTTAAACATTTTGGAGAAATGGAGCAAGGTAGGGAGCGTTTATTTGCCTGAGGAATCAGGAATCCTCACCTCTCTTACCCCAGTATCATTTTTACAGATTTCATCACCAGCTTCTTGAGTCAGGTCTGGAAACGAAGGTTTCTTCTCGGCGTTGCATCAGAAGATGTTAGGGCCGGCCCCATGGCCTAGTGGTTAAGTTCAGCGTGCTCCCTGTCAGTGGCCTGGGTTCTGTTCCTGTGTGGGGACGTACACCACTTGTCAGCCATGCTGTGGTGATGACCCACATACAAAATAGAGGAAGACTGGCACAGATATTAGCTCAGGGATAATGTTCCTCAAGCAAAAAGAGGAAGATTGGCAACATGTTAACTCAGGGCCAATCTTCCTCAGCAAAAAAAAAAAAAAATCAGAAGATGTGCATATTCAAATTTTCTCAGCCTGTGAGAGGAGCTAGACAGAGGCCTCAAGAAGTGAGATCTGGTCCTTCCCCTCTGTCTGTGTTTCCTTAAAGGCTACCACATTCATGCTGATGCTCCTCTCTCAGATTTATTAGTTCTTGGTCTGCCCCTTTGGAAAATGGGGCTGGGAATATCTGTCCTATCCATTGGTATGAGGGTGTTGTGGGAATCAATTCACTTTGAAAGATGAATGAATGAATTATTGGAATATTGATAAAGAGTGGAAGTCTCTGTGTTTTGAGATTGTTTGTAAGGAGTTCTGAACTCCATGAGGGCGAGGTTTATCTGATTTTTCGTTGATTTCCCCAGCTCTTAGTACAATGACTGACACAGAGTAGGCAATCAAAAAAAATTTTTTTTTGTTGACTGAATGAATGGGAAAAAGAAAAAACATACTACTATAGAATTTAACAGCTGGAGGGGTCCTCAGGGTCAGTGTCAAATCTTGGTTTCTAAGCCCCAGCAAGCTTTATACTTCTCTTCTAGCTCTTGTGGCTCCAAGGGTCAAAAGTCGCTCAGGCCTCCATGCTGGCGCTGCATCCAATCTCACATTCAGGTCCCCTTCTGCTTTGCAGTGACAAGAAACTCATGTTGAAAAAAAAAAACTTAAACTCTAATTATTGTCTCTTTTTTTGGCAAGGAAAATAAAAAACATTCCAGCCCAGCTCTAAGCATAACATGTCTGGTCCTGTGCACTTTTAAAAAGTTAAAGAAAAAAAGCTTGGAAACTTTCTTGGCGTTCCGTGTCCTCATTCCAGGTTCATGGAGTGGTCAGAAAACGTATCGTCTGTGAACCTCTTCTCCACCACAGCTAAAGCCAGCTTGGCCTCCCAAAGGCTTCTCCAACATCTCAGACCCACCAGCAGGCCAGCTCTCAGCTAGAACAATCTGGATGACTGCAGAGGTCATGTGGTCCCTTCATTATTGAGGTTACACGGCTTGCCATGGTCACCCAGCTGGCCAGTGGCAGACCCTCCCCATGTCCCAGCCCAACGACACTTAATAGAAAGGACACTGCTGGGCCGGCCCCGTGGCTCAGCCGTTAAGTGCGCACGCTCGGCTACTGGCGGCCCGGGTTCGGATCCCAGGCGCGCACCGGCGCACCGCTTGTCCGGCCATGCTGAGGCCGTGTCCCACATACAGCAACTAGAAGGATGTGCAACTACGACATACAACTATCTACTGGGGCTTTGGGGAGAAGAAAGGAGGAGGATTGGCAATAGGTGTTAGCTCGGAGCCAGTCTTCCTCAGCAAAAAGAGGAGGATTAGCATGGATGTTAGCTCAGGGCTGATCTTCCTCACAAAAAAAAAAAAAAGAAAGAAAGGACACTGCTCATCAGCTGACCCTGGACGCCCGTCAGACCACAGGGCATGTCAGGAGAGGAGTGCGGGTTGCGAAACCGGCAGGCTGTGGGTTAACGGCCAGGGAAGTTGCGCATCTCCCTCTGCAGCCTCTGACTGCCCTTCCTTTCACCGTGACAGCACGAAAGAGGCAATCCGCTCAATCTGCTGGTGCAGCCACCCCTGGCTGCTCCAGCCTGTCCTGAACCTTCCCTGGCTCTTCCCTCAGCATTGGAGCTACTGTGCGTTTTGTGCGAGCCGAAGCAAAGATGCAGAAAGACGTTTGACGCCTGTTAACAGTGGTTACCTCAGGCAGTGGGGTTGGAGGGGCAGATGATTAACTTTCCTTTATCCACCTCTGTGTTGCTTGACTTGTTACAACCAGCATCTATTACACATACAATTTTTAAAAATCCAATAAAATTAAAAGGCAAGTTGCAAAAGGATGCATACAGTATGATATCATGTATATAAAGTCCAAAACTACAAAAAGCAATACTATGTATTGTTTATGGGGCTATACCTAGGCTGTAAAAGCCCAAAACCTGCCCAAATGCTCCACATTAGCTGGAGAGAGCTGTTAGAGAAGGGAGGTGCAATGGCATCGAGGGAGGCAACTTCAACTGGATCTGTGTCATCTGTTTCCTAAAAAGAAAACAACCTCAAAGCAAATATGGCAAAGGTTAATGTTCATTGGAGAGGGTGATGGGTACTTAGGTGACTGTTACATTATCCTCCATAATTTTCCATATGTTTGAAATATTTCGTAAGTTCATTAACTACAATAAAGAGAAAAAGGACTGAGTATACCTTATTTGTAACTTATCATCTTCGCAACTCCCTATACATCCTCCAGGTATAAAAAATGTGGGAACGAAAAAGGGAGGAAGGAAGGAAGGATCAAAATGAGTTTGGGAGAGTAGTTTGCTTCTCCGATTTTTCTTATTCTTTGTCTTAGTCAGTTTGGGCTGCTATAATGAAATACCAGACACTGGGTTGCTTAAACACCCAATATTTATTTGTCACGGTTCTGGAGGCTGGGAAGTCCAAAGTCAAGGTGCCAGAGGAAGGTGTCTGGGGAAGGTCCTCTTCCTGGTTTGCAGATGGCTACCATCTTACTGTATCCTCTTCTAAGGGCACTAATCCCACCTTGGAGGCCCCACCCTCAAGAGCCCATCTAAACCTAATTACCCCCTCAAAGGCCCCACCTCCAAATACCATCACACACACATCAATATATGACTTTTGGGGGGATACAAACTTTCAGTCTATCTTCTTCTTCTACCGTGTCTTATTTGGCAATAAACAAGGGCGAGGGGCAAAATTAATGTCCTTTGGATAAATGGCTAGATAGGTGGATAGATGGATGGGTGGATGGATGGAAGGATGGGTGGATGGATAATAAACCTAATGAACCAATGGCTGTCAGGTTCTCGGTGCAGGTTGGAATATGCCTTCATCATGAAGGCTCACAGAGGCCGTCCCCTGAGGCTTTGGGAGTGCTCGCTGCTCACCTCTGGATGTAATACAACGCATTCATGAAACTAGGCCCCTTGTGCTTTCGCCAAACTACAAGTACCTACATGTGGTAATAAGTAGTTAGAACACAAAGAGCACCTATTGCCAATCAGCCCCCTGTGCCACGGGGTGAATATTCCTGGCATCCTTCCCTAGTCCTGAGCTGAGACCTGCAGCTGCGGCTGTAGGGACCCAAGGGGACAGCGGCTCCCCTGCTCTCACGGGATGGGAAATAATAATAAATTGTGTGGTCATTCCATATGCACTACCCCAATTTTTTTCTACCAAAAAAAAAATCCCTGAGAAATAGTGGGCAGGGCAGGTGTTTTCATTGTACCCCTTCTCTTGGGGTGTGTAACCTGGACCTGGGGAGTGAGAGCCTGGCGGGGGTCACAGCTAAGGGCACGTTTCCTGGCTCAGAGAGCAGAACAGGGCTCTCCCATCAGCTGGCACAGGTGGGCTCTAGAGGCCAGCTGGTGGGGAAGTGCCCAGCCTACAGGGCAGCTAATGGTTACTGGGCTCTTACTGTGCACAATCAGATTCTTTAATTCTCACAGGAGCTTTGAGTTAGGTGAGCTGTGCGGCTTGGAATGTCAGGTGTGCCTAAGGGATGTGCTAGGAACAAACCTGCTGAGTCAGGTCAGGACTGGGCTGGGGAGGGCCAGATGCCACGCTAAGTGGATCCCTCCACGGGGTGAGCTGGAGTCATGGGGGCTTTTAATAGGGCAGTGGCATAACCTGACTTGGTTTTCGGAAAGGTCACTCTGGCTTCAGGGTGGAGAATGGATTGGAGGGGCAGGAGTGGAGGCTGAGAGGCATTGAGGAGGTTGCTGCTGGGGTTGGGCGTGAGTGACGGTGGGCGGGACTAGTGCTGGGACCTTGGCAAGCACAGGGGGATGGCTCCCAGGTCCGGAGAGGCAAGCAGCATGGAGGGTCACTGGAGAAGGGAGCTGGATAGGAGGCAGCAGTCAGACAAGGAGGAAGAAACCACAGACGGGGATCTTGCTTAGGCTTTGCCACCAACTAGCCTTGGGACCTTGGGCAAGTCACAGCGTCTCTCTGGGACTCAGTTTCCACTTCTGTCAAACAATAGGGCTGGACGCAGCCTCTCTCACTGCAGTGACTCTGGGTCTTCTGTACCACGGCCTAGTGCCTGGCACCACCAGGAGCACCAGAGAAACTGCCAAGGGCACAGGGAGTGGTGGGCACACGGGAGCCAGTTGGCATCACAGCAAGCGGAACGACAATGCTGAGGCAAAGAGCAAGCAAGCCTGCCAGGCTCGCCAGTGTGGCCAGGACGCTGAGGTCACCGAGGCAGGGCTCCAGCTGGGCGTGGGCAGTGCTGGGCCATGAACCGCATCCTCTTTACATAACCATCTTTATAGCAACATGTTTTCTCAGCCGGGCAGTGCCAGGCCTCTGATCAGATGGCTTTTGCAGTCCTCACTGTCAAGTTTTAGCTTAGGCTAGGGAGCCGGAAAGAGCAAACGGCAAGGCAGCCTGGAAATCATCCCAGCCCTGCGGCTCAGTGTGCTGGTATGTGAGGGTTGGGGTGGATCTTCTAAAGGTCCCTCCTGACCCTGCCGTTCTGGGAGCCTCTGGTCAGAAGCCCATCTTAGGAATCACACCGAGCTGGGGCCGTGCTCCCTGCGTCTGGGCTGGGCGCCTGGCTGCACTTTTCCAGCACCACGTCGTGTTAGAAATGGCAGAGGCCGTCCGCTGTGATGGCCAAGTGCTCGGCCTGGCTGGGTTCAAAGCCTAACCCCCTTTTTGTTGGTGAGGAAGATTAGTCCTGAGCTAACATCTGTTGCCAATCCTCCTCTTCTTGCTGAGGAAGATTGGCCCTGAGCTAACATCCGTGACCATCTTCCTCTACTTTATAAGTGGGATGCCTGCCATAGCATGGCTTGATGAGCGGTGCATAGGTCTGTGCCTGGGATCTGAACCTGTGAACCCCGGGCCACCAAAGCAGAGTGCACGAAATTAACCATTATGCCACCGGGCTGGCCCCACGTAACCCCTTTTTAGACACTTTTTATACATTTCCAACTGTATAGCCATGGTGAGTGACTTAAACTCTCTGTGCCTACAGAGAAAGCATGATGGGGCCCACTGTGGCCGTATACACCAGGGACGACAAAGCTACCTACTTCGCTCTTAGGAATATTGAGAAAATACCAGTAGAACCTTGAGTGCACAGCCAGGCCCGCCTAAGCGCTCAATTACCAGATAGCTATGACCGTAATTGCACATTCAGTGTCAGTAGTTACTGAGCCCCGACATTGTGCCGGGCTCGGGGAATATAGAACTAACCTGTTATCCTGGCAAGCAGGGCCCCGGCCTCAGAGTTACTGTCTGGAGGGGAGGCAGACAAGTGAACCTACATGTGTTAACTAGTACACGTGTGCCCTGCTAGGGACACAGGAGGTGTGGCAGGAGCGCATATGAGGGCCACCTGCCCCAGCAGCCTCCCTCCTGCTCTCTGGAATGCTCTCCCCTGGCTGGAAAGATCTTCCCTCAGATATCTGCATGACTCACTCCCTCGTGTTATTGTGTTATTTGTGACTCTGCTCAAATGTCACCTCCCCGAAAGGAGCCTTTCCTGATCTTTCTGTCTAATACATCCCCACCCAACCCACCCCCTTCATTATTCTACACCCTTCTCCTGCTTTATTTTCTTTACAGTACTTACAGTCTTCACTAGTGTACTATGGACCCGTTTTGAAAAATACGTTTATTGCCCTTTTACCCACTACAAAGCAGACTCGATGAGAGCAGGGACTTGGTCTCCCCACCCTTTATTCCTTACCGTGTCCCCAGTAGGTACAGGAAGGAATAGAACATGGCTGGGCCACAGCAAGCTGTCGATAAATGCCTGACGGAAATCAAAACCTGTTAGAAGTCTAGAGCAGTGGTCCAGGCTGCTGGGGTTTAGAGAGTTAAAGCCTAGTGCCCTTCTTTTCTCCATCCTTGTTCTGAAGCAGTTTGAGAGACAGACGCAGGAGGCCTCCTGGTGGAGGTAGGACATCCCCTTTACTCCTGATCAAGCTGTTAGAGAACGTGCCTTGGTCATGAGAGCCAAGTGGGCTTCCTAGCCCTCCCAGCCAGTTGCTCCCTCAGTCTCAACCTGGAGACAGCCCACCCAAGCATCAGTTTGGGTCTCCTCTGCAGAACTGCTGCCTCACTCTGGTCCAGGATGAGGAGGGGAAGAAGAGGCTGAAGCCCAGCACTTATTATGGTCTTGTCATTGTTTAGCTCCACCCAATGGACGCCTGTCACCCGAGGTGAGAGTAAATGGGTTAGGGGGCATGGGTGTTAGTCTTAGAAGCAGGAGGATGGGCAACCAGTGTTCCCCACTGCCACAGGTGAGAGAGGATGGCAGCCTGGGCCAGGGTGGTGGTGTTGGAGTTGGAGAGAGGAGGACAGAGAGAATGGACAGGACTTAGTAACTGACTGGACAGTGCGGGGGGGAGGGTGATTCTGTGTGCTCACAGAAAGGTCTAGGATGAGGCCCAGGTTTTTTACTGGCAGGGGAATGGTGGGGTCATTCAGTTTCACTTCCAGCCCACTGCTAGGCCATAAGGTACGGTGATGATTAATTTTATGCAACTTCTCTGGGCCATGGGGTGCCCAGACGTCTGGTCAAATGTTATTTTGAGTGTGTCTGTGAGGGTGTTTTTGGATGAGATTGACATTTGAACTGGTAGACTGAGTAAAGCAGATTGCTCTCCCTAATTTGGGTGGGCCTCATCCAATCAGGTGAAGGCCTGAATCGAACAAAAAGTCTGACCCTCCAGCAAGGAAGAGGGAACTCCTCCTCTCTGACTGATTCAGCTGGGTCATTAGTCTTTTCCTACCTTTGGAAAAGGCAACTGGCACTGAACCATTGGTTCTTCTTGGGTCTTGAGCCTGCCGGCTTTCAGACTGGAACTTGCACCATCAGCTCTCTTGGTTCTCAGGCCTTCAGACTCAGACTGCAACTACAGGACTGGCTCTCCTGGGTCTCCAGCTTGCTGACTGCAGATCTTGGGACTTCTCAGCCTCCATGATCATGTGACCCAATTCCTTATGATAAATCTCTTTCTACATATTTCAACATTCATATTTCAACATTTCAACATTCTGTTGGTTCTGTTTCTCTGGAAAACCCTGACTAGTACAGATACCTTTGTGAGAGCTAGGAAAAGGGCCCTCAGGGGAGGTGCAGCCCTTGCCAAGGTGAGGGCCTGTGAGTGGAACAAGCTGGATCCCATTGCCCACACTCCCCACCAGCTGAGGACATCTGTGCTCAGCACAACCCACAAAGAGACACATGGTGGTCTAGACGCCATTGACTGAAATAGAGGACAGAGGGGCCGGTGGATGTGAGGAGTTTTAAACGTGTTGGGTTTGAGGTGTCTGAAGGTAATGTGAGATTCAGTCTTCTTTTGTTTCTTTCTTTTCCTTTTCTTTTATTGGGGTGAAATTCATGTAACATAAAATTAACCATTTTTAAGTGTACAATTCAGTGGCATTGAGTACATTCACAATGTTGTGCAACCATCACCTCTATCTAGTTCTAAACATTTCATCACTCACAGAGGAGACGCCTTAACCAATAAGGAGTCACTTCCCATTCCCCCCTCCCCTCAGCCCCTGGCAACCTCTAATCTGCTTTCTGTTTCTACGGATTCACATATTCTGAATATTTCACATAAACGGGGTCCTGCATTTTGTGACCTTCTGTGTCTGGTTCTTTCACTTTGCATATGTTTGCTTCTCTTTAAGACAGGAGACAATGGAAAGGAGCCAGTAGAGGAAGGAGAAGTTGAAAACACAGGAGACAAAGAGGAGGTAACCAATAAGTGCGTCCCTGAGAATGTGCTGGGGAGGATGGGGTGAGGGTGAGTGCAGGATGGACTGCCTTTACACCAGTGGGGGGGTCACCTCTCTCACTGAGGGAAGGAGACAGACATGGGAAGATGCATACATGATCATAATTACAGGTTTGGTGGCAGTCGAGGGATTTCCATCTGTTGGTTTCTGACTTCTCTGTGAAGTAAGGGGTTGGCCATTGACCGAGAGGGAGAGGAGAGGAAGTTGTGTTGGAGGTTTGAAGAGAATGAAGATGATTGGAAATAGCTGCTGTGGAGAAAGGGAAAAATCTTGCCAGAGAAACAGAGGTGGTTTTCTAAGCGATGCTGAGGGACTGGATAAGGTCGGGGTCAGTGAATTCATAGTGACATTAATCTATACTGTTATCTGGTGGTTTTATCTGCTGCTCTCAGCAGCCTAAATATGAGTGGTATTTACATATAACACTTGGAGCTGTGGCAGCCGTCCTGTGACCATGAGGACACAAGTCTA
This sequence comes from Ceratotherium simum simum, assembly GCF_057802395.1. Taxonomy (NCBI): domain Eukaryota; kingdom Metazoa; phylum Chordata; class Mammalia; order Perissodactyla; family Rhinocerotidae; genus Ceratotherium; species Ceratotherium simum. Next base: position 20,630,303 of record NC_141910.1, read on the forward strand.
AGAGCTAAGCCAATACACTGAGAACGGCAGAGCAGAGGATGTCAGTAGTTGGATGATCCTATTCCTAAGTCAGGTCTCATTGCTCATCTGCTCAAAGCGCTCTAATGGCTTTCTGCCTCTCCAAGAATAAAATTCCAAGTCATTACCCTCGTCCATAAAGCCCAGCGTGACCTGGCTCCCTGCTGCCTCTCTCGTCTCATCCTTTTACACTCCCTATCCCTCCATGGCAGTCTCTGGCATCCTTGCTGATTCTTGAATCTTTCCAGCACATTCCAGCCTCAGAGCCTCTGCCCTGGCTGTTCTGCTTTGCTGAGATGCTCTCAGCCCAGATGCCTGGCTTGTTCCCTCATTTCCTTCAGTTCTCTGTTTAGATGTCACCTCATCAGACAGGCATTCTCTGACCACCCTCCTTCTAAATGCATCCCCACCTTCATCACCCTGTTCTCTTTGCTGGCTTTATTGTTCTTCAGAACACATATTGGCACCTCACACTTTATGGACTTATTTCTGACCTGTTTATTCACACACACACACAAATGTGAGCTTCCTGAGAGAAGCACCCTGTTTAATTCCTCAGCACCTAGCACAGTGCCTGGTGTTGGGGCCCAGGGCTGGCCACCCCAAAATACCCCACAATAGCATATTGATTATTTTGCATTAAAGTTACTTGAGAAGCAAAAAGGGCATTCTGACCCTCCTGTCTGTTTCCCCTGAAAGCAGGAAATAAATCTCCCATGAGAAACATGCTCTCCCTGTATCCTTCTCACCAGAGCTGGGGAATTCAGAGCCGAGAAGCCTGTGTAAACAAACTTTGCTAATTTACTACCTCAAGCCGAACCCCTGCTTAAATTCCTCACTAATTATGTCCCTCAAATCTAAGTTTCTTTGTCCTGTCATTCCTCACAATTTTATTGTTTCTTTGTGTAAAAGATATGTATACTACCTGCTTTGTTCATTCCCTGAGCATCGTTTCTCTATGGTTTCCAATACGTACATATTAAACTGGGTTTTTCTCCTGTTACTCTTTTGTCAATTTTATTATTAGTCGAGCCCTAAGAAAATAAGACGGGTAGAAAGGGGATTTTCCCCCACCCCGACACTGGCACCTGGTAGTTGTTCAACAAATCTTTATTGAATGAATTAATTAATTAAAAGAAAAAGCCACTGTCCTGGATGATTACTATTGAGCCACTGAACTGACCCTGGAACAGCCAGGGCCACACTTCTTGTCACGTGAGAGAGTTGCCAACTGCCAGGACGTAGGGGAAAGCGGCCAAGGCCGAGACAGAAGGACGGGGCGCTGGGCACCAGGGATAACCCCTGCGCAGGGCTTGCCCACTTCCCCCCCAGCCCCACAGAGGAACTGAAGCCAGAAATCCAGCTCTTAGCCTTGACACCTCACCTAGACGAGCACGGCTCATGTGCTTGGTCTCAACAAGAGAGAAGTCTCACACTTCTTCTCCAACCAGGACAAACCGGTGTTTTCAGAACTCCCTGTCCCCAGCTACACCAGTTAGAGATTGGGTTCAGTTGCACATAACAGGAACCTGGGAAATAGTGGCTTACACAATGAGGGGTTTAAATTTCCCAGCCTCACAAGTCTAGCCTAGAGGTATGCGGTGAGGGCAGGTGCAGTGACCCCTCATGTTCTTGGCGGCCCTGGCTCCTTCCGTCTATCTGCTCCCCCACCCTGAGCGTGTGGTCTCGTATTCCCACTCTCAAGATGGCTGCACGCCCTCCAGCATTTTGTCCACAGTCCAGGGAGGAAGAGGAGGAAGGACAATGGGAAAAGCCACAGGCCAGCACGGCTTTCTCAGAAACCCCACTCAGTGACTTTAATTTGCATCTCACTAGGCAGAACTATGTGTCATGGTCACGCCAGCTGCAAGACAGTCCATACATCTGTCACCCCAAACAAAACCAGGGCTCTGTTGGTGAGGAAGAAGATGAGAACAGATGGTACATAAGCCAGTGGTTTTGAACTTAAGCATGCCTCAGAATCACCTGGAGAGCTTGTTAAAACTCCGATTTTGTCCCTTCCCCTCCTCCCCCACCAGTTTCCCAGTTGATGCTGGTGACCAGGGAGCACACTTTGAGAACTGCTGGCAACCGGCATTGTCTGCCACCCTGGGGTATAGCACTGTGAAATATGCAGAGTGGGGGTGAGTCCGCCACTGAACACTGCCTGGCTTATTCAGCGAGTGATCGCCATTGACTTGCAGAGACAACCTCAGTGTGGCTAATGTGTCAGCTAGTTTGGCTTTGCCCTTCCTGCCACCCCCCCACTTCCAACAGCCCACCTGCCCTCCTCTTTAGCCCACACAAGAAACTGGCTTCAGAACCTTCTGGCCGAGCGATGAGTGTGTTTGCATAGACTTTCAGTTGAGGTCAGGACTGGGCTGCTCCCCCCAGACCTTTTCTGAGAGGCTCTAAGCTCCCCTTTCTGACAGGCAGGTTCTTCTGGAGAAGTGCCGCTTACCCCGTCACCCATGTCTGCAGAATTCATTGCTACCTTCTGTTGCAAGCTTCTAAGATATGTGCCACATGAATAACTAAATGTCAGGCAGGTAGAAAAGCCTTCCACACAGATAGGTGCCCACCTGTGCTGCTGCTGATGAGGATGTTATTTTTTTAATTGAGATAAAGTTTGCATACTATATAATTCACCCTTTTAAGTATACAGTGTAGTGGCTTTTAGTATATTCACAGAGATCTGCAACCATCACCACTAATTTCACAGAACATTGTCATCACCCCATGAAGAAACCCCACACCCTTTAGCCATTACCCCCAACCCCCAGCAATTGACTTTCTGTCTCTATGGACCTGCCTATTCTGGACATTTCATATAAATGGAATCATACAATATGTGATCTTTTGTGTCTGGCTTCTTTCACTTAGCATAATGTTTTCAAGGTTTATCCACATTGTAGCATGTGTCAGTACTTCATTATGTTTTATGGTCAAATAATATTCGATTGTACAGAGATACCACCTTTCGTTTATCCATCCATCAGTTGATGGACATTTGAGTTGTTTATACTTCTTGACTGTTATGAATAATTCTTGCATGAATGTACCTAGGAGTTGAATTGTTGGGTCATATAGTAACTCTTTGTTTAACTTATTAAGGAACTGTCTGACTATTTGCCAAAACTACTGCACTATTTTACATTCCCATAGCGGTGTATGAGGGTTCCAATTTCTCCACATCCTCATCAACACTTGTTATTACCTTTTTGATTGTGACTATCCTAGTAGGTATGAAGTAGTAGCTCCTTGTGGCTTTGATTGATGCCATTATATTAAAAGAATATGACTGAGGGTGTGCACGAGAGCTGTCTCCAAATATTTGAGGACTTGTCAGTTGTAAGGGAGGACTTATAAGTTGCTATGGATCCTGACCCAAAGGTAGAATGCCCTGCTAATCATAAGGAGGCACCAGTCAGGCAGCATTTCAGCCCCTCCTGTGTGTTCAGCACCATCATAATTAAATCATTAAGCTCTTGCTGCATGCCAGGCCCCTTGCAAAGCACCCGAGACAAAATAGCTCCCAATCACCCAGTAATTCTAGGAAGACCTTGTTATCCCCATTTTAGAGATAAGGAATCTGAGGCTTAGCCGGGTTACATCACATACTCAAGGTCACACTGAGTAGATCTGGGATTTGGACCCAGTTCTGCTTGACTCTAAAGCTAGTACACTTAACCATTACACTCAACTATCGTGAAGGACGTAGAAGCGTAAGATGTGAGGCTTGGTTTCAAACAACTGGGCAATTCAGTTGTAGAGGCAAGAAATAACGGCAAATTAAAGGAAAATAGTGTATAATTAATTACTGAGGTGTGTGGTGTTACCAGTCTTGGAGTGAGTAGGAGTTTGTATCGGTCAGGATTCACTAGATTATGCTATGGTGACAAAGAATCTCCATGTCCCAGTGGCCTAAAGGAACAAAGGTTTATTTCTCACTCATGCCTCTTGTCCTTCAGAGGTCAGCAGGCGGGGCTCTGCTCGTAACATTCACTCAGAGTCCCAAGCTGACGGAGCCACCCCTCTCAGGTGTTGCCAGTTGCTTTGCCAGAGTGAGAAAGATTGATCAGTCGTGCCCTGGCTGTTAAAGCTCCTGTCTGGCACACCTGTCTGACACACCTCGGTTCTGTTCACTTTCACTCACCAAGACAAGTGATGGAGCCACACCCGACTTCAAGGGGCAGGGAAGGACAATCCTCCCAATGTGCCAGGAGGAGGACTAAAGGTATCTGGTGGCCACACTCACGACTCCCACCAAGTTCATAGACAGAATCAGGTGGGATTTACGGGTAGCAAGCACCAGGTCAAGCCAAGGCCAGAATACAGTCTCCACTTTTACGCAGAAAAATCTAGGCCTGCAAATAAAGAGGTCAGTGAACCACCCATTGACCAGTGAGCCGAAATACAAGAACATTATCCGTGATTCTATCACCACCAAGAAGTGGTGCCCCATGCCCGGGACGTGGACTACCTTGGTTCCTCTTTGCTATGGGAACAGTCACCCATTGACTTGCACGGTCTTCCTTCCTTAACGTGACATTTTCAGATGAAAAAGCTCTTGTCTCCTGCAGGGACTCAGAGGTAGGTCTCTTTGATCATTTTTGCATTGTGTGCTTCCTGTCACACCAGGGTTGGACGAAGACCAGGAAACCAAGCTGGAAGGAGAGGCTGCCTGCATCACAGGCCACATACTGCTGCCTCCAGAGGCCAGCCTCCCCTGAAATCTCCCTCCGGCTGTCCTGGTAGACCAGGCCTCCCTGTGAAAGGTTAGTAGAGCACACACAGCCCTGGGCAGCGAAATAGAGACTGACGGCAAACACATACAGTGGTTGAAATAAAACCTGGCAGTGACTGTATAGATCTGTGTTTCTTAACTTTTAAAAAACTGTATCTTCTTTAGGTCAAGATAAAAATCTCGAGGTTACTCCTCACCCAAGATTATGATACGTCGAGAAGTACCTCTCATCTCTGTATATCCATTTGCCAAGAATATTTCGTTGAATTTTATTTTCTGTACTTTTGGTGTAAAAATACACTTTCCAAATATAAAATTATGTTGTCAGCTTGAATCCTCCTTTAAAAACACCCATGTTCTTGCACACATGGAAGTATTCCTCCCTAGGGATAGGAGCCCTGGTTGAGAATCTATGAGCTCCAGTATAGACTCTGACAGATGGTGATTTGGCATATTGATTCAGAGCAAAAATTTGGAGCCCAGCAAACATAGGTTTGAATCCAGATGCTGCCATGCAATAAATGTGTGGCCTTGGGCAACTTCCATAACCTTTCCAGGCCTTATTTTTTCTTCATCTATAAAATGGGAACAACAAATACAGTAGTACCTATTCCATGGGGGTCACCAGGAGAAACTAGATCAGATAATGCACACAGAACATCTAACACCAAGCACATAAGGAACACTCATTAAATGGTGGCCACATCATCACTCGTTGCCCAAAATAGAATACAACCAGTGGCCATGTGGAACTGAGAATTTTCACAATGTACTACTTTCATATCTTAATTTCTTTGGGCTTCTCTGCTTCTTCTTTTAAAAAAGACCTCACACCCACTTGCTTTTCTGGAAGAGGATGACCATAGACCAAATAGAGCTTAAGAGACTCTGCATGAGCTCTTCATTGAAACATAGCCAAGCCAATAAAATACTATTTCAACTGAGTCACAGAATGATGGAATGGTAGAGCTGTGGGACTAGAAGGGACCTCAGGGATCTGCCACCCTTGCCTGACTAATGAAGAAATTAAGACCCAGAGAGGCGAAAGGACTTCCTCGGTCCCAGAGCTAATAGCGCAGTCTATGTGAATGGCGCCTCCCAGAGTTGTGCAGTGCACGACCACCACCTGCGCATCTGCATGACCCTACACGTCCTCCTGGCCACAGGGATGGAATGAGGTGGTCCAATCAGAGGGCATCTCGGGACTTCTGGGGGTGTTGGAACAATGACTCTCACTCTTTTCCCACTCCTTGGAATAAGGAAGGCCACGACGCTGCTGGTGCTGTCTTACAGCCACGAAGGGTGAGCCTGCCTGAGGAAAGAGGTCACCTGGAGGTGAGAGATGGAAGAAAAGATAGAGAATCTAGATGGTTTGGTTCAGTTCTTACAATCCAACCATCCCTGAGTGTAGATCTACCCATGGACTGCTTTTTGCTTAATTGTTTGTTTGAGCCAGTTGGTGTCAGATGTTCTGTCACTTGCTATTTTGTTATAATTAATAGAGGAGCTCGAAGTGCTAAGAATATCTAAGGAGGAAGACTTCAGATCACAAAAGCCTTCCTGGACCAGGTTGCATCAAAGAAGGGTCTGAAAGAAAGAATGGATATAGGCAGGCTGAGAAGGAGAGACAATTCAGGCAAGGAAAAGACCTTGAACAGATGCCTGGGGTGGGGAGTGTTTGGGGAATTATATTTAAATCAATTTGGCTAGAACGTTGGGTACCTGAAGGGAGTAATGGGAACTAGGATTGAAGATGTAGGTTCCTACCAGTCTGTGAGGTTTGTTCTTTTGTATTGCAGATAATAAGTAGTGGAACAATCAGAGCTGGGCTTCAGAATGAATTCAAGAGTGAGGAAAGAGACGAGAATGAAAGGGGAGAACTGTTTGGGAGGCTATTTGTAATTGTTGAAGCAAGAGAGAATCCACGGCTTCTCGGGTGACCAACTGCCCCGATTTGCCTAGGACAGAGAGGTTACCCAGAAGGTGGGACTTTCAGTGCTGAAACTGGGACAGAGTCAGGCAAATTGGGCTGGTTGATCACCCTAAAGCATCACCCAAAACCATAAAGGAAAAGATTGATAGATTTCATTGAATAAAAGTAAAATATGAATAAAAAAATAGGAAATAGTCTAAATACATCTAAATTTCAGTGTTTTTTCCCCAAAGAAAGTAAAAGTAAATGAATATCTCTTTTGAGACTCAAGCCATGCAGTGACACTTCCCTCCACTTCCCAATTCCTATCATCCAACCTCCTTGTGCCCTCCACCCATCAGCACCAGGAACCTCACCACCTCTGAATTCCCAAATTCCCACATCCCACTTTAACCAAAACCATCCATATTTTCAGCACTCTCTTTCAGAATAATAAACTCTTAAGACATATATAGATATTTTCCAATGCTAAAATACTTGCCCCTTGAATAGTCTTTAATGGATTATTAATAATTTCAAACAATAATTATACATTAGTTTAACAATAAACCTAGGATTACAAGAAATATATCTCAAAAAGAAAAAAATGAAACAAACAGATGTTCCCAATAGCAATTAGCATCAATTTAGTAAAATGAAGTTTGGGACAGTCTACAATTCCTTAAATGGAAGCCAATTTCTGGGGCTTTCTCCCCACATTTGAATCTTTGTGTCTAAGGCAAACTGCTGCTTTGGTCTAATCCAGCTTTTCACAAAGAGCAGCAGCTGCTAAGGAGCTCCTGGCCACGTGAGACAAATTATAAGTAGATGGCTGCTAAGAGGTTGTTTTTCCCTGAAGGGGAAAGAGTGCCAAACCCAAGTAGGAGAGGGCGGACCACAAAGTGGAACAACAGAAAAGGAAAAGTGCCCAGGCCACAGTGCCTGAGTGTTCTAAAAAGTCCTTTGGAACTGACATAAATGTTGCCTGTAGGAGAGCATGGGGGCCCACGTGGCAGAGAACAGTCACCCGCCAGCCTTGTGGCCGTGGGGGAGCCGCCTGGCCTTCCACACCTCGGTTTCCTTGCCTGTCAAATGGGAATGCTAACAACCACCTCATGGGGATGCTGAGAAGCAAAACACTGCTAAGAACCTGAAAGAGTTTTTGAAAAAGCATCTTATAAACGTTTAAGGTGTGCCATTAAAATTAGCACCGTCTGGGTATCGATCAGAAACCAGAGAGAACCTGGAGAAATTAAGTCCATACCAGGCTTCTCTATACTTTTTAAGCAATGTCCCACCAAACAAGAGGATTAGGCTGATCTCTAATTTCTGCCTGTTGCGTTATGAAAATAAATAGGTATTTGTCTTGTTTCCCAATTATACAAATTCCTGCCCCTCTAGAGATCTCGATTTGTTCTCCAGGCCCCACCCGCCATGATGTGTTTAAGGAGATTCCAGTTTAACTGAGATCAGACTCAAGGACTGAACGGTGGTGGGTTTTAAGGTCTGACTGGAAGCCGGCAGTCCCACCTGGGTCCTTACCCCTTGTCTCTCTCCTCCTCAGAGATGAAGGTACAGGCCCCCACCTCTGGTCCCAGCCAACCCCAGCCTCTCTAGCATGGCCTGTTCCAGCATCCCGTATTTGGTTAAGTTAGCAGCAAATCCCTATCCAGTCTCGTTCCTGAGTCTCAGTCATCGTAACCCGCCCAGGAGCTCCAGTCGCTCAGGATGGGGGGCCTACTTTGCCCTTTCCAAACACTGTTCATTTCTCCTGTCCTGGCCAGCACAGGAGTGGAGTTGGGCCCTGAATTCTGGCCAAGTGCCTGGCTGTTGTCCTCTGTGAGCAGACATGCCTGGTGAGCTGACGTGACCTGTGAGGACCTCTGGGTACAGCAAGTTTCTCAACCTCAGCACTGTTGACATTTTGGTTCAGATAACTCTTTGTTTGGGGGGGGGCGTCCTGTGCATTGCAGGGTGTAACAGTATCCGTGGCCTCTACCCACTAGCTGCCAGTAGCTGAGTTGTGACAACCCAAAATGTCCTGAGGCATTGCCAAAATTGTCCCTGATTAGAAATCACCAGGATAAAGCTTCCTGTGCCAGCCCCCTTTGCTGCCTCCTGGAGACCCTGTTACTCCGAATTGGAGGCCCACTGTCGCCCCTTAAATACCTTCCACCTCCGGTCGGTGAGCACAGCCTCAGAGACTGAGGGGCTGACCTCTGTTCTCAAGGGACATTTGTCGAATTTTTGGCTGCCCAGTGTCCGGACTCCCTCCCTAGGTTCGGGAAATCCCATCCAACACGAGTGGGAGGCAGAAATCACTTGAGGGAAGGAGAAGACCGCTGATGAGGTCAGGCTGTCTCTCCGAGCCTCTCCTGTAGTTAGGGGAGTAACTGGCCTTCATGCCTATCCAGGTCCTCAGAGGATGGAAATGCCTTTTCATTTCAAATATCTGTGTTAAAACCCTTCTAGAACATAGGCAGTTCCCAACTCACAAACACCTGGCTTCCAAGGGAGCCTACAGCTCACCATCACTGCCAGAACCATGGGCTTCTCTGGGGCGCGGAAACCTCTGGAGGAGGGTTGTGTGTGAGGTTAGTGTGGAGTCTTGGAGGACCTGTGGATCCAGAGGAGGATCAGACCTGCTTCACAAGCCCTGCCCCCAGGGGAAAACTGTCCCTTTTTGGCCCAATGCTTTCTAAGGAGTAATGGAATAAAGCAAGCACAGTGCGGGGAAAATCAATAGATTTTACTCCACACACAAAAAAAATGACTGAACGTGAAACAATGTCTTGAATAAAATGAAACTGTTCATACGCTGAGAAAAATAATTGCAATAAATATAACAGGCAAAAGTTTGCTAGTCTTAATGTATAAAGAATTACTCAAGTCCCTAAGAAAAACATTAAAATCTTAACAGAAAATAAAGACAAATGACACATCCGATTATTTGCTGAAACAGAAAAATACAACTGGCTAGTAGACCTAAGAAAAATGCTTAGCTGCACTTGAAATCAAAGAAATGAAAATTCAAACTATAGTGAAATCTCATTTTTCAAGCTATCAGATTAGAAAATATGAACAAATAACGACATTCGATGTGGGCCTTGCTTGGGATGAACTTGCAGAAGGACGGTGAATTGTGCCACTCTTGGAGAGCAGCTTGAACACGTGTATTAAGTGCCACGAGAAGAATGTTCATGTTCTTTTCATCTGGAAAGTCCTCTTCTAGAATAGAAGGAATAACACATTTGAACCTAGCACGCCGGATTTGAGAACAGGTGCTAGAGCCAGACTGTATGGTTCAAACCCTGACTCTGCTGTTCAACCTCGCTGGGCCTCAATTTCCCCATCTACACACATGGGCATTGTCAGAGGTTTTAGCACTGTTATATGGATTAAATATTTGTTAATGCTTGTAAAGTGCTTACAGAATGCTGGGCACACAGTGAAGACTCAGTAAGTATTAGCTATAAATGCACTATTATTTATAATAGCAACACACGTCCACACACAAAGGAAATAAATATGCAAAATTTGGAAAATAATTAAATCATGGTACATTTAGACACTAGCATTTTATACTATATAAATATATAGTATTTATACTATACTAAAATAGTATTTTAAAAGAGTATCGCAAGACATGGTAATGACGGGAATAAGTAAGCCCCCCACACACACCATAATTGAAAGAACTTGATGTCAGATATTCGAAAAGTTAAAAACTCTGAATGAATATCATGACACCCTCCCTTTTTAAATGGACTTTATTTTTTAGAGCAGTTTTAGGTTTACAGAAAAATTGAGTGGAAGGTACAGAGAGTTCCCATATACCCACTGTCCCCACTCATGTATAGCCTCCCCTACTGTCAACATCCCCCACCAGAGTGGTACATTGGTTACAATCGATGAACTTACGTTGACACATCATAATCACCCAAAGTCCATAGTTTCCACTAGGGTTCATTCTTGGTGTACATTCTATGGGTTTTGACAAATGTATAATGACATGTACCCACCATTGTAGCATTATACACAATAGTTTCACTCCTCTAAAAATCCTTCGTGCTCCACCTATTCATCTCTCCCTCCCTGCTAACCCCTAGCAACCACTGATCTTTTTACTATCTCCATGGTTTTGCCTTTTCCCAAACACCATACAATTAGAATCATACAGTATGTAGCATTTTCAGATTGGCTTCTTTCACTTAATAATATGCATTTAAGATTCCTCCATGTCTTCTCATGACTTGTTAGCTCATTTCTTTTTAGAGCTGAATAATATTCCACTGTCTGGATGTACCACAGTTCATTTATCCATTCGCCCACTGAAGGACATCTTGGTTGCTTCCAAGTTGGGGCAATTATGAATAAAGCTGCTATAAACATCTGTGTGTAATTTTTGTGTGGACATAACTTTTCAACTCATTTAGGTAAATACCAAGGGGCACGAACGTTGGATTATATGGTAAGAGTAGGTTTGGTTTGTAAAAAACCATCAAACTGTCTTCCAAAGTGGCTGTACCACCCACATTCCCACCACCGATGAATGAGAGTTCCTGCTGCTCCACACCCTCACCAGCATTTGGTGTTGTCAGTGTTTTGGATTTTAACTATTTTGTAATAGGTGTGTCATGGTATCTCATTGTTGTTTTAATTTGCAATTCTCTAACAATCATGACCCCCTTTTAAAATTAAATTTAGTGCCAGCCCCGTGGCTTAGCGGTTAAGTGCGTGCGCTCCGCTACTGGCGGCCCGGGGTTCGGATCCCGGGCGTGCACCGATGCACCGCTTCTCCAGCCATGCTGAGGCCGCGTCCCACATACAGCAACTAGAAGGATGTGCAGCTATGACATACAACTATCTACTGGGGCTTTGGGGGAAAAAAGGAGGAGGATTGGCAATAGATGTTAGCTCAGAGCTGGTCTTCCTCAGCAAAAAGAGGAGGATTAGCATGGATGTTAGCTCAAGGCTGATCTTCCTCACCAAAAAAAAAACAAAAAACAGAAAAAGTAGTTATCACTTTGGGTTGGTGGCTATTTCCCTCCCTTCTGCCTGCAGAATTTTTAGTAAACTGCAAAAGTCACATTTCAAAATTTTCTGAGACTATGATCTTATTTCCACAAAAATTAGAAAATGACAAGTGGAAACAGCACAGAAAGGTAAGTGACTTGTCCGAAGGCCACACACCGGGTTAGCGGTGAGTAGCAGCAGGAATCAAGCTGCAGGATCCCAGCTGGGCCACCCACCTTGCCTCAGTATGTTTAGCTCTGAGCTCTAAGACCTCACGGTTCTGAGAAACACCATGCTGGTCCTAGTGGCCCAGGGGTCTGGGTTTCTTTCCAGAACCTTCTGCTCTCTCAAGCGCTCACTGAGCACCCGGACTAGCAAACAGTTCAGCTACCACAAGAGTTAAACAGTGCACCAGGCCGGAAGAATTGACCTGGTTCAAACATTGCCGGGGCTCGGCTAAGGTTGTCCTCCCTTCGTTTACCACTGACCTGGCCATCAAGCAGCGCTGGACTGTAAAAGGTCTTGAGAGCGCTGTATGGTTTGTTCCCCGCTTGCAAAGAGTGGGGCATGATCAATATTTGTTAGCTGCCGGTGGAAAGGAAGGTAGGGATGAGGCACGAATCCTGCACCATGCCCGTTACCCGTTATCTGTGCAGCTGTTGAATAACCTTGTGGAAGGCCCTGAGCCCGAGACCTTGGGGTTTTGAGACAAACACAAGGCTGACTCCAGTGGCCCAGGGGTCTGGGTCCCTTTCCAGAAGGACATGAGTCTTCAGCAGCTTTTCAGGGAAGCTGCTGGGTTTTGTAACTGGGCATTACAGGGATCACGGAGGCGGCGGCCACTTGAAAGGCTTCCAGAACAAAATCAATACAGGCCCTGCTAGCCAAGATTGCACAGCAAGTTTCAGCTGTTTGCTGGTGCTGAACTGGAAAAAGTCGAGAGGGGCCCCAGCTGCCTTGCGGGGGAGGGGGAGGCTGCTGGCAAAATCTGTTTAGTAGCCACTCAGCGAAGCTCTCAGTAGGGATCTAATCTTTCTTAAATCTGAGATCAACATCTTCCACAGGAAGTAACGGATGAGATTCAAACAGGACAGCAGTAAAATGACTGACTCTGCCGAGTGGCTGCTGATTACCAGGTATTAGCATACCCACTTATTAACCTCCACAACAAGCCCGTGAATCCAACAGGGGAAGGTCACGACTTGCCCAGGGTCACCCAGCTGGTAAAGCTGGGAGCTGTGATTCCAGCCCATCTGCCCCGGTACAGAGCCCATCTCTCCACAAGGCCAACTCCCAACCGTTAAGACCACAGCTTGCGTATCAAGACAAAGGGGGCACATCTTAGGTTCCCAGAAAACAGATTTAAAACATTCCACTGTGTTCATACAAATTTTCTTTTGCATCTTGGAAAACTGGCATTGGCTCTGTCTACCCTGACCACGGTCAGCCTCTGCCGTGGCCCATCAGACTCCCCCAAAGACGCTCCCACATCCCCAAGTCTGGGAGGAGGTTTGTGCCTCTCACCCTACAGCAGATCGACTATCAACCCTAGGGAGAATCTAATAAAGCGGGGAAATGGTGTTTAATACTAAATTTTCTTTAAGAGTTTCTTTGGCTCAGACCCAGCCTAATTTCTCCTGAGACGCATGGCACCAGGGTAGCATAATCATTTATGTAACCTTGAAAATGGTGCAATGGTTTTTACTTACATCAAGTTGGGCGTTGGAATTAAGCTTTATTTCTCCAAGACCCTCACAAAATTGCACAAAAAAAGCAGGTTATAGTATAATCCCGTTTCTGTAAAACTGAAGTCTCTATATAAATTCAGGTGTATTTGTAGGCAATAATCAGAGAGGATGCTCGGTAAACTGCTAACAACGGTTAGCTCCCAAAGCTGTGTTGTGTTTGTGTAAAGGGCCCTTATACTTTTCCTCCCCATACTTCTATATCACTTGACATTTTTAAAACAATATGAATTTTTATTTTTAAACTTACATACAATAAAATTCACTCTTTTTGGTGTACAGTTCTATGGGTTTTGATAAGTATATAGAATTGTGTAACCACCACAACAATCAGAATATGGTTCCATCACCTAAAACAAGCCCCTTTACAGTCAACTCTTTCTCTATCCCGACCCTTGGAACCAGGGAGCTGTTCTCCATCATTGTAAGTTTTGCCCTTTCCAGAATGTCATATAAATGGAATCTTATAGCATGTAGCCTTTTGAGTCTGGCTTCTTTCACTCAACAGAATTATCTTGAGGTTCATGCATGTTGTTGCATGTATCAGTGTTCATTCCTCTTATTGCTGAGAAGTGTTCTATTGTGTGATGTATGCAGTTTGTTTACCATTCATGACTCGAAAAACATTTGGGTCGTTCACAGTTTTTGACCATTACGAACAAAGCAGCTATAAACATTCATGCACAGGTTTTCATATGAACATAATTTATTTTGTAGAGTAGGATTGCTGGGTCATATACTAAGTGTATGTTTATAAGAAATTGTATAATTTTCTGCCTTCCAAATGTGTGAGAGTTCCAGCAGCTCTGCATCCTCTCCAGAATGTGAACTTGATGTGGTAAGTGTTTTTGATGGTAGCCATTCTGATAGGTGTGTGGGGATACCTCATTGTGGTTTCAATGTGCATTTCCCTACCAACTAATGGTGTTGAGCTTAATTTATTGTGCTTAATTTATTTGCCATCTTTTTTGGTAAAGCGTCTGTTCAAATCTTTTGCACATTTTTGTTCAATTGCTTTGTTATTGTTGAGTTGCACTACTATTTTTAAGAGCTTTCTTGATGTATAATCGACATACAATAAATTGCATGTACTTAAAATGTAGAGTTTGATAAATTTGACATAAACACACATCCATGAAACCATTGCCACAATCAAGATAATGAATATATCTATCACCCCCAAAAGTTTCATACCCCTTTATAATCCTTCTTCCACTACACTTCCTGCCACCCCCCACCCCCCAGACAACTGGTGATCTGCTTTCCGTCACCATGGATTACCTTGCATTTTACAGAATTTTATATAAATGGAATCATACAACGTGTACTCTTTTTGTCTGGCTTCTTTCACTCAACGTAATTGTTTTGAGATCCATCCATGTCATTGTGCCAATGACTTCACTCGTTTTTTGTTGCTGAGAGTATTTCATTGAATGAATGCACCTCAATTTATTTATTCATTCACCTGTTGATGGACATTTGGGTTGCTTTCAGTTTTTAGCCATTACAAATAAAGCTACTATGAATATTCATGGACAAGTCATTGTCTGGGCATGTATTTTCACTTATTTTGGGTAAGTACAGTAAATACCTAAGTGGAATGGCTGGGTCATACAGTAAGTGTATGCTTAATATTTTAAGAAACTGCTAAACTATTTTCAAAGTACTGGCACCATTTTGCATTACTATCTTTAATAAAAGTAATTTTTAAAAAATAGTTTTACTGGTATTCATTGATCCCTACATATAAACTATAGAAGCTTTCCTCAGTCACAGAGTTTGGGGTGGGAGTTAGGAGAGAACTAAGTTCTTCCTCATAATAAGGGGAAAGAATTTGGGGCCGGCCCACTGGCGTAGCGGTGAAGTTCGCACGCTCTGCTTCGGCGGCCCAGGGTTCGCAGGTTCAGATCCCGGGCGCACATTGATGCACCGCTTGTCAAGCCATGCTGTGGTGGCGTCCCATATAAAGTAGAGGAAGATGGGCATGGATGTTAGCCCAGGGCCAGTCTTCCTCAGCAAAAAAAAAAAAAAAAAAAAAAGAGGAGGCTTGGCCTCGGTTGTTAGCTCAGGGCTAATCTTCCTCACACACACACAAAAAAATTAAAAATAAGGGGAAAGAATTGGAGTTGGTGTTATAGGATGGGGCCCCTAGATGGAGCCAGGAATTTGGGCCCTTGTAGCAGAAACACAAAGTTAAAAGACCCAGTACCTGTGTGGCCATTAATGGACTTGGGAAGAACACAGACATCTTCTGTGGGATTTTATGGCTGTATGGGGTGTGGGCTGTGCTATATAAAGACCCCTCTTGAATCTTCTGAAATATTAAATTCCCAGCGTAGTCTATATTACTCACCAATGCTTTTGCGTGAGTGGATTCCAGTGTTTCCCAAACTTCAGATAAACACCTATCTATAACTCACTATTTTTCGATAAATCAACTTACTTTTACCAAATTCACTTCATCTTCATGTCAATCTTAAAAAGACAACTATTGGGCCGGCCCCGTGGCTTAGTGGTTAAGTGAACGTGCTCCACTACTGGCGGCCCAGGTTCGGATCCCGGGTGCGCACCGACGCACCGCTTCTCCGGCCGTGCTGAGGCCGTGTCCCACATACAGCAACTAGAAGCATGTGCAACTATGACAGACAACTATCTACTGGGGCTTTGGGGAGAAAAAAAGGAGGAGGATTGGCAATAGATGTTAGCTCAGAGCTGGTCTTCCTCAGCAAAAAGAGGAGGATTAGCACGGATGTTAGCTCAGGGCTGATCTTCCTCACAAAAAAAAAAAAAAACACAACTATTTTTAAAACTATTTAAATTAAAAACATTAGCCTCTGAACTCCCTGACATCTCATGGACCACCAGTGGAACTCACCACACACTCTGGGAAATGCTGTCGTAGGGTGCAGGGGAGATTAAAAAATCCTTTCCTCTACCCTCTTAGGTTCAGTACCTGGGTCCTGCAAATCAAACTGATAAAAGATAGATTAACAAGAGAAAAGGATTATTTCACGTACTGTGGGGGGGCCTTACAGAGAACAAGTGAAAACTCCAAAGAAGTAGTTAGACCTGGGGGCTTATATACCATTTTAACAAAGGGTGATAAATTGTGTAGAGGTAACTAGGCAAAGGAAGGGGCGGGGGTTGGGCTTCCAGGAGCATAAATTATGGAAAGTAAATACATAGGGAAAACTAATGGAAGATAAGAGTTATTTAGTAAGGTTTATCCTGTGGACTCAAGTTGGGGCCTTCTCCGTTGATAAGAGTTTTCTCCTCGCTGGTGATTAAGAGTCATCCTCCTCCTCCTGTTATGGGAGAGGAGACACCCTTACAAATGGAAATTTATGTTACCTTTCCAAAGGGAAATTTATGCCCTGCTTTTAGACAGAAAGGGGGAGGGCAGAGAGATAATTGTCTTCAGTTAAAAACAATCCTTACGCCAAAGTGGTCTATTTTGGGTGCCATATTCTGATCCCCTTCAAGGGAAACTCAAAGAAGGCCCAGAGCCCAGTGGCTGCATGAGGGGCATGAGACAAGGGGACAACTATATATATATGTTTCTACTTATCTGTGGGTTCTCCGTGATGAGGATGGGGGCTCCTGCTGGGCAAAAGCCCATCGGATAGGGCCCTCACCATAAAACCCTGGTGCTGAGCCTGGCACATCATGAGTGCTCCTCACACCCTTTCTGAATAAATGGCAAAGCTCACAACTCATGACCAGGCCGTGTGTGGTCAGTGCTACCTTTGCAGAGGCCCTGGTCCTGAGGAACTCGGAGGAGGGACTGCGGCTCTTTTCCTGTGACTCTCCCCTCCAGTGCAAGCACTCCAGTCCGCCCACACCAATCCCTGGAGGGCCCATCTGCTTGGTCTGTATGCCCTCTGAGATGTCCAACACTCCCATTAACATCCAGGGCCATGCCATTCCCACCTGTTTCTGGGGGGAAGTGATCTGCCTTGGACTCGTGGCACCAGGCAGAGAGAGTGGTCTCTGCAGTTTTTGTGCCCAAAGTGGGGCTAAGTGGACTTTGAGAGTCTTGATCACGCTTCTCCGGACAGAGCAAGGATTATGAGTGATGAGGCTTGCAGGGAAGGGGGAAGACCAGCACCTGAGCATGAACCCTGGCTCCCAGCTCCCTAGCCACCTCTCCTGTCCATGCTGGCCTTCTGACTAACAAGTACCCGGACGTGGCCTGAGGGAGCTGAGGATATCATGGGGCGGGGCAATGAAGGTGGGGTTAGGGGTAATTTCCTTGGGAGTAACGCCCTCCTCTTGAAGTGGGGTTATATAATTTGTTTCATGTGAGTTTTCCAGAAGCTTAGAGTGCTGGTTCTCAAAGGGTGGTCCTGGAGCGGCAGCCTCACCTGGGAACTATGAGCCTCACCTGGGAACTAACTATGAGCCTCACCTGGGAACTATGAGCCTCACATGGGAACTTGCTGGAAATGCAAATGATCAGGCCGCCCCAGACCTCCCACCTAACAGGAAACTCGGGAGGTGGAGCCCAGCAGCGTGCGTTTTAACAGATTTAATCTGTGTTTTGACAGGTGATTGTGATATAGGCTAAAGGCTGAGAAACTTTAGAAATGGACTCCTTAAAAAATTCCTTCACCTTCCCATCCCTGCTCACGTACCACCCGGCTCACCTAATCCTTCCTCTCTCCCTCTCTCCCTCTCTCCCTCTCTCCCTCTCTCCCTCTCTCCCTCTCTCCCTCTCTCCCTCTCTCCCTCTCTCCCTCTCTCCCTCTCTCTCTCTCTCTCTCTCTCTCTCTCTCTCTCTCTCGCCCGGGTTGGGATCCCGGGCGCACACCGACGCACCGCTTCTCCGGCCATGCTGAGGCCGCATCCCACATACAGCAACTAGAAGGACGTACAACTATGACATACAGCTATCTACTGGGGCTTTGGGGAAAAAAAAGGAGGAGGACTGGCAATAGATGTTAGCTCGGGGCTGACCTTCCTCACAAAAAGAAAAAAAAAAAGAGCCATAGCTTGAATCTGCGGGATGAGGAGCCCAGGTCATTCAGAAGCTGACTCAGAATTCTCAGCTTCCCTCCCCCTAGCTTTCCCACAGGAGCCTCCTGCTGCCGCTACACTTGTAGACAGGCCTTATTCAACTCTTTGGGCCGACTTTACTTTTGCATTCCAGTCAGGCACAAAGCTGAGGCCTGTTTTCCCATTATCTGTCAGATGAATGCTTGGATTGGTGTCCTGGCTGCCCAGTCGTGCTTGGTAATCAGAAACAGAGACCTGGAAGTCTCAGGGCAAATTCTGGCTTCCTGCAGGGGAGCCAGCTGGGAGCCTGTTGGAGAGGTAAACACGTTGGTGACACAGCACCACCCTGTGGCGGCGACGGGAACAGCCACTCTTGGCCCCGCAGTCTGCATTGGGCTTGGGGTTGGCCAGGACCTTCAACCTCATCAAATCCAAACATAGCAACAGCCGCCATCTAGAGAGCATTTGCTGCGTGTTAGCACCGTGATCATTGCGTTATCTTGTTATAGCCTCAGATTTTCCTATGCAGTAGATAAGGTCACACAGCTGATAAGAGAGCCAGGCTATGAGTCCCTGGAGTCTATACAGAGGCCACACAACTAAGCACCACTCTATTTCCAGCCACTTACTTGGTGGCAATGCTCCTGATAGCCATGCTTCTCCAACTCACACGTGCAGGCAGCGCCTGGGGGTCTTGTTAAAATGCAGAATCTGATTCAGCAGATCCGGGTGGTGACCCAAGATCCTACATTTCTAAGGGGTCCCAGGTGACACCGATGCTGCTTCGTGGACCACACTGAGAGGCAAGACCTTAGAGCAGTGCTGTCCAATGGAACTTTCTGGGATGACGGGAGTGTTGTAACTATGTACCATCTAACACATTGGCCACTAGCCACGTGTGGCTGTCGAGCACTTGAAATGTGGCTACTGCAACCGAGAAACTCAATTTTAATTTTAATTTCAATTAATTTCAGTTTAAATAGCCCTCTGTGGCTAGTGTCTCCTATACTGGACAGAACAGAGTCTCTCATGAGGGAGGCTCAGGCTGGCTTTGAGATAGCTTGTCACCAAAGAGCCAAACTTCCATGGCACGTTAGAGTCATGGGAGATTAATACCCCCAACCTCGCCATTTTACATACGAGGAAACTGAGGCCCAGAGAGGCAAAGTGACTTGTCCCAAAGCCACAGAGCTCTTTCAGCATTCTTTCCAGCACTCCATACTCTCCTCTAGGCCTGTTGGCCTTCAAAAGAATAATGTATATTCCCAACTTTAGAAACTCCTCTGTGAGCACAACAACATAGCTAATATGTTGGAATCAAATGTTATTTATTAGTTTATACAATTATGAATCAGTTAATCAAGTATAAAAGTTATCCAACTTCCCAAAGAAATTAACTGATTTTTAGCTACATTTGCGGGACCTGGATTACATGAAAAGAATCATCCCGTTTTATGGGATATTTTGCAAGGCCAGAGTTCCTGGCAAAATTAAGGCCAGCCCTCGTTCAGGCCGCGCTGGCGTGGCCGCTGTCTGGGCGCAGGAGAAGTGGCGACTTCAGCTGGAATAGATGCGTGAGGCACCCACAGTGACAAGATGACTGAGCTGGCTGTCCTGTATCACACCGGAATGAGGGATTTAGTTGATTGATCATTTAAAAAATCTTTCTTCTGGTTGTAAAGCAATATATGTATGTTATGTAGAATTTGAAAACTGCACAAAAAGTATATTAATTATCTATTGCTGCTTAACAAGTTATCTCCCAAACCGCAAACACTTGTTATCTCACAGTTATCAGGAGCAGTTTATCCAGGGGGTTCTGACTCAGGGACTCGAGGGAGGTGGCAGCCAAGAAGTCAGCCCGGGCTGCCGTTGTCTGAGGGCTTGACTGAGGTTAAAGGATCTGCTTCCAAGCTTACGCAGGTGGCTGTTGGCAGGAGGCCACACGTGGGCCTCTTGACAGGGCTTCTCGTGACAAAGTTTCCTCCAGGAGCAAATGATGAGATAGCAAGAGAGAGAGAGCCCAAGATGGAAGATGCAGCCTTTTGTAACCTCAACACCAAGTGCCATGCCGTACCGTCACTCCTGCTGGTTACACAGGGTAACCCTGCTGCATTGTGGGAAAGGACCACGCAGGTGAGAGTACCAGCACGTCGGGGCCATTGGAGGCCATTTTGGAGGCTGCCCATCACAAGTATGAAACAGAGGCTGTAACTCACCTGGACCCTCCCTCTCCATAAATGATCACTGTAGCACTGGGAGGTAATTTAAGTCTTGTATATATATGGGAGAATTTTTTCTGACTCTTAACTCATATATTATTCTCTGGATTTTTCCTCCATCTCCCTTTTCAGATGGAAGTCCAGACTATGTTTAATCTCCATCTCCCATGGAAGATGTACACTCAGTTTTTATTATTTTACTGGATACCCTAAATTTTGAACATGCATATTTGATGTTACAAAATAAAAAGTGAATCAATGTCTTTATTCCCCTCCTAAGCAATTCAATGTCATTAAAACATTAAATCAGATCATCACGCTCCCATTTAATATATTATTGTCGTCTAGTATTTTAGTCCCATCTCATTTTTATATATCCTAAATTAGTTTTATAAATTAGTATTATCTTTAGACTTATCCACTGGTTTGCCCATTTCTTTACTCACCGTTGCTTCTTGCGTCCTGGAGGAAGATGAAGTTCTGGCTCTAGACTTGGTACCTGGAGGTTTCTTGTCTTTTCTTTTTTTCCTTGAAAGCTCAGCATTTCTAGGAGGTTGTAGTAGGAAAATTTTCAAATCATCTAGTTCCCATGTTGCTAGTAATCCCTTCACTCAAGTATTGTAGCAGGGCTAACGTACTTTCTGGGTGTGAAAACTTACACCCAGTGAAGGCATGATGTGTCCTGAAGGGGCGGGAGGGAGAGAGGTCTTGAGGCAGCAGAGACAGAATTAGGGATGAAGGGAGAAAGGAAAGGTGAGTACGTGAGGAGGGCGGTGGCAAGACTTCTGAGGCGATGCTTCAGAGGGTGGGTCCAAGGAGCAAGTCTCCAGGCTCTCAAAGATTCCTGCACCCAGGCCAGGCACCAGTGCCCACAGCAGCCGAGGATGGGAGGCTGCAGCGGGACCTTTGCTTGTATATGACAAAAAATGACAGGAGCATAGCCGTGTTTTGCTGTATGGACCAGGGACTACAGCACAACTGTGGTGACGGGGGCCTGAGAGTCGACAAGGGTAAATTCCCACCAGGACGAGTCAGGGCTGGGAGGCAGAGTTAAGTTAATTAAAAGGAAATAAAGGTGGGGCTGGCCCAGTGGCATAGTGGTTAAGTTCGTGCACTCCACTTTGGCGGCCCACAGTGCGCAGGTTTGGATCCCAGGTGTGGACCTATGGCACTGCTCATGAAGCCATGCTGTGGCAGCGTCCCACATACAAAGTGGAGGAGCATGGGCACAGATGTTAGCTCGGGGCCAATCTTCCTCAGCAAAAAGAGGAAGATTGGCCATGGATGTTCGCTGAGGGCCAATCTTCCTCACCAAAAAAAAAAAAAAAAGGAAATAAAGGACGTAAATATTCTTGTTCATATACTTTGCTGGCTGAGATTCATACCTGCTACACACACACACACACACACACACTCTTTTAAAACTGTAGTCCAGTCGTACTTGTGTATCCTGCTTTTTTCACTTAGCTTATACTATGGACATGATGCAATGCCCATCACATGGAGTGCCACTCATCACGTGACCTGCTTCTCTGCTGGGAGTGCAAAGTGACGTCACATTCCTTCCACTCCTCAAAGACCCCATGCCCCTCTCCTCCCTCCCTGGGGGCCCTGGGCCCTATTATAAACCCTATTATAACCCTACCTCCCCAGCCCCCAGGTCTTCCCTCAGCCCAGCAGGCCCAGCCAGTTCTAGTAACTCTCACCTGGAGGCGAGGGAGCAGGTCACCTGCTCCTCCCACCTTCGCAGCTGCCACAAGATGTCACCAGGAGCTTGGCAAGTGGATGCATTTCTTTCCCCCAAGGATGGCAGAGACCCAGGCTGTTTCCTTAATCCTAAAACGGAGCACAGGTTTTGTGAGAATTCAACAGGAAAAAAGGATTACTGTACTGATCACTAAGGCTGGCTACCCATATTCTCCTTCTCCCCCTTCTGGAAACTTGGTAGAATTGCACTTCCCCGCCCTCCTAACGAGGCCCTGTGAGTTTTGGTGACCAAAGAAGAGTAAGCGGAGGTGACCTGGGTCACGTCCCAGTGGCGGACTCCACGAGCCAATTCGCAATTTGTGCTTTTCCTTCTTCCTGCCACCGCTGCTGTCACCATTCCACAGGGTGGCTACTCCACTAGCTTGGATCCCTGCGTGAGGACCATGGAGGAGGGCCCCCAGTCACTCCAAGACGGACACGTGGAATGAGCATAAAATAAATCTTTGTTGCTTTAAGCACTGAGGTTTGTTACCACAGCATAATCTAACCCACCTTGACTGACTGAATTTTAAAAAAGGATGAAGCTACTCAAAGTTATAGAGGCTTAATATTGAAACAGAAGGGAGGAAAGTATGCAGGCAGTGGGGACCATTTTAGGAGTCTCTCCAATCCTCATCCACTGACGGGGGTTACAGTTGCCTTAAGACAGAACAGCTTCAATGCCTGGCACTGCACAGAACTCTTTCTACCCTTGGGCGAGTCCAGCTAATTATTTTCAGGACATCTATTCCTGGCCTAAATTTTGCCTGTAAAATTTTATGCCCATGGTGGAGATCTGGATTCCCCATTCTGCCATGGAAACAGTGGATAACCTGGAGTTTTCAAAAGCAAGAAGGCAGACTGAGCTCCAGAAGGGCTGAGATGGGTGACATAAAGAAGACAAAATTCTTGGAAAGACGGATATCAAAAGTTTTCCTTGGGTCTGGCCCAGTGGCACAAGGGGTTAAGTGTGCGTGCTTCACTGAGGCGGCCCGGGGTTCGCAGGTTCGGATCCCGGGCGCGCACTGATGCACCGCTTGTCAAGCCATGCTGTGGCGGCGTCCCATATAAAGTAGAGGAAGATGGGCAGGGATGTTAGCTCAGGGCCAATCTTCCTCAGCAAAAAAAGAGGAGGATTGGCATCAGATGTTAGCTCAAGGCTGATCTTCCTCACAAAAAAGAAAAGGGGGGGAAAAAAAGAGTTTTCCTGCTTTTGTACACTGGGGATAAAGGCAGGGCCTACTTGTCCATTAGGCACAATAAGTATGGTGCCTAATGGTTGAGTGCCCAGGGCTCACGACACTTGTAGGGGCCCATAAAAATGCTTTAATTTATTTTTTAAATTAGGAGAAAAAAATGAACTTTGAAGATGGGCAAAATGTTTTTTTGGTTTTTTGGTGAGGAAGATTAGCCCTGAGCTAATATCTGTTGCCAATCCTCCTCTTTTTGCTGAGGAAAATTGGCCCTGAACTAACGTCCGTGCCCATCCTCCTCCACTTTATATGTGGGATGCCACCGCAGTATGGCTTGAGGAGTGGTGCTTCAGTCTGTACCTGGGATCTGAACCTGCAAACTCAACGACTACGCCACCGGGCCGACCCCATAATTTTTTTGTGTGTGTGAGGAAGATCAGCCCTGAGCTAACATCCATGCCAATCCTTTTTTTTTTTTTTTTGCTGAGGAAGACCGGCTCTGATCTAACATCTATTATCTCCTTGTTTTTCCCCAAAGCCCCAGTAGATAGTTGTATGTCATAGTTGCACATCCTTCTAGTTGCTGTATGTGGGACGCCGCCTCAGCATGGCCAGAGAAGCGGTGCGTTGGTGCATGCCTGGGATCCGAACCTGCGAACCCCGGGCCGCCAGTAGCGGAGCGCGCACACTTAACCGCTAAGCCACGGGGCCGGCCCCCCAAAATGTTTTAATATTAATAATTTAATACTAATATTGTCATCTTTACACCAACTCGGTAATAAAATATAATTTGTAACATTTTTTATGGAGGAAGGGGACCACCAAGGCAAAAGTGCCTGGGACCCACGAATAATCATACCGTAGCCCTGGAGAAAGGGTTTCATAACTGATGCCATCTGGGTTACAACATTCTTCTTGGAAATGAGCATGGCCATGGCATTGCCGTCACATATACTGTCTTTTTCCTTTACGGATGTGTTCAAACTTCCCAAGTTACAACACACTGGCTCTGTAATTTTGGCTTTTAAAGGCTATCTCAGGACACCCGGAAAGTCACAACTGCCAGGGCAAGGGTCCTGGATCAAAGCAATGCACACGGAGACAGCAGATTCCTCCAGCTGGCTTCCCACACCTGCATCCTCCCCTCCTCCTTCTCAACAGCGTCCGGCTTGAGGAGTCCAGCAGTTCCAGGGAACCCTATTCCTTCCCTGACTCCGGGGGTGCCACACAGAACCTACACTAAACCCATTAGCCCTGGCCCCCCAGTCACCATTCCAATCCAGCCAGAGTGAGTCTTAGAAGTTCTGCCAGGAACTACGGGACGCAAACCCTCTTCCCTGGAAGGCATCCTGTGCAAAGGTGAATCTGAATTCCTGCATAATTTGCCACCATGATCAGAGCCAAAGGAAATCTGGGAGAAACTGAGCCAGAGCCTTGATCAACCACTCCTGAACTCTACCACTAGGTTTTTTTGAGTTACATAAGCCTATAAATTCCCTTTTACGGTTAAGCCTGTTTGGATTGGGGTTTTCTGCTACTTTCAACCAACCTTACTGAAACTAAATGTACTATTATTATCCCCACTTTCTAAATTAGGGGCAGAGGGGTAAGTCACTTTCCCAAAGTCACAGAGCTAATTAGTATAGGAGGTGGATTTGATCTCAGGTAGTGAGTGTGACTCCAGAAATTATCCAGATTAATCTTAATATCTCTTTGCATTGATACAAATACTTCTTCACAAATTTTATCTGCAACTCTCCAAGCATGTGTTAACTTATAAACAACCTAAGTATGACCAGATGTAAGCAGAGAGGAATCACTGTACATAAGACTTTTGTCCTACTCTGCATGACTCCTGTAAGGAGCTGCTCCATTCTGGGAAAGCACAGCTGGTACCAAATGAAAAGGACTCCCCATCACCCACACACTCAAAGAATTGGAAGATCAGGAATTTGAAGGGTGCACCCTCACTATGTCCCGTCTGGACCACCCAACCCTTCTCCCGCCTACTCTTGGCTGCCAACCTCAATGCCTTTCCACCATTTGTGCCCTCACCTCCTTCCTCCAGTGTGACACAAGATCCCATCTCTCTCAGCCTCCAGCCTGGTTTCCCTCCTGCTCATGCTTTCCAGTATGCTCTTGGGCTCAGCACATTCCTGGACAACTGTGCCTCTCATGGCTTGACCTGGCTCCCCCGACCTCACCTTCCCATATATGGTCTTCTCAAGTAGCGTACCCCACCTCTAATATGGCCCACCTTCAAGGAATCAACTTGTGTAATAGTCTCCTTTTCTCTCTCCAAAACACTTTTGCAAACCCTCATCCCTATGGACATCAAACAAAGGGAGGAAATAGAGATAATGTGTGAGGACAACTCCTTTGAAAAGTTAGACCAAGAAAGAGAAAATGGAGACTGGGTTGTACTTGGAGAGGATGTGGCATGGAGTGATAGAAGATGCTCATTGTACCCCAGTGTCCACCCTCCCTTCTTCTACAGTTATAGACCCTCTGTGTTTAGCTCGCTACCCGAACAATGGCTCCATTTCCCAGCCTTCCTTGCAGCTAGGCACGGCCATGTCACTAAGTTCTGGCCCATTGGGATGTGAGTGGAAGCCATACCCTTCTAAGGAAGGGCTCCCCGTCCTCCCGGTCACTCTTTCCCCATTCTGCTGGCAGGAATGTGAGTTATCACAGGCTGTGCAGACAAGGGCCACACCCTGGGACTGGTGGAGCAAGGAGACTGAAGAGGGTGAGGTCCCTGACACCACGGTGCCTGCCGCCCTGCCGGCCCTGGGCTGCTTAGGCCTGGACTCTGACGTGAGGCACAAGTACACTTTCATCTTTTACACTTCCGTTATTTGGGGGCTTTATACCAGTCAAACCTACTTCCTAATTAATACAAGTGGAAAGAAGGTTCTTCACTTTTTTGTTTTTAATGAATTTTGAACATTTTCCAAGATCAGTTGGAAGAAGCCAGGAGAAAGAGGCTGAAAACAAAGAGTGATCCAGGATAATGGTTTAGTGGAGGGTCCTGAGAAGGTGGAGAAGGCCCCAGCTGGAGGGGCCTGGCCTTGGTGGCAGCTACTCCACTCAGACAAGGGGATGGCAGAGGAGGGTCTGGGCACAGAAGACTTAAGATTTGGAAGCAGAAAGTTGAGGTGGTTCCTTCCTAATGGCTTGTATTTTCTCAGTGAAGCAGGAGGTGAGGTCCTCTGTGGAGAGAGAGGCAGGAACACAAAGCTACGGGAGTTTCTGTAAGTGCTGGGAGGTGGGAGAGCGGGCTGCGCATCCTCCCCTCTGCCGGCCACGCTTGTTATCTAAAAGCACAAGCGCTAAAAACTGGGCGCTGACGATTTGACTCACTTTGTCAAGTACCACACAAGGCCATCCCTGAATAAGACTGGAGAATAGGAACTTTTTTCTATGATTTATATTTTTAAAAATAAGAACATAAAACAGATTGACAGCCTTATCCAATGTATCCAATTTATCCAAAAGTTTCAAGCTAAAATGTATTCATTGTCTGCAGTTATCAACTTATGATAGGTCCATTTTGATAAAAACATTGGGACAACTGAGACTTAAATAAAACACTGCAATAAATATCTTCTTGAAATGCTCAGCAAGAGCAATAATTAGAAAGTCTCTCAAAGTGAAAAATAAAGTGGAATCTTTTAAACTAAAAAAATAAATAAATAAATAAAACACGTAAGTGTGGCCATTTCAGCTGTGAATCAGGCATGGTCAGACACCATGCTAAGCTTTTCACATGGCTTAGCTCTCAATCCTATGAAATAGGTATTTTTATCCTTATTTTACAGTTGAGAAAACTGAAGCCCAGAATGATTAAATAAGTTACCCTAAATCGTATGGCTACTAAAGGATAGGGCAAAATTTGAACCAAGGTAGATCTGGCTCCAAAACTGTGCTCTTACCCACTGCCCACTGCCTCCTCTTAGCCCAGGAGGGCTAACTTGGTATGCCAGAACCTGACTGTCAGTCCCAACGTTTTGCTGCCCTTCTAGAAAGCTATGGAGTCTTTCTGGAGACAGAACTTCTGGTGGTCAGCCTGATATCTTGGAGTGACCAATGGAGAAATCAGATTGGACACACCCTCCACTCCCTCACCATCCTAACAACTGTGCTACAGTAAAAGTCTTCCAGCTGGTCCACAGCCCTGGACTTTCTT
This sequence comes from Ceratotherium simum simum, assembly GCF_057802395.1. Lineage (NCBI taxonomy): Eukaryota > Metazoa > Chordata > Mammalia > Perissodactyla > Rhinocerotidae > Ceratotherium > Ceratotherium simum. Next base: position 20,658,086 of record NC_141910.1, read on the forward strand.
CACACGAGTGGATGTTGTACCCAGTGGCCATGTGAACTTTACTAAAACAGCATTTGTCATGTCACTCTCCTGCTCCCCTTTGGCTCATAGGATCAAGACCAGACTCCTCGGCCTGGCTTTCAAGGATCTTCCAATAATTCAGGCAGGGTACAGCAGTTAGGAACAGGCTTGGCTGCATGTGATAGAAAACCCAAAATAACCATGATGTAAACAAGATAGAAGTTTCTCCCTAGTACCTAAATGAAGATCACAAATTGGCAGTTAGGGATGGTACGGCAGGTCCACATAGTTACAGGGGCTACAAGTTCATCACTACATCATTTCTAAAGTGTAGCACTTGTCCTTCTGGTCTCAGATGATGGCTAGAGAACCGGCCATTACATACATCTCCCAGGCGCCACGATGGAGGAAGGGAGGAGGAAGGGTCAAAGGAGAACTTGTTCTGTTTTGAGGAGGTTTCCCAGAAGTTTCTATAAAACACTTCTACTTATATCTCATTGGCCAAAACCAAGTCACATGATGACACATAGTTGAAAGGGAGACCAGGACAAGTGAGCATTATTCTGGGAAGCCTTTAACTAAGCAACAGGGTAGAATGGATACAGGGATAGGCCACTAGCAGCCTCTGGCACTTCTAGAGCTGCTCCATCCCTAGGTACTTCCTTGGGAACCCTCTCCTGCTGTCTGGTCTGTCCCTGCCTTCTAATATGATCCATGCAGGGGATCCCCCTCCAGTTCCCGGGGAGAATCCCAACCCCTATTTCTGTGCTCAGATCACGCCCCCACTTCTCTCTTTCCTGACCACCCTGACTTCTGGTGATCTTTCTTTTTCTTTCTACAGAAAAAAGGAAAAGGAAGGAGAGTGGTGGAACGTGCCCACACTTTAGAGCCAGACAGCTGTGGGTCTAGTCTCGGCTCTTCTCCCACTCCCTGTGTGATCTTGGGCAACTTATTTATCTTCCTTCAGTCGCGATCATCTCTTCTTGTCTTTAACAGCTTGGAACAGGGAACATAGTGAGGCAAGGTCTGAATTAATTTTTAAGGAGAAGTTACCAACCGCCTCTCTGTATGGTTAGAAGGAGAGTCGTGTTGGAGCAAGTCTTTTTTGTTATGAAAGGAGATATTTGCCCCCTTACTTCAAAATATATATCTATTTTGCAAACAGACCCCCTGCCCTAGTATAGGATCTTTATCTTTGACAATTAAAAGGAATAACAGGACTTTTTGCTTAATTTAGCAAGGCAGTCCCTCACTAAGACCCCTTGATATACAGAGTTCTGAAGAGGGAGGGACACATTTGCAGAACCATCTCCGAGTCTTAAGGGAGAGAAGGAACTATGCCCCTTACCCCTGGCTCCCTGAGATTTAAACTTACAAAAACTTGTTGGGATGTCATTGACCAAAGTCTGATGGCAAGAAAGGACACCCCAGGCCACAGAGGCGAACTTTGCCGGAGATTACAGGAATCTGGGATGGTGACGTCCACACAAGTGCATAGAGGTAATCTAGAGGCAGCCACCCTGGCACAGTGTCAGCTCTGGGAATGCATAGGTGTATTAATTAAAAGCATTGCCACGTTAAAGCCTGGCATGTGGCACTATTGTGGGCTGGCAAGGACCTGTACCAGCAAGAGCGTCACCAACGGACAGGGCAAGTGTGTGCTGCGCAAAACCAGTTTCCAACAGCGACACCTTGTGGCGGCAACTGAAACAACAGTGCTGGTGAGTTGGCTTGAGACGCAAAACCGACCGCTTTGGACGAAGTATTTAGGATTCTTAGAAAGTTTAAAGGGACGGCTCGAGAGGTAGACGATTAAAGGTAGAGTTGTTAAAGGAGTTATTAATGGTAGAAATAAGAAATGTGACTGTATTTGTACCCTGAGGGAGTCATACATCCGACTTGTATGGTGTGCCCCCGCCCCGGGTCTGTCCCCAGAACAGAGCACAGAACTTGGAGAGAAGGTGTTTCAGGTGGCTGTCTCCCCTGGGCTGCCTGTTGTGTGCTGTCTCCTAGAACTTCCCCAGCTCCACTTAGGGCCTGGCTCCTGGGCCTTGTGATCCCAGCGGTGGGCAGGACGCAGAGGACAGCCCGAGGAGGAGGAATCAGCCCGGGAAGCTGTCACCAGGTCTCCAACTGATGCAGCATTTCCAAGGTAATGGAATTGTTGATGCAACTTGCTGGCTAGTTCTTCTCCAACTGTGACTTTGTTTGTCTGTGGCTTCTTGTCGTAACCCTGGCAGGGAAGGCCACTTCCCTGTAATCAGATTGCAGGGGCCATGGGGACTCTTCTGAAACAGGAAGCAAGCTCTTTTTAGTGTTCATTTTATCTGTTGCACATTTTAGCAGATTAAGCACTTAGGGTTGAGATTTTTAAAATATTTATTCTTCAGGCCAAAGGAGTATTTTAATAAAGCTAAGTTCTTTGTATAAAGCTTCTCCAAACTCTGACTAATTAATTCCTAAAGAAGCAGCACGTGGCTCTCCATGACTGCCAGCCCCTCCTTCTACACGAGACACCAGGGAGAGAGAGCCAACAACAGCACAGGGGCCTCAAATGGCGACCCTCGGCCTGAACCAGCCCACAGATGTGTTTTTTGGGGGACATTTCACATGAAAATCCAGATTTCTTACTCCTTTTGGACAAGTGTGCGATGTGGCAACAGTGGGCGTGGGTTCTCACGAGGCAGTGGAGAGCAGCTGTGCCTGCCGAGGGCACTGGGTGTTTTCTGTTCTGCCGAAGTTGCCAGCACTCCTCTTCTCTTATTCTTGCCAGTGCACTTGTTCCTGTTACCTGCTGGCCTCGTGGGGATTTGAATTGCTCCCTCTGGAGTGGTGTGAGCTCCACAGAAGCTTCTCTTACACCACCTCTGCAGACAAAACCTCCTGGCAGTCAAGAGGCACATCCATCTCACTTCTCGCTCATCGCGAGCACTGAACATGCGTTCTCAATAAATGTTGAATGAAAGAGTAAAGGAATAAATGGGCGCATATCCGCTGTGTGTGCCTGGGATGGTGCCAGGCACCACAGGACCACAAAGGTGTTATAAACCGCGATATCAAAGAGTTTGTATCATAGTGAGAGCGAGAAGAAGATTATGCAGAGTGTGTGTGTGTCTGGCATTTTAAGCAAACATGACGCATACACAATCAGGACAGCTTGACCCGCCCCTGATGAGAACTCCAGCAGAGCTATGGATGGTCTCGCCACCCTTGGGGAATGGCAGTCTTACAGTCCTTACCCACTTTAGGAACAACCAGGGTATCCTGTCAGTAGAAAGTCCAGTCCTATATAATAACGGAAACCTTGAACTTGAGTTGGCATTACATTTTCCTCTATCTCCCCAGCCGCCTGAGAAGGAGGTGGGGTGGCTTTTTCTCCCTCCCCACCAGCTTTCCCACCAGCAGCCTGACAGGGTCCCTGCCCACAGGGAGAAAGGGCAAAATCCGAGGCAGTGCCCTTGCCTCCAGACCTCACGGTCCTCTGGATGGCAGGTGGGTGAGGTGACTCTTGTGCTTGTGGGCACTCCGAGCGTTCCTCAGAAATCTCCCAAGCTGGGCCCTTCCTGCAGTTCCCGGGACTCTGTCACAGTGCAGCCGTGGAATCTGGATGTTCACCTCCCGCTTCCTTTCAGCTGAGGTAGCCTCGCAGCCCCCGATCACCCTGGTCATATTGGACAGCATTTAAGATGTCCTCACGTGGCTGCCTTGGAGACATTCCTTGGTCCCCAAGAAACAGCAACAGTCCCCTTGCTCTGCCCTAGGTGGAGAGTAGTTCCTTCTCTCTGCCTGGCCCAAGGCCGCTTCAGCGTTCTCAGGTGGTCATGAGTCCCTAGAGGCCCCCAGTGCAGAGAGCCCGCATCAGGCTCTCAAGCCTCTGGGCTCGAGGGGAAGGAAGTGACAATCTCATTTGATCTTACCTTCCCCCCTCTAGGCTTACAGCACCCCCGTCTCCCAAGAAACTCTCCAAAAATCCTCTCAAGCATTCCATAGTCCACAGGTGGGCAGGGGAAGTCCAAAGGCCTTGAAACCTGAATTCTACATGTGATGATCTCTCACACTCACTTTAGGGTCTGCTGTCTCTTTAACAAAAATTCTAAATCACAAAGCAGAAAGAGCCCCATTTAACATCCTGTTCTAGTAAATAACAGGTGCTCTTTGAGGGATACAGACAACACTCCTATGGGAGTTTAAAGGAGCAGATTTCTTCCATATAGGGAAAGGACCAAGGAAGACTGCCTGGAGGAAGCAGCCTTTGAACTGGACCTTGGATATGTGGAGGTCAGGGATGAGGGTATTCCAGGTGAAGAAACCAGCATAGAGGAGGCCCACAGGCCGGAACTGTGCCATATCAATGGTGTTTTAGGGACATTTCCATTGCCAGGAACAGATACTAAATTACTTCAGAAAAAAAGGGGTACCTATAGAAAGTGTTCCTATGAATACCTCCAGAACAGTGATTCTCGAAGTGTGGCCCCTGGACCAGCAACATCAGCATCACCCTGGAACTTGTTAGAAATGTAAATTCTGGGCTGGCCCCGTGGCTTAGCAGTTAAGTGTGCTTGCTCCGCTACTGGCGGCCCGGGTTCGGATCCCAGGTGCGCACCGACGCACGGCTTGTCTGGCCATGCTGAGGCTGCCTCCCACATACAGCAACTAGAAGGATGTGCAGCTATGACATACAACTATCTACTGGGGCTTTGGGGGAAAAAAAAGGAGGAGGATTGGCAATAGATGTTAGCTCAGAGCCAGTCTTCCTCAGCAAAAAGAGGAGGATTAGCACGGATGTTAGCTCAGGGCTGATCTTCCTCACAAAAAAAAAAAAAAAAGAAATGTAAATTCTCAGACCCTCTGCATCAGAAAAGAAACTCTGGGAATCAGTTAGCGTTGTTTGTTTTAACAAGCCCTCCAGGTGATTCTCATCCACAGAAAAGTGTGAGGACCTCTGCCGTGGAGTATTTCTGGAAGGATATGCAAAGAACTGATAACAGAGGTTACTTCTAGGGAAAATAATGGGGTGCTGGAGCCCAAAGGTAGGGGAGGGGGAGACTTTTGTCATTGTGTACCTTGTGCATATATTCAAAAAATAAATAATAGGTGTGCTCCCTTTTCGTCCGCCATCTACTTGCCTCCTGCTCTGTAGCTGCTCCCACACCTCCCTCCTCAAACTGCCTCCTCTCCCCTGGGCAACCTGGCTTTCTTTTCCCCTTCCCCAGTCTTCCATTGCTTGGTCCTTACTACTACATCTGCTAAGCCTCTTCAGGAGAGTTGACGGGGAGGGTAGAGAAACTGGACTGGCAGTAACAGCTCTCCTTGGGGAGCTGGGGGTGGGCAGGAAATCTATGAATCTGACCATGCTAATACTTCAGTTGGGGGGGTCTACCTATACCAAGGAATTAAGAGAAAGCCTGTCTCTGTCCTCTCTTTAGTCGTCAAATATGCATTGTTTTCCTCTTTTGTTGTGCTTCGTTTCTGTCCCACTCTCATCCTAACTCAGCCCTCAGAAGGCTGAACTCTCAGCCTGACTCCAGCCATGTAGACACCGTGGAGAGGCTTGTCCTGGGTCTGGAAGATGTTACCACAGCCGAAGCAGGAGCAAGAAGAACCTCCTAGCAGGTGACCCACACCCCAAACACAGCCACAAGGAAAGGGACAGTGTTGCCAGGATGTGGGTCCAGGGAAGTAGGGGCAAATGCCTGTGTGCCACCACTCCTCAAAGGCCCAAACGTCCTGTCCGTCCAGGGAGTGGCCCTCGGCTTGTGGTTTGGGACTGAGCGTACAGACACCGCCTTGACTCCAGGAATTCAGTACACTCGATGCAGTGATGTGCAAGTAAGTTACCTAAAAAAAATGCCTGATTTATAGTGTTTGCCAATTCCCGTGATGTAAATCCTCATGCCATGGCCAATTTCAAGCTACCAACGTGAAGTCACTGACCCCAGAGTTGGGACGAGATCCACACAATAGGGGGCAGAGTTATTGGGCTTCGAAGGGAAAGCTACTGAACCATATGTCCCCCTGGGGCCCAGAATTCAACTGCTGGTCAGGACCGACCTGTGTGGTGCCATGAGCGTCCTCTAGGAGGCCAACGTCTGTGTGTCACCTTCCGGTCTGGCAAATAGCACACAACAAGCCTCTTCCCCAAGACTCTTTGACTAACATTTAAAAAATTTTGTATTCATTGGCCAGCTGATTTTATTGATTTTTCTGAGAGCTAGAAAACAAATCAGCATTTATTATGGTTTTTCCTCCTCCAGGATCAGTCATTCAGTGAAGGGTCAGAAAAGGGGTCACTAGTAGAAAGCTGGGCAACAGTTACACGTGTCATAATACTAGCCAAGTAGGTACGTTACTAGTAATAACATTTTTAACCGTCAACATTGATACCATGACTGCTCTCTGCCAGGCCCCGTGGTAAGTGTTTCACACCCATTGTCCCATCCGGGCCTCTGCACAGCCTCTCATTGTGGGAAGTAGGTACCTGTATTTCATCACTGATTGTCATAATTTGTCATAATTGTCATAATTTTATGACACGTGTCATAATTTTATGCTCCCCCAAAAAAGAAAAAAAAATGCCAATTAATTGACACAAGTGTTTCTTAGCACTTAGAATTTTTATTTCCTACTTACTGAAAGAGCTCTTTTGGATTTACTCAAGCAGAGATGTTTGCCCTACATCACTCTTGTGCATAGGTAAAAAGAAAAAACATGAAATAAATTGGTTACGGTATGCCCAAACTTCCTCACATTTGGGGTCCGATCTTCTGATCACCCTTTGACTCAGAGTCATCGAGGCCCTGGTTTTTCCCCACAATGTTGTCCCACGTGCCAGGAGCATTGGAGACGTGGCCTTGCTAAAAAGAGGCTCCACTACCGTCTCTGGGGTTTTCTCCCAGGCGGCTGACGCCTGGTGGGCAAGTTTTGATGTGTAGGCCCAGGTGGTGACAACTATGTCATGAATGCAGCCTGCCCAACACAGATTTTAAGACACAACCTGGTTTCAGAGATGCTAAGATGTGAAAGAAGTGTATCAGAGAGTCCTTGAAAGATGGCAGCATGCCCTTAAATGATTCCCATTTCAGAGATGAGGCGTAGGAAGGGTGAGTAACTCGCCCAGGGTCACCCTCACTACTAAGTGACAGAACTGGGATTTGGACTGGATCCACTCCACTCACACGACCACCTGCCGTAGTGTCCCGGGTCAGGAGGAGGTCTCCAAGCCAGTTCCTGAGGGAGGGAACAGGGAAGCAGGACCACAGACCGTCTCCTGCTGGCCTAACGCAGAGAGAATCTACGTGGGTTACCAAAAGAGCAAAGGCAAAGGATGGCATTTTTATGGCTAAAGGATAGGTTTAACCACAACGAGATACCACTCCTCACCTTTGGGATGGCTATACTAAAAGCAACGGACAATAACAAGTGTTGGCGAGGATGTGGAGAAACTGGAACCCTCATACGTTGTGTGGGGAATGTAAAATGGTGCAGCTGCTGTGGAAAATGGGCTGGCAGTTCCTCAGAAGGTGACACATGGAGTTGCCATATGACCCAGCAATTCTACTCCTAGGTCTGTACCTGAGAGAATTGAAAACAAATGTTCACACAAAAACTCGTACATGAATGTTCATGGCAGCATTATCCATAACAGTTAAAAAGTGGAAACAACCCAAATGTCCATCAACAGAGGAATGGATAAACCAAAGTGGCATATCCAGACAACAGAATATTATTCAGCCATAAAAAGGAATGAAGTACTGATACATGCTACAACATGGATGAACCTTGAAACTATTCTAAGAAGCCAGTCACAGAAGACCACCTATAGTAGGATTCCATTTATATGAAATGTCCAGAATAGGCAAATCCATAGAAGCAGAAAGTAATTAGTGCTTGCCAGGGGCTGGGTGGGTGGGAATGGGGACTGCCTGCTAACGAGTATGGGATTCTTTTAGGGGTAATGAAAATGTTCTGGAATTAGACAGTGGTGATGGTTGTGCAACATTGTGAATGTACTAAAAACCACTGAAATATACACTTTAAAGTGGTAATTTTATGTTATGAGAATTATATCGCAATAAAAGAATCATTTTTGAAAAAGAACTGATTTACTCCTCCAAGTACACTCCTGTGGGATAATAAAAACGTAACTGGTCGCCCATCAAATGGAAAACACTGATGTGGACAACCCCTCTGGCAGGGGTGGCACAAAGGCTAAGCTTTGCAAGTCACATTCTGTGTGGTCCACAAGGACCTTATGGACGTGGTGTTTGTTTCCATCTCCTCACCTCCAGGCCCTTGCCATATTTTGATAATGCTCTAAATTACAGGCCCCAGAACTGGTCTTTAATTACAGAGTGCTTTAATAGGGCTTGCTGGCAAATACCACAGAATTAAGAGAGCCACTAATGAAATACAGCATCGTTTTATCTGTTCTCCGGTGGCAGCTTTTAAAACGCAATTAGTACCATGCAAGATATTTATTTAGGATTTTATCTCATTTATTCATTCCATCTCCAAATGAGTGTAGTACTTCCAGCTGCTTTTCACTCCTTCACACGAGTGTTTTCTCATTTTCAGTCCACTTCTCTTCCCTCTTAGACTCCAGGGAACTAGAGTCTCAGCGGCCTGGGGGGCTGATTAAGGGAAGCAAACATCATGAAGATTTTCACCCATCCTGCCCCCTGCTCTCGCCTGGTGTGGATGGAGGGAGGGACGGACACAAGGAAGCAAGCTAAAATGCTTGCTGGGTGCCCAACCATTGCCTGCAGGAAAGCGGCACAGCTCCTGGGCAAGGCAGGGCACGTCCTGCAGAGCCTGGTCCTCCCCTCCGTCCTGGCTCCAGGCACACCGCCTGTGCTGTCCACTCTGCACTCTTGGAGGGGTCCGGGCACTTCCACACCTCTCCACTTTTGCCTCAAATGCCATCAATAGTGTCATCCTCTGTAAAGTCCTCTCAACCCACTCTCCCACTGCAAACCACTCAACCCTCTGCCCACCCCAAAACAGAATCCATTCCTGCTGGGATTCCTTGGTCCATACTCAGAAATACCCACTTTGGTCCACTGCTTGGCAATCAGCGGTGTGTGTGCGTCTTCCCTTTATGGTGACACCCTGGAGGGCAGAGTGATGATTTCATCTTTGTGTGCCCCAGCGCCACACCCCAGCACCACACGCAGCATGCTGCACACAGAAAATGCTCAACAAATATTTGCTTGATGATATCATCTCAAGTCTTTCCTACACAAAGGAGCCATCAATGAATCAGCGTCTCTTAAACCTCTCATGCTCTTGAAGACACTTTGGATTTCTCTGGCTTATGGCTTGTGGCTAGGCTGCTTCGGAACAAGAAGGAACTTGGATCAGTGTCACAACTGCCCACATGTGCCAAGGGCTGGGCCAGGACATTACAGAGAACAAGACGACGTGCTCCCTGCCCTCGAGGAATGTATAGCCCAGTAGCGGGAGACAAGTCTCTGTAGCTCCAGGATGGCAAGGGGGGAAAGCTGGCTGTTTATAACCACCTGCCTTGTAAGGAGAGTAGGCTGTGCCCGGTGGAAGCCCTTTGCTCTCAAGCCACATGTGCAAGTTTAAAGGAAGGAGCTGGGAAAGCTGAATTTTTCTCAATCATGAAGGGCGAGAAATTGGAGCTCCCCCAGTAACCCATGAGGGAGAGGATCAAGTATAGAGTTGGGAGGAGGAAAGGAAAGCCAGGAGACAAAGTGGCAGAAAACCACAGCGTGAGCCGCCTTGACCCTCACTCACAGCAGAGTCCACCTCCCCAGGACGGTCCTGTGAGGGGCTGTTTTTGTGGAAACCAATGAAGAACTGAGTTTAATACCAGCCATGACTTGGCAGAACAAACAAAATCGCTTTTACGAATGGAAGCCTACGAGGCAGAAACGTCCATGAGAAACGAAAACCTCCTCCGTGCTCCCCAAAATTAGTAGAAATGGGGCATGGGGGGGCTTCTGGATATGACTGACTTGGGACTGTATGTGTCTGGGGAGGGCGGGGCAGCATGGCAGCAATGTGATTTCATACAGATCTCAAGGAAAAGAGGCCCCCATCTGACATGTGGGTCACAGTGTCAAACAGTAAGAGAAGCATGAGGCGCCTGCTCAGGATAGTCACTTAGTAAATGAAACTGCTGTGACGATGGTGATGAGGAAGGTGATGATGGTGGTGATGACAAAGACACACGCCCACAGAGCTATGTCCTGCCCTTCCTCGTTCCCGCAGAGACTTACTGACTTGACCCCTGGAGTCCCCTGTGGGGGGGAAGCTCTAGGGCAGTGCTCTAGGAAACTCCTCCCTGTGTTACTAGAAGGATGTCATTGAAGACATTAGCACTGTGTGTTGAGACCAAGGGAAGCCATGACGAAGAATTACAACCCCATTGTGTAGACAAGAACTGGTCTGACTCCAGGGCGCATGGTGGTGCTTTCCAAGGAGATGGAGTACACGAGGGTGGCTCTCTCTTCTCTCTCCTCTTTCCAGGAGACCAGTATGGGCTGGGCCTTCCCTCTGAGCAGACTCACCCATGCCTTCCTTTCTGAGTGGCTCTCTTTCTCTCTGCTGGCAACAGGTGAGGCTTAGGCCAGATCAGCCCCAGGCACTGAAGACAGATGCAGCCTCCCACGCTGGCCCTGCTGGGGATCTACTGGGTCAGGTTCCACTGATCACAGTGGTAAGATTAGAGACTGGAGTTGGGTGCTGGGGCTGTGAAATTGAGCACACCTCCCAGGCGCTTAGTCAGAAGCCATCTACGTGTTAAGTGACAGGGAATGGGGGCTGTGCTAGGAATTAAAAGCCAGCTTCCTAGAGTCCTCTGCACTGGAGTTGGAGGCCGGGGCCCCGGATAATATCATTATATTCCCTGCCATTTGCTCGTCAGAGCCTTCTTGGGTACATACATTCCTTGGGAACCTCATGGTGACAAACTACTTGGGTTCAAATCTCATTTCCTAGCTGGTTGTGTGGCCTTGGGCAAATTACTTAACCTCTCAGTGCCTCAGTTTCCTCATCTGTAAAATGGGACTAAGGTCATTGTGCTAACGAGTTTACACATGTAAAGCACTTTGACCCACACTTGGTTCGTGGCTAGCACCAAGCTAATGTTGACTGTTGTTTCTCCCACCGAAGTCCAGTTGCTCCAGGACCCTGACACTGTCAGTGTTCAATCTTTTCCCCTCAACGACAGCCCTATCATGGTGGGTGGCACCCCTATTCATCTAGCTGCTCAGCCACAAACCTAGAGGTCACCCCTGACACCCCTCTCCTCTCCCTCAAACCATCAAGGCTTGTCAACCTTACTAACTTACTAGCTTCTGTTAAACTTACTCAACTTCCTCAAAATCTCCCAGACATATTCCCCTCTCTCCTTCTCCATAACCTCTCACCAGAACTAGCCCAGTGTCCCCCTAACTGCAACCACCCCAGCTCCCCACTAGCCCATTTCCACCCTGCAGCCAGAGTGATGCTCTGAAATGAGGATCTGATCACGTTACCCTCTCCCTGGACTCTCCTTGCTTATACCTCATAATGACTTTCCCCTGTTCTTGGGGTAAAAACCCAAAATCTAACACCATGCAGACTGAGTCTGTTAGACTGTTTTTGGCCCTGAGGGTCAGAAAGCCCCATCAAATGGGCTTAAAATACAAAGCAATTTATTAGCTCCCTTACAGGTAACTGGAGTGGGGTAAGCTTCAGGCATTGCATGATCTGGGCTCCAGCACCATATTCTGCTATTCTCTCAGCTCTGCCTTCCTCCCCAGGGGTCAGCTTTATCCAAAGCCCATCTTCCTTTTGATCAGCATCGAGTGGAACACTTCTAGAGAAAAAAAAGAACATCTTGCTCAGCCATGAAATAAAATTCCTTCCCTTCATTCAGCCTGAGTGACCAAACCGAGGCCATGTGCCGACCCCCAACCAAAAAATTGCTAGTGCTGTGCCATCCACTGAGTCCTTCCCTTCCCTGCCCCTGGTGGGAAATGGGTCCTTGAGTACAAAAACACAGCAAAATCATGCTGAAATGTGTGATTTGTATTCAACTCAGAAGGTTTTGCTTTAACGATGCTCCACTGTGAAAAATATGAAAGAGCTATCAACCTTAAATCTCCCACTGTCCTTGATAAAAGATCTGAGGCCAGAGGTCCCCAGGACCTCGACCTCATGGCAATGGGCAGTAAGAGCAGAGGGCGGGAGCACGGAGGAGGGAGGAGGACAGGAGACAAGGCTGGCTGGCCTCCTAGGAGATGGATTCTGAATGCATGTGATAGAAAAGAGAAGAAAATCCTGCCGTAGCCTCTTCTGCACCCTGGATGGGATCTCAACCTGCCTATTGTTTTCTTTCTGAAAATGGACTTAGCCACCAAAAGAATTGAAAGCAAGGATTCAAACAGCTATTTGTACACCGCAAGTTCATAGCAGCATTATTCACAGTAGCCAAAAGGTGGAAACAACCCAAATACCCATCGATGGATGAATGGATAAACAAATGTATATACATACACTGGAATATTATTCAGCCTTAAAAAGGAATGAAATTCTGAGACATGTTTCAACATGGATGAACCTTGAAAATATGCTATGTGAAACAAGCCAGACACAAAAGAACGAATACAGTATAATTCCACTTATATAAGATTCCTTGAATAGCCAAATTCATAGAGACAGAAAGCAGAATAGTGGTTGCCGAGGGCTGGGGGTGGGGGAACAAAATGGAGAGTTGTGTGTAGAGTTTCAGAATACGGGACGATAAAGAAGTTCTGAAGACGGATGGTGGTGATAGTTGCACAACAATGTGAATGTACTTAGTGCTCCTGAATTGTATAGTTAAAAAATGGTTAAAATGGTAAATTTTGTTATATATATTTTACCACAATTAAAAAAAAATGGACTTAGTTCACCTTTCCAGGCACTGAGGGCACCACAAAGAGGTGACAGGAGATTCTCAAAGAATGATTGTTGATTGACTGGTCTATCTGGCTAAAAGACACATTTTTAGTGCTCCATTTTCATTTCGGTCCCATGATGATGACACTGATGACGATGATGGTGAGACTCAGGCCTCCGTGGGTGAAGGCCTGAGGCAGCCACATGTGAGAGCTCCTCCCGTCCCTTCACAGACCATTCCCCAGCACACCCAGGCCCTCTGAATCAGGCGGGCGCTCTGTGAGATGGGCGTGCTTCCCACTTCTGTTCTCTGCAGGGAGGAGGCTGCAGAGTGGTGGAGGGAGGAGGGGTGGAGAAGGGATTTCCTTCTGTCAGGCAGGAAAACAGTGTGAGGAAATGGAGCTATCCCTACTCTTTGAATGGAAAATGTCTCTTTCAGACCTCATTTTAGAGTTGTCCCCTCCCCACCTCAGGTCGCCAGAGAGACGATGGAACAGCTGTCACCAGTTGGGTCTGACTCATTAGTTTATCATCTCTCCCACCCCACTCCCTAACCCCTTCCCTCCAAACCCTCCCACCCCAAAAATGCCTGAGCACAGTCGACTATTTTAAGAACTGAATTCCCTGTCGGCATGGCAACTTCCCGGCTGTACCTCTTGTCATGGCTGCCTGGATGGAAGAAAAGCCACCTTTCACCAGGGCTCCAGCCAGCCTACAGCAGAGACAGTTCACAGATCGGACCCGGCCGCTGGGGGGGACATCTAGTCTCTGTCGCAGAGTCTTCTTTGTGGGTTTGCTTGTTTTACAGCCTTTAACAACATAAAAACCACTCTTAACTGACTGGCCATATGAAAACAGGCCCCGGGCCAGAATTGGCCCAAGGACCGTGGTTCACCCAACCCGGTGGTGGGACCAGAGCAGCAGGGGTTCACACTCGCTGGGTTTCTCATTGTGGAAGTTTGAAAGGTTTCGAAGGGTGAGTGGGCTGCATGGGGAAACAATGGGAAGGAGCTGTGGAAGAAGGCCAACGTGATTAATGGAATTTTAAAGTTTCCCCCCAAATATCTACATTTTCTTATACTTTAAAGGTTTGTTTCTATTCTTCTTGTGCTTCAAAATTAAAGTTTTAGGTTATGCCATCTTCACCATACCCCAAATAAAGATTGAGGCTTACTATCTGTGACTTCCTTTTGTAGAAAATGGTATTTATTTCAATGATATTTGTATCATTCTGCACGAAGACCAGATTTTCTTAAGAAATGTTGAAAGAAAAATATTTTGAATGTTTCTTTATTTTTTCTTTAAATTTTTTTTAGAAAACATTTAAGTATTTTTTTAATTAAAAATTTTTTTTCATTATGGAAAATTTTAAGCATACACAAAAGTAAAAAGAATAGTAAAATAAAGCCCCATGTACCTGACATTACTGGTTTATTTTTAAAGGGTATTTCTGTGTAAATTAAATGGTTTGTACTTTCTTAAAACGTGGATTGAAAGGGGGAAACAATACCTTTGCAAATAGTATTTGCATAGAATCCAGTTCTAGGTCATGTCTGAAAGTGACTGGTGGAGGGAGAGGTGGGAGGAACATCTGTAGGAAAGAAAAGGGGACAGTCTTTGATGGTTACCATGGAAACCACTGAGCTAAGATGGTCGAGTTTGCTTATGGGGCAGTGAGGTTCCTGCTGATGGACGCTGGGTCAGAACTGTAGGAGAAATCCTTAGGCTGCTTCCTGAGGGTACCTTGCTGTCTCTGAAACTCCCTCCCAACGATCAATGTCTCCCAAAAGAGAGACACTTTTTGGTGTTTTGTTCCTCGATTTTAGGGCTTGCTTTATAGTAAGCCAGAGTGTTCATCCGCATACTAACTTAGAGGAGACGAGATTTTACAGCAGACCACTCCAGTCCTGTTTACGATAATAGGAGGGCACCTACGTCCCTGGAAGAAAGCCCTAGAAGGACTAGTGGAGTCTTGGGGTCTTGATCCCCATACTAGAATGTGGAAAGTATAACCATGCACTCCAGAGGAGCAGGGAATCCAGCCTAAGCCAATGAGATTCAGAGGATCCAGACTCACTTTCCCCCTCCTAAAGGAAATTGACTCCAACGTAGAATATCCATCAATCGCCAATCGCTTTAGACGTCAGATTATTTGCTATCGGGCAGATCAGTAACAGGTCTAACTTTGGCATCAAGCTCCCTGGATTTAGGTCCAATCCACACCACGTATTATTTCTACCGTGACATACTCTTTACGTCACCTACTAAATGGGGTTGGTGGGGAAGAAATACACAAGATGCCTAGCACCCATAAAGGGCAGGCACAGAGGCAGAATTGGGCTGGAATTAGTCATCAAGGGATAAACGTGCGCAGAGGGACAGAAGGAAGACCGCCGAGGACCGAGACAGAGCCTCAGCGCCGGGACCCGCAGACGAGGTTACCCTAGTGCGCGTCCTGCAGCTCCAGAGGGAAAAGGCTGCGCAGACGAGACACGGCCACCAGGAGGCGCGCGGGGCCCGGGATCTCAGGAATCGGGCTGCTGGAGCGAAAGAGGCCGGAGGGCTGGCTGCATACCCGCTCTCCTCCTAGGTGTCAGCCGGCAAACAGCAAGGACTGGCGTCTCATGGGGCAGCTGCTTACCCCTCAGTATCTCCCACAAAATCAGCAGTTCCTTGAGGGCAGTGGCTGTGTTTTTGTCCCTTGCTTCCCCGGCTGCACACGAGTCCCTCGCCCCCATCCTCGGTTTGCTAAGCGGAGTCAAAGGAATGCATTCTCCCTCTGGACGGCGGGAAGGGCGGCTCGGAAGAAGGGATGTGCAGGGCTGTGGGGAGCATTGAGGCAGCTGTTCTGGAAAGGAGTCAGAGATGGCAGATCGTCACCAAAGTGGAGCCCAACCGTTGGCGGAGAGGGGGAGCTTGTACTCTTGAAAACTTTGGGGCGGAGCCTAAGGGGCAGTCTACGATTTGGGGAAGAAATAAGGCGGGGTTCTCAAACTTCTGGATCTCAGGACTCCTTTATCCTCTTCAACATTATTGAGGACTTCAAAGAGCTTTTTATTTTCGTGGGTTCTACCTCCCAATCTTTACCATATTAGAAATTAAAACTGAACATTTAAAAATATTTATTTACTTCAAGTTACAATAATAAACCCACTATGTTAACAATTTTTTTTTAATTGCTATATTTTCCAAAATAAAAAGTGTTAGTGAGATGTGTGGCACCATTTTACATTCCTGCAAATTTTTTAAATGTTTAGCTTAATAAAAGACAGATGGAGTCTCATATCTGCTTCTGGATTCACCGTGTTGTGCTATCAATCAGACTGAGTTCTCCCAAAGCACACAGCTTTATACGTTCATGAGAAAATGAAGGCAAGAAAGGCAAATAACATCTTAATTTGAAATAGTTTTGACCTTGCAGACCTCCTGCCCATTTTGGTGTTAAATAGAATATAAATTGCATACAGTGTTATTTTTGGATAAGAATTGAGAAGTTTTTGTAAAAGGAAGGTTGCGTTTGGTAAGGGCCAAGGGCTGAGGGCCAGGTTGCCTTGAAGTTCACCCACTGGCAAAGGTGTGGCCTCCATGGCCAATGGTACCAGGAAGCAGGGCCTCAGCTGGTGTAGACATGCACATGTTGTGTGTCCATTTGCATCTTGTGAGAGTTAGAACTCTATTACAGCTGACTTTTCACTGCCTGCTGTTGTGAATGACAGCTGGCAGAATGGTGGCCAGACTCTTTTGAGGCCAAAAGCATATGAGAAAGTTTATTCCCTTTGGGCAGGGTCTTGTTTTTCTGAGTCAGATACTCTACTGACTTTGAACCCATTTTGTGGGTTCTTATCAATCCAAAAGTATTTCAGAATAGTGGCCCCACTCACCTCACACCTGTTAGAATGGCTATCATTAACAAGAGAAGAGATAACAAGTGTTGGCAAGGATGTGAAGAAAACGGAAAACTTGTGCACTGTTGGTGGGTTGTAAATTGGTGCAGCCACTATGGAAAACAGTATGGAGGTTCCTCAAAAAATTAAAAATAGAACTGCCATATGATCCAACAATCCTACTTCTGGGTATATAGCCAAAGGAAATGAAAACAGGATCCTGAAGAAATATCTGTACTCTGTTGTTCATTGCAGCATTATTCACAACAGCTGAGATATGGAAACCTAAATGTGTCCATCACAGGAATGGATAACAAAGATGTGGTATACACACACACACACACACACACACACACAATGGAATATTATTCAGCCACGAGAAAGAAGGAAATCCTGCCATTTGCAACAACAAGGACGGACCTTGAGCACGTTACGCTAAGTGAGATGTCAGACAAAGAAAGACAAATACTGTATGATATGATTTATATTTATATATGTGAAATCTAAAAAAGCCGAATGTATAGAAACAGAGAGTAGAATGGTGGTTACCAGGAGCTGGCGGGTGGGCGAAATGGGGAGATGTTGTTCAAAAGGAAAAAACTTCCAGTTAGACGATGAATAAGTTCTGGGGATCTAATGTACAGCATACTGATTATAGCTAATAATACTGTATTATATACTTGAAAGTTGCTAAGAGAATAGATCTTAAATGTTCTCACCACAAAAAAGAAGTGGTAATTATGAGACATGATGGAGGTGTCAGCCAACGCTGTGGTGGTAATCACTGTGCAATATATAAGTGTATCAAATCAACACATACACCTTACACTTACATAATGTTATACGTCAACTATATCTCAATAAAGCTGAGAGAAAACAACAACAACACGATGTCCCCAGCATCTCCATGGCCCCAGGCCTGCTCTGGGGGTCTGTGCAGAATGCCCCGGGCTGAATGAACAGGTAATGTGGGGAGATTTCCAGAGTTGAGTAACGGGTCAGGAAAGTTTCTTCCCAGTTAATTCCCTCTAAGCACACCTAACCTGAGGGATTATCGTAATCCTCTGAGGAAAGGCATAAGAAGAGTGATTCCTGGGCCCAGCTCAGATCAACCAGGGGCAGAGGCTGCCTTTTAAAGCTCCAAGTCCATTCTCAAACCCTCACGTCTGGGAGCCACTGGCCTCCTCTTTCCTTATCTACCAACTCTACAAAGGCCCCTCTCCTCAGGCACCTTGGAATCACTCGGGGCACATATTTAAAATTTTGACTCCCCCAGGCCCAGTCCCTAGAAAGCCTCGTAGCTAGAGATTAAGCGGATCTGGGCAGGGCCCTGGAACACGTTCTGAACAAGCACCTCTGCTCATTCCGCTGTAAAGAGCCAGGACCACCCTTTGCCTCAAGGGTTACTACAGCCTGTGGTACAGTCTGTGTGCCACAAAGAGAATTTAGGGCCCCACTCAGAATTAGCACAACCTTCGCCTTACTTCTCTTATCCTCTGAATAATCAAACCCCTTCCTGGGGGCCTAAATTTAAATTCCAGGGTTTATGAGTCTCATTTGATGAATGAGACAGTCTTCCTCCCCAGTCCCAGAACTATGCGCTCCAAGAGGATCACTGTCTTCTCAAACTCCAGCTGGCTCCTGCCTGAGCACTGCCTACACCCACATTTGCCCACGTGCACCCACTTGGCTTCTCCACACTCTTCTACCTTCCTTCTAAGAAGGGTGTGGGCCAGTGTGTTTGCAGATGGATACACATCCATCTTTCATAAGAGCCAGGCAAAAAAAAATAAAGCAGATTTACAACCTACTTTTTTTTCCTTTGCTGAGGAAGATGGTCCCTGAGCTAACATCTTCTATTTGAAGATGAGCTGCTTCTTCTATTTTGTGTATGGGACACTGCCACAGCATGGCTTGATGAGCGCTGTGTAGGTCTGCACCCACGATCCGAACCCACAAACCCCGGGCCCCCAAAGCAGAGGGCGCAAACTTAACCACTATGCCACCCGGCCAACCCCAAACAGCTTTCTTGATCCTGGGAGCTCTGCTCCTGCCTTCTCCTCCAATTTTGTAGAGGATATGTTAGTCCCATCATCCCTGGAGGAGCTGCTCCTCCCTCTCCACTCGCCTCCTCCCCAGGCCAACGGTTTGAATGGCCACGTCTGACTGGCTGACAGATTTTCCTAACAGGACTCCTGGACCCTCGCTCCCTAGGGACCATCCACGGCCCCCTGGAATCTGCTGGGCAGCCAGCCATCTTCACCCTCTGCTTTTGCCACTGGCTTTCATATTTACTCTGCGTGGCACACGTTTGTGAATATTAACTTGTTTCATGAATCGCTTAAAGCATCAAGTTATGATAAGTGGCTTTTTTTTCCCCCGTTGTGTCTAGGCACACGCAAACACACACTTAGTAACGGAATTGGGCTCATGCTGTCCTTTTTAATCCCTGTCCAGCCTCTTTCATTTTCCACTGTGGTCTGAACTCCATGGGAACCATCAGCGGAATCTGGGGTTCCTCACTGTCAGCTTTGGAAGACTGGATTCTGGGAGAGACGTGGTGAAAATAACGAATGTGCACAAATCGGGGCTCTCCCCCAGTTCTGGACACCGAGGCTGCTCCTGTGCATGGCGTGGGCCTGGGCTTCCATGGTGATTGCAGCCGGCGGCCAGGCTGAGGAGCACCACCCTACTCCCAGTTCTTAGGCACATCCTCCCTTCCACCCTAGTGGGTTGACTTGGTTTGGAAGTCATCCAAAAGAAGTTGGTTTCACCCAAGGAAAAGAAAAACTATGGGAATGAAGCGACGTCCTTGAGGGAGTTCAGGACATGCCGCCCCAAAGTATGCTGTTTTGGTATATTGATTATTTTGAGCTGAAGGCACTTGAAAAACAGCAAACGCAGGGAGAGGCTTTCTCTGAACTCCTCTTATCTGTCTAAAGGCAGATCCTCCAAAAGGAACTCCATTGTCATAAACCCACTCCCTGGGAGTTTCATCAACTAGGGAAGATCAACTCTTTTCACAGGAGAGGAGACTAGACGTCGACACCACACCCAGACACACTCTGTCACAGATGATCATGTCTCTCATCTGTTCTTCTAGGGCCCCATTCATCTGTCCTAAAAATCATTTACTCTCCCCTAAATTGTCTACATCCCACCTGCCCTTCCCCTGTTAAGATGATTTATAAACTCTCAAATCTCATCTCTTTTTTGGGTATTCACTCTTTTTTGCTTGTGATGTCCCTATCTATGTAATATTAAAAATCAATAAATTTGTATACCTTTTCTCCTGTTGATCTACCTGTTGTCAATTTATTTCATAGACCTGGCTAGAGGGAACCTAGGAGGGTAGAGGGAAAGTCTTTCCTCTCCTACATCCCCATTCATTCGTTCGTTTATTCTTTCATCAAACATTCACTGAGCACCTGCAATGCCAGGTTGTGTGCTAAGTAGTAGAGATATTAGGTTGATGATGAAACGTAGGTATAGGCCTCAGCAAGTATAGTGGAGGGACCAGACATCAGCCAACAACTGCAGGGAGAGCTCAGCTCATTCTCCAGGATCCTGGCCCATCTTGGTGGAAGGAGGGAGGGAGGGCTCTGTGAGTGACTAAGGGTATTTTTGGGAAAAAGTATTCATCTGTGGCAATGTCTCAGCACCAACGGGAGGGGCAATTTCAGGGACACACAGGTTCCGTGTCCTGTGAGAGCCAGCATTTTTTAGGCCCTAGGCTCTTAAGTTCTTCATATTATGCTTTATATGCTCTGTGGGAGGCACTGCTATTACTTTCATTTTACAGACAAGGAAACCGAAACTCAGAGAGATGAATTAGCTCGTCTAAATCCCTCAGGAAGAACAGGAAGCAACCCCCAGGTCTGTCTGACTTGAGAGCCCTTTTTGGAACAGCTAACCTGTCCCAGCTTTAGAGAGGGGCTTCAGGGAAGGAGCTGGTGGAAACCGACAGGGCCATGTCTCTGGCATCTCAGGGGGGCACTGCAAACACCCGGTGCCACCAGCAGAGCCGGCAGCTGGGGGCTGCCCGTGTCAGCAGTGGTGGGAGGGGACTTTGGGGCAGCTGTGGAGGATGGTGCCGGTGGCCTCAGCAATCATGGTGGGCAGCCAGCAGTCACCTCATGGCACCACATGATGCGTCATGTACTAAGTACAGACATCCCCTCAGTACTTAATATGGATTAACTTATTTAATATTTACAACAACCCCCATTTTCACAGATTAGGAAGCCAAGGCCTACGGAGGTAAGATAACTTTCCTAGGTCACACGTCTGATAAACGTGGAGCCAAGATTTGAACCCAGGCCTGTTGACTGTTGGGCTGTGTGCTTCAGCCCTCTCCTAGGGGTGTACAGGGATGGAATATCTCTGAGTGTGTTTCCTTTATTGGTAGTGTGCCCCCAGAAAGAGGAGGGCAAGTGTGGGGGACTGCAGAAATGGCTACAACACTTCGCAGCTCCTTCCATCAGGAGTTGAAGTCCACTTCCCCACCCCTTGAGTTTGGTCTGGCCTTGTGACTTGCTCTGACCACGAGAACATGGCAGAAGGAAGGGTGTGCCAACTCCCAGCCTAGGCCTCAAGAAGCCTTGTGGCTTCTGCTCTCTCCATCCTTGGAAGGAAGAAGCCTGGCATGGGCTAGCCTGCTGGATAAGAGGCACGTGGCCCAGCTGCCCTTCACCCCAGCTGACAGCCTGCTGACCACCAGAAGTGTGCGTGAGGCCATCCTGAACCCTCCGGCGACCTGCCAGCTCACCACAGACACATAAGCAAGCCCAGCAGAGCCAGGCTAGAAACTGCCCAGCTGACGCACAGAGTCATGAGCAAATAAATACATGTTTATTGTTTTAAGCCACTGGGTGGCTCATTTTGTAGCAATAAATACAGCAGGAAACACCTCAAAGAGAAGGCAGATATGAAGTTGGAGGAATTCCCACCAGGCAGTATAGATGAGTGGAAACCCTTCAAGCAGGGAAAAGAGAGATCCAGAGGAAAATGTTGGGGGCTGTGGGAGAAGCTGACTGGGTCCCTCAGAAACCCAGCACCCCCACCTCTTCCGGCTTCCACCAGATGGAGGAGGGGCAATACTGGAGAGAAACTCTGGATAGACAGAGAAGAAGCTGGAAGCAGGAGTACTCCACTGACTTTGGGAAGTGAGTCCCCAGCCAGCAGGAGGTGGCCGCCTCTTGGCAGACACAGTGGGGTTGGGCAGACAGAGGACTCGACAGAGCCCCCGGACTCTCCCTGGGATCCCGCGTGCCATCGGAGTAGCCTTGATCCAGGCAATAAGCTGTGTGAGCCTACACTCATGTAGCAGCCGTGAGAATGAGGAAAAGTGGAAAGAGGAGAGAAATATTTAGGATGCACAAGGGACAAGAAAACTTGGGGCCAACTGAAATGGAGGGAATGGCCACTGGGTGTGGGGCAGCCTGAAATAACACTGCTGTTGAGAGTGCAAATGGATGCCCGGCAACTAGCAATAGGGGGGAAAGGTTATAATGATACTTACTAGATGTCATCACCATATACAATGTACATATTACGGTATAATCATGTCTTTTTGGTGATGGCATTGGTGATTTTTTGACTTAGCCTGCCATCTACCCTTGTTTTAAAGGATTACCCTTCCAGGAGGTATTTGAATTTTAAAAAGAATCAAAGTCTGCAGGTAACGGGATGATGCGGTGTTGGTAGAATTTCACGCAGCCACTGAAAGTGGAACAAGGGTTTTTCTTTTATGTTGGCCCCTTCCCTGGGCTCTCGGCCTCGGCGCCAGCCACAGAACCAGAAAAAGCATTCCCCAGGACCGTGACGTACAACAGCTTTAATTCCCTTCCTCCAAAGTTGCCCCGTGTTTCTCAGACTTGGGGGAGCGCCCCTCTCCCCGCTGTGGAGCGTGGGGGCGGGGGACAGACGGCCAAGCCCCCTCGTGGTCGCCAGAGGGCGCTGCGCCGTCGCCGGGCACGCGCGGCCGCCTGGGCGTGTGGCCTGGCGTGGGCATTTTTGTGTTGTTTAAAGGCCAGCATTCAGTGCTCACTCCCTTCCCAAACATGTTTCTAATTTA
The DNA here is from genome assembly GCF_057802395.1 of Ceratotherium simum simum. Classification (NCBI taxonomy): domain Eukaryota; kingdom Metazoa; phylum Chordata; class Mammalia; order Perissodactyla; family Rhinocerotidae; genus Ceratotherium; species Ceratotherium simum. The sequence goes on from NC_141910.1 coordinate 20,680,937, forward strand.
CCCGGTATCTCTTCTACGTGAAACACTTAAGAAGGAAAAAAATGCATACTTAACTTTAGTGCCAGGGTGGGCAAAAGGGGTTTGACACCAAATGCAGTTTTGTTCCAGAAACCTCTGGGACTGAGGCAGAGCAGCCAGCCAGGGCTCCCCAGACGCTGCTCCCCGGTCAGGACAGAAGCGCATTGAAACAAACACACCGAGCCCAGCCCCTGGAATGCTCTTGCTAAGAACAGCCCGCAGGCTCTCCTCGCCAGCAGACGGGTTCGTTTCCGGCCACCAGGTTCGGGAGCTGGCGGCCGAGGAGGACGGCATGGCCTCTCCGCCCGGTCCGTGCGGCCCCGAGAGGGCGGCCGAGCACGACTTGCCGCCGTGTCCCCCGCGGTGTGGGCGCCCCAGGGAGCAGGGGCGCACGGGCGGGGGCTCCGAGGGCCACAAGATGGGGGTGGGGGGCACAGTCGGGGCGCTCTGGGGCAGCAGCGCCCTGGGGCACAGGGCGAAGTGAGGGAGGCAGAGGGCAGGGGTCGAGGAGGAGAGCAGAGGGGCAGTCCTGTCTCATGCGGGTGACGGGGACGGTTCTTTGGCTGGAGTAGAGGCTAACCAGCCTGACCGCCACAGACACAAGCCATCAGCGAAAAGACCTGAAGACCCGTTTGAGCGCTGGGAGGTCCCTGGGAGAGAAAGCTCTTAATCGCGGGGGTGGGGGCCTGGGGGCAGAGTCTGATTGGCCGCTAGGTTCTGTTTTTCAGACCAGAAAAAAATCCCCCGTCCCCCGGGAGATTTCTCAGTCACTCTTCTGCTGGAAGCTGCTGCTTGTTGGAGCCTCCTGGGACTGGCAGAGTTAAAATCCTTTAACCCAGGATGCCTTGGGCCTTTTGTTCGGCTCTGACAATGGAATTGGGTGGAGGGGGCTGGGAAGGCGAGTAGCTGGGTCCGGGGTGTATCCGTGGTGTGGGGGTCTGGTGAAGCTGTGTTCAGTCACTGAGTGAAAAGCAATTTAGGGGTGTGTGTGGGTGGGTGGGTGGGTGGGTGTGTGTTGGGGGAGGGTGTAAGGGAGTCCAAGGCACGGGGCACCAGCTCGTTAACACGTGTGTGAGTGCCTGCTGTGCGCTCAGCAAACCCTTAATTACCCAGGGAAACCTTCCAAAACTGGGAACTCAATATTGGTCCCTAAAAAGTTGAGTAATGGGTTTTTCTTGCATCTGGAATCCAAGCCACTGACTCTGACTCCCCATGGGCTCCCAGATCCTTCTAGATGTCTTTGTCTTCTAAAATTCTGTGGTCCCACGGGACAGCACTTAGTTAAGGACACTCCAAAACACATACCCTTCAACCATATTAATCATCCTAAAACCTGTGCTTTGAACATATCACGTCCTTGATTCATAATCGTCAGCAGCACACGCTAATTCAAAGGACTTGGGAGTTCAAGGACGGACAGCATTCAAGCCCTCCCACTATGCAGGCTTTTTCCTCCCACTCCCTTCATGCATTCTTCCCTGTAGCCCACCTGGCCCCTCATAGTCCCTTGGATATATCTTCAATTCTCCAGCCTCCCTCTCTGGCCCTGCAGTTGCCTTCCAGGGACACCCACCCCATCTTCATGATCCAGCCAATCACACCTCTTTTCCATTCAGTTCTGACATCAATCAGCCAACATGCATTTACTGAGAGCCCACTATGTGCAAGGCATGTTCTGGGCCCTGGGACTACATCAGAGACCCAGACACATACCTGCTCTTAGGCATTTTATGTTTTCAAGGGAGGGAACAGAGTAGATACAAAGCCAAACAATTTCACATGTCGATAAGTCCTACAAAGAAGCTAAACTAATGTGACAGAGGAGGGGTGTTTAGGGTTGGGGGTGGGGAGGCTGATGGTGCTGCTTTATTTAAACAGGGAAGGCCTCTTTGAGGAGGTGACATTTGAGACCTTATGGATGGGAAGGGGCAGCCCTGGGAAGATCTGGGGAAGAGTGCTCCAAGCAGAAAGAATAGTAAGTGCAAAAGCCCTGAGGCAGCAATGCTCTTGGTCTGTTCAAGAGACACCATGAAGGCCATTGTCACAGGAGCAACGTGAACAAGGAGATTTACTGGGCTCGGGAGACATAAGCAGGGACTAGATCATCAAGTCCTGATGGGCCGAGGTAAGTAGTGTGGGGTTGCAATGTGGTTGCAATGGGAAGCCTTTGGAAGGTTTTAAGCTGGGAGTGAAGAGATTTCATTTACCCTTTAGAAAGATCTTTCTGGCTGCTTTGCAGAGCATGGACTAGGAGCTGAGGAGAACAGTTGAGATGCGGTTGCAGAAGTCCTGGCAAGAGGAGATAAAACCAGGGTTGTGGCTATGGAGATGGTGAGATGTGGTACTGGTTTCTGGACCAGTTTTGGAGGTGTAGTAGACAGGACTTACTGATGATCTGACTATGACAGAAGAGAGGTACAGAGGATGACGCCTCCATTTTTGGGCTCCCTGGGTGGACGGCATGTCCATGTTAAGGGGAGGGATCAGCAATTCTGTTTTGGCCATGCCAAGACCTGTCAGACATCAAGTGGATATACGGAGACTGGTTTGAGTTTGGAGTTCAGAGACATCTTGCCTTTAGAGTTAAATCTGAGAACCAGCGTGTAATGGTATTCAAAGTTGTAGCCTGGAAAATTCCACTTAAGGAAAGAGTAAAGACAGAAGAGAGAGGGCTGAGACGGAAGCTCCTCCAACATTTAGAGATCTGGTAGAGGAAAAGCCAGCAAAGAAGACTGAGAAGAACAACCTGTGAAGTTGGAGGAAAACCAAAAGATTGCGATTATAAGGAAACTGAGCAAAGGAAGTACTTCAAGACGGAGGATGTATTGGTCCACTATTGCTGGGTAACAAACCACCACAAAAATCTCAGTGGCACGTAACAGTAAATATTTTACTCACATATCTGTGGGTCAGCTGGAGGTCAGCTAGATGCAGCTGACCTTGGTGGGCAGCTCTAATCTGCAGCTGGGTCTGGGTCTGCTCTACATACATGACCCTCATCATCCTCGCACCAGCAGGCCACTTAGGTTAGGTTTTTTCCCATTGTGATAACATTGGCACAAGTAGGCAGGTGGAAACACGAGATGCCTCCTAAGGCCAGGCTTAGAACTGGCACCATGTCACTTCCTCCTACAGTCCATTAGCCAAAATGGGTCACAAAGCCATGCCCAAAGTCAAGGGGCAGGAAAGTATGCTCTACCTCAAGTGGGAGGGGCTGCAATGTCACAGAGAAAGGGATATGGACAGAGGGAGGAGTGGCAAGAATCAGGACCAATAATTCAGTCCACCACAGTGGTGAAACCTATTCAATGCCACTGGGAGACCAGATGAGACGAGGACCGTGAACTGGCCACTAATCTAGTCAAGATGTAGGTCCCTGGCATTCTTGGTAAGAGTTATTACAATAGAATGGTAAGGATAAAAGCCCAGTTGGAGTGGGTGGAGGTGAGGATGGGAGGTGAGGAAGAGGAATGTCAGTATAGAGACCACTCTCTCAGGTACATTTGCTCTGAAGAGGGGCAGACAAATCATGCAGTAGCCTGAAGGAGATGTGAGGCTAAGGCTAATATGTTTTTAAATTTAGGGAATTAAGTCCTGTTTTACTTCAGTGGGAAGGATCTAGTAGAGAGGAAGAAATTGATGATGCATGAAAGAAAGGGAATCCTTGTGCTGATGAAAGGGGAAGGGGCCCAGGGCACAGATGGAGGGGTTGGCCACAGATGGGCGGAGAGAATGCAGAGCTGCAGGCATTCTGGTGGCTTTGGTGGTGGGAAGATCGGGCAGTTGGTCTGATTGTACCTGTTTTCTTTATGAAGGATAGTCTGAGGTCAGACTGAGAGCGAAAGAGGAAGGAGTGTTGAAAATATGCAGAGAGAGGAGAAAGTGTGAAATGGTTGCACTGTGGAGAGGGAAAAGGAATTTTCTAAGAAACTGCAGTAGGATTCTCCAGCAGTTCAAATGCCCATTCAAAATTTATGCCATAAATCTGAAGTGAGTCCATCCAGAGGAGCTGGTTAGTTTTCTTCAGCGGTGTACAACTGCTCCATTGCAGGTGTGAAGTAAACAGTTTAATTTAACCACAGTTGGGTTTTCTCCAGGTGGATACGATGGAGAGAGACTAGTGCAAGAAGTTAAGAGTGTTTGCAAGGGAGATTTTGCATGCTGGATCATGAAATCTCAGCTGGCTGAGGAGTGAAGACATGAAGGGAGACAAACAGTGAAAAAACAGTAGAGCAATGGACTGGAAGTCCCAGGGGGAGAGCTGGTGGAGTGGAAGGACCGGTGGGAGTGAGCTGGCGGGCTGGCAGCTGGGGGATCTTTGTTGTTTTTTTTTTTTTTAAAGCATTTAATTTATTTATATATATATATATATTGTGTGTGTGAGGAAGATCAGCCCTGAGCTAACATTCATGCCAATCCTCCTCTTTTTGCTGAGGAAGATTGGCCCTGATCTAACATCTATTGCCAATCCTCCTCCTTTTTTTCCCTTTTTCTCCCCAAAGCCCCAGTAGATAGTTGTATGTCATAGCTGCACATCCTTCTAGTTGCTGTATATGGGACGCCGCCTCAGCATGGGCGGACAAGTGGTGCATCGGTGCGCAACCTGGATCCGAACCTGGGCCGCCAGTAGCAGAGCACTGGCACTTAACCGCTAAGCCACTGAGCTGGCCCCTGGGGGGATCTTTGAATCTGAGATTTTAGGGATGGTGTAGACATTCACAGTTCCAAGGTCTAGAGTATGACTAGGACGCTAAGGTGGAGCAGGAGAAATATATTTCTAGGGCTAGGGCAATCAAGGGACTTACCGGCCAGGGTGTTGGGTGGGGCATCAGCATTGATGCTGAGGTCACCAAGAATGATGACAGTGGTGGAGACAGAGCCCAGTGCTAAAACCATCAACGGACAGAGAAAGTGCCCAGGAGGATGATAAAGTGACACTAATTAGGAGGAGTGGTGGGTGGTGAACTCTGATGACATGCATTCCAAAGGAGCTGGGTTTTGGAGCCAGAAGAAGAAACAGACTGGGTACATGAGGACATCTCCAGGCCAAGAAGTGCATGGCCTGAGGGAGAAAACAGCCTCTATTGGAGAGGGCTATGGGGACAGCAGTGTCCTCAGGGGACAGGCAGGCTTCAGGAAGAAGGAAGCGAGGGTCCTAGTCTTGGAGATTGAGAGTAGAGGCACGGGGTAGGGTTTGGGAAGGCAGGACGGCTAGGGGTGGGTGGTTGGCTAGGGGATGTTCAGCGGTGTGGGGTAGGGCCCCGAGGGAGGTGTCAGGGCAGCCCCGTTGTGGAAGCTTCTCACATTCCCCTCCCCAGGGTGGGGGGCGGGGAATGGACGTCCTTTTCCAGGAACCCCAGTAACTTTGATTGCTCATGCTTCTCAGTTAGGCCTTATCATCTACTTCCTGCCATCTTCAGCGTTCTTCTTCCGTGTGAATATCTTATTTCCTCATTAGACGCAGGTTTGGGCAGAACCCCAGCTATGCCATTTTGCACCCGCTCAAGTCGCACACAGCACCTGACACATAAGGGGTGCTTCACAAATGTTTGTTGGGTTGGATACAAATGCGGTTATAGTTTCCCTTTAAGGCCCAGGACAAGGCCGGTCCTCGGGTGGGGGGGTCCTCCTGCCCGAGGCCCCCGCCCCGCCCCCACGCGCCAGCTGCCGCGGCCGCCCCTCCCCCGCAGCCGCCGCGGGCGAGCCGAGTAACCCGACGCCTCGGCCCGCTCCCCCGCCCGGCCCGGGCGCCGAGTGGCCAATGGCCGCGGCCAGAGCCTCCGCCGGGAGCCGCGGGGCCCCGGCGGCGCCGCCCCGGCCGGGCTGGAGCTGGGGCACCCGGAGGCGAAGGCCTGCCCGTCTGCGCTCGGCGGGGCCTCCCGCGCGCGCTGCCGCCCCGGGCTCGCCGCCCCGCCCAGACGCCACCCCTCGCCGCCTCCAGCCGGGGGGCCGAAATGCGAGGCCAGGGGCCCCGGGCCAGCAGGCAGACTGTGGCACCCAGAGGGCCAAGGAGACCGGACACTTGGGTTCTGGGCCCCCTCGGGGGTTTTACCAGCGGAGAGACCTTGGGCAGGCAAGGAACCTGTGAGCCTCAGTTTCCTCATCTGTAGTTGAGGCGAGTAGTTACCCACCTCTGCACGGGGCAGTGTGAGAACCCAACCAGGTGAAAGGTGTGAAAGACCTCCTGTATGAGCCAGGACGGGCCAAACCCAAGTCACTGTGACCTGTCACCACCCGCCCTGCAGCAGACGAGAACTGAGAACTGCAGCCCCTCCTCCCCCCATGCGGGTCGCACTCACCATCCAGGGAATTCCCCGGGTTCAAAGGAAGAGCCTAACCCAGCTTTCCTCAACACCCCCGGTCCGGGCATTTCCTGCGCTCCTCCCTCCCAGGCAGAAGTCAGCGGGGGCGGGGTAGCGACCCTGGGGGAAGGGAGCTGGAAATATATGCTGGGCTGGCAGGATGGGGCGCAGGCAGGGCACCTTTCCAATTACCTAGTTTTGTCTCCTACATAGTTACTAGAGTGTAAGACGTGTCAAGAGGAAAGCCTCGCCAGCAATGCCTTTTTCCTCCTGGGATGATTGTAATTGCACGCTCCTGGCAGTTACCGTCCATAGGCTACAGACACTCGGGTATTTTGTCGGACCTTCGATCATGGTACCTAAAAGCAACACACAGGAGAGCTCAGGAAATACGTTATAGTCTGAAAGACGAGGAAGAGAGGATTTTTGTTTTTGTCAAGGATGCATAATTTTAATATTCACAGCCCCCCCCCCCAGATGGCAGGGCATGGGTCACCTACGGTGATGAGGACACGTCAGGGTCCCCGAGTTCTTCGCCTCTGTGTCCATGTCCTGAACAGGCTCCCAAGTTGGCGCCTGGAACCTGCGGCCTTGGCTCACACCGTTTCTCTGCACTGGGCCGGCAACCCTTGGGCGTTTGCCTGGGGCACAGTGTCACAGGGGTGGACTGCTCTGTCTTCCCTGGGGCTTCAACTCCAGGAGCTGGTGACCCCAGCAGTCCATGAGGGGTCCATAAGCGGGGAGAGGGAGAGGCACCCACCAGCCCAGGCCTGACGTTCTGCAGGCTTCCTGAATTCATTTGCTTCCAGACCTTTTCAGCTTTGCCAAGCCCTGTGTGAAAGATCAGCACAGCTGGAAATTTCTAGCAGGAAAGCACCAGGTGCTGAGCAGGTCCCAGGCTGACTTAGAAACAGTTGCGGGCTGGGGCTGTTTGGGGTTGGCATTGCTGCCTTTGCAGACAGGCAGGAACTGCTTGCTTTTGGAGGGCAGTGCCACCCCTGAGCCTGTGCTGGGGCGGCCGTAAAGCCAGGACACAGGGCTGGGGACGGAAACTAGGAGCATCCTCCCTCCCAAGTGCCAGAACCACAAAGGGCCTCCTCTGCCGGCCTAGCAGAGGGGATGGGCTGACAGGGAGGGCCGGGACTGTCACCCAGTCAGAGCCAGGCGGCTGCAAATGAAACACAGGCCTCGAAGGCTCAGACAGGCACTCAATCTTACCCAGGGCCAAGAAATCCTGGCTGGAAACTTGACTACGGAGCAAGGAAAGGCACCGGGAAATACTTGAAACCAGGCAAGACCCCTGGTAATGTGGGACTCTTGACAAACCAGGAGCTGAGCCAAATGCTTTTTTCCCCACTTGGCCCAAACACAAAACTGAGCTGGCCAGAGAAGACCCAGGGGAGGTGGCGGAGGAGCTGGAGAGGGACCCAGCAGGAAGAGGAAAGCAGGCAGCGGGGTAATTTTTACCCTGCTCAGACCCCAGAGCTCTCATACAGCAAGTCTGCAGAGGGGGGAGTTCCTGCTTGGCTGTGTCCAGGGCCAAGGTCACTCAGACCCGCTGGAGGCTCTCACGAGGGGCTGTGGAAACTCCAGCGTGGCAGTGTGGAGTCGCCAACACCCAGTGGCCAGGCTGCATGGGTCAGCTTCCGTCAGAAGAAGGGAGTTTGGAGGAGCATCTGCTGAGGCAGAGCAGCGCCCCCGCCCCCAGCCCCAGGCGGTGGAGGGCCGACCTTGGCCCTCAGAACAGGCTCAGTCCTTACACCGTGGGCTCAGCCTGCTTTATTTTAAATGAATCTGCACAGTGGCATGTTATGAGTAAAATTTATAAACCTACCAAGGAATGTTCTTTTATTCATATTTCCTGTAATGTGTGAAGGGGGTTACTTTTTTAAAGTTCTAAAATTAAAGAAAAAAGAGAAATCCTGTGTTGAGGATGAATTCACTGTCTCAATTCTCTTTATCCTTTGCAGGATCTTGGGAAAAAAAAAAAGGAATAAAAAGAAATGTGCCACAGTACGAAGCCTTCTTGTTTAAAAAAAAAAAAAAAAAAGCTTCTTTCTGAATGTAAAAGTAGAGCATGGTCTATAAAAAGAAATTCAGACAAAAGATATAAAGAAGGGAGCAAAAAATCACCTATAATCCCACCACCCAGTGGCAGCCCTGATAGCATTTTTATATATTTTTCCTGTACTATTTTCTATGCAAGCAGATATGTTTTTACACAAGATAAAATTATTAAGAGTGGTCCTAGCCTTCTTCTGCCCCCTGCCCACTGAAGAAAATCCTGAATTTGCCCATTCAGTTTCCCCTCACTTCTCCCTTCTACAATTTCCCCTCACTTCTCCCTTCTAGAGAGAGGAAGAGTTATTACTTGCTGAGAAGGGCTAAGTTGATCTACATAATAAAGGAATGCAGCAGGACAGGGAAGAGGTCCAGAGGAGGGAAGAGTCTTCCGGACTGGAGTTCAGTAGCATGTTCAGACTGTAGCACATTCGAGGCTCTGGAGCAGCTACAGGGCAGAGAGAACTGGGCTTGGAGGAATGGACCTCCGAGAGGGGCTGATATGGTTATGACCTGGAGGCTTTTTAATGTTCTTCCAGAGATGTGATTAAATAATGGAATTTATTTTGTATTAATTTTGCCCATTAAGCTATGCTTTGAGTCTAAATAGAGACTGAACCCATCGTCTCCCCTCTCATTAATAAGGGTTATGTTTTTTAAAGATGAAGGTCATACTACATTTCCTTTCTATATCCTTTTTTTAAAAAATTACATTTTATGGTCAAGTCAATAAATGCAGGTGTTTGTTATCCTTTTAGACTGCTGCATGGCAGCCCTTCATTCATCTTCACCGTAATTTATCTAACCCCTCCTCTGTTGATGATTTTATGTTATTCCATGTTCGCTGTTATCAGCAATTACTCAGAGGCTATCCCTATGTGTATACATCTTTGCACTCTTGCTGACTTTTTCCTTAAGATTTATTCCTAAAACCATAACTGCAGGGTCAAAAGATAAGAACATTCAAAATTTAGCGCAGAGTGCCAAGTCTCTCTCTGTAAAGACTGAATAAATTAACAGGGCTGGATTCTGCTCTTGAATGTAGTAGTGCCAGCAAGTGAGGTCCCCGTGGGCCGAGTGGGCAGAGATGCTCTGGGAAGGAGCTGAGAGCCTTGGCACACAGTGGGGGAAGAGGTGAGGGTCTTCCAGGAAGACAGCAAGAAAGCCCAGTGGAGGCTCTAAGGAGGATTACTTTCACTACCCAGCGTCCTTCCCTTCGGAGTATCACCCTTTCCCCATTCCACAGTAACCCACTCAGCCCACGAGCCTTGGGTGGCACTGACCTCATACCTTCTACCCGACCGCCTTCCTGGGCTGGCTGCGGGGGTGACCATATGACCGGGGCCGGATCAGTCAGAGGTCTCCATACTCTGGTCAGGTTGATTGGTCCAAGGACAGACACGACCAAGGCAGGAAGAAGTCTCCTCTCTCGCTTGCTGAGCATCATGTGACACCAGAACTGGCAGTGGCCCTCTCCTCCCACCACGTGAGGGCTGAAGAGATGAACGTGGAACTGAGAGATGGAGACGAAACCTTGACAGCATCACCAAGCCCCAGGATCCCCCCATGTCTGAAGCCAGCAGGATCCATCTCAGACTTCTTGTTTACAGGAGCCCATACATTCCTTTTTTTGTTTTTTTTTCCCCCAAATTGTCATTAGATTTTATTTTTTAAGCATTGGGTTTTTTTCTTCCTTTTTTTTTTAATTGAGGTAAATTTCACATAACATAAAATTAACCGTTAGCCATTTTAAAGTGTGCGGTTCAGTGGCACTGAGTACGTTTGCAATGTTGTGCAACCATTGCCTCTATTCAGTTCCCAGACATTTTCATTCCCCCGAAAGGAAACCCCATACCCATCAAGCCATCACTTCCTATTCCCCTCTTCCACTCAACCCCTGGCAACCACGAGTCTGCTTTCTGTCACTATACCTTTACCTGTTCTAGAAGTTTCACATAAATGGGGTCATACAACATAAGACCTTTGTGTCTGGTGTCTTTCATTTAGCATGATGTTTTCCAGGTTTATCCATGTTGTAGAATAAGTACTTCATTCCTTTTTAGGGCTAAATAATATTCCTCTGTGTGGATATACCTACTACATTTTATTGTCCATTTTGGTGGACATTTGAGTTGTTTCTACCTTTTGGCTGTTATGAATAATGGTGCTATGAGCATGCATGTAGAAGTATTTATTTGAATACCTGGTTTCAGTTCTTTTGGGTATATACCTAGGAGTGGAATTGCTGGGTCATATGGTAATTCTATGTCCATATGTTCCTTTTCTAGTTTAAGCTAATGTGAAGTGGGTTTCTTTCATGGAAAACTAAAGGAGTCCTGACCTACTCGGGCCTCGAAAGACAAACCAGCATGGCCAGAGTGGAGAGCATTGAGGAAAGTGTCCTGCCTGGAGAGGATAGGCAGGCAGCGGCAGCGATATGGGAGACAGAGCAGGGAGGAAGTACATTCTCAAGTGGGAGTGCCACGGAGAAAGTATTTTCTGGACAAGTAACAGGGCCAGATTGTCTGGAAGACCCACAGAGAAGAGGAATCTTAGAGCAGCTGCTTTGGCAACCCAGGCTGTGAGAGGAAATGCCCCCTCCTTCCTCTTTTTCTTCCTCCTCCCCTTCCTGCCAAAGCCAGTGCAGAGATGAACCCAGAGGGAGTAGTCTAGGGGACAGAGAACACATTTTCCTTGTTAAACGAGAAGGGTTTGTTCCACTCTGGGCCTCCCACAGCTATGCCAGGGCCTGATTTCTCCACAGTGAGGAGCCGTAGGTCAGCCCTCAGGACCACGCTTGAGGGTGGCCAGCCACCTTCAAATATGTCCACTCTGCCTGGGACTCCAGGTCGAGTGAAGCCCCCGACTCAGCTTAGAAAAGAAATCACTGGGGCCTCTGCTCCTGTTCCTTCACACCACCGTCCACCCCTGCTCCCCTGATGTCATCAGTCCATTTGGGAGATCAAACCAGGACAGGTGAGCTCCATATTTCTGCTCACTCTTTTTGACCATGGGTTGAGATTCTCCTTAGGGTCAGGATCTTCCCCACTGTGGAATGTACTACAGGTAGGAAGTGACCGTACTGAATTCTCTCCATGTTGAGCGCCTTCTGTGTGTGTCACGCTGGGCAAACTCCTGGACGATAGAGGAAGAGGAGCTGGGCAGGGTCATGGGGTGGCATGGCCCTGGAAATATTGACAACCCAAGGCTCCTGAACCTGAGGAACACACAGCTCATGGGGGAGACGGACATGGACCCAGAGGAGACGGGTGGCAGCATAAAGCAGAGCAGACAAAATTACGACAGTAGGGAAATTTGGTTTTAGATCCTTCCTCATGAATATTTATGTACTTAGTTTAATACATAGTTTAAAAATGTAATCAAAATAATACCTACCAACTGCCAGCACCAAGTTGCCAGCGAAGTGAGGGAGCCATCTTGGAAGTGGATCCTCCAGCCCCGGTCAAGCCTTCAGATGGCTGTGGCCTCAGTTGATGTCTTGAGTAAAACCTTGTAAGAAACCTGAACCAGAGCTGTCAAGAGAAGTTACTCCTGAATTTCTGACACACAGAAACTGTGTGAGATAATAAATGTCTATTGTTGTCTGAAGCAGCTAAGTTTGGGGATAGTTTATTGCACGGCAATAGAAAACTAATAGATAATGTTTGCTATTATTATTTTCTTGTATCAGTACCTTGAGCAAAGAACCTGGGGAAGGAGATGTTCTTACCCAAGTGTGCTGTGAACAGTATTAATACCTGAGGACATCTTGCTTCTAGGTTGTTTGTAACGTGATGCACTAAGGACCATCTGGACAAGTTACAGAGCTGCTTTGAAATGATCAGTTTCACACCAATCTGAAGTGTGCTTCAGAAGCCAGCCCAGGAGATGCCAGAGCTAACAGGCCTCGCTCACAGATGACCTCAAGGGCTCAGGTGACAAACATTAAAATGAAAGTTATGGGGCTATTGATCTCATGCAGTTCCCATGGTTGGGAATTGATTGAGCATTTTCATTAGAAAAAGCAGTCCCAGCCGCAGGTTCATTTGAGTCTGGCCTACGTTTCCACCGTGAGGAAGCTCAGCCCTTTCCGTGAAAACCTCTGCAGAATTTCCCAGCGACTCTGGCTTCCTTCCCTGTCGCCAGGAGCTAGACGGGGCTGTGGGGCACATGACAGCCGAGTTTCATCAGCTAATGTGATCTCATGTCCAAGAAGTCCCCACCCCTCTCGGTACCTGAGATTCTGGGAAATCAGCTCTATTTTCAGCCTCTAGGTTTCCTTGTCATTACAAGTGCTGAGCTCCTCGGAAACAGGTGGCCACAGGGGAGCTGAAAAAGAGGAAGATGAAGCGAGACCCACACAGCCCCGCGAGGAGACAGTTCTAAACCTGAAGGCTCTGGAAACCTTTGTCAAAACGCCTCTCCGGGGCCGGCCCCATGGCTTAGCGCTTAAGTGAGCGTGCTCCGCTGCTGGCGGCCCGGGTTCGGATCCCCGGCGTGCACCGACGCACCGCTTCTCCAGCTACGCTGAGGCCGAGTCCCACATACAGCAACTAGAAGGATGTGCAACTATGACGTACAACTATCTACTGGGGCTTTGGGGAAAAAAAGGAGGAGGATTGGCAATAGATGTTAGCTCAGAGCCGGTCTTGCTCAGCAAAAAAAGAGGAGGATTAGCACGGATGTTAGCTCAGGGCTGATCTTCCTCATACACACACAAAAAAACAAATGCCTCTCCACAGTCACTGATTGGAGACATCTGCTGTATTTGGGAAGATGTTTGGTAGGGCTTCTCTCGGGGACTGAGGGGTCAGCCAATTTGAGCCTCCTTCCTTGAAAGAAGTTCGATATAAAACATTTGAAGAGTATTTTAACACTTCTGTATTTTTTGTTGCTTATTCCCTTCTTTTCTGGTTTTTCTGCTTAGAGACAGACCTTCAATTCAGCAATATCTATCTCCCCAGGGCGATAAAGGGAAGCAGTTGGGAAACGACCACTTTTCAATTTTCCCACGTCCCTGGGAAGAAAGAGCACAGAATTTGAGTTTGAACCTTTTGAGGACCGAGGTGCTCCGAGCCTCCATCAGAGGCTCAGAGACGGTAAAGGAAACAAATCCAGCCAATTGGTTATTTAAAAGCCTTTGCTTAGCATTAGATGAAGCGAAAAATGGATTTTGGATTACCCATTAAAATTGACGTCCTATTCCCAACGGAAATTGAATATGTCCAGGCACTCCCCACGACGAGGAAACCAACACTGAAAAAGTTAAATCTGGGGCCAGCCCTGGTGGCCTGGTGGTTAAGTTTGGTACACTCTGTTTGGGCGGCCCAGGTTCTGTCCCGGGCGTGGACCTACACCACTCCTCTGTCAGTGGCCATCCTGTGGTGGTGGCTCACATACAAAAAGAGGAAGATCAGCAGTGGATATTAGCTTGGAGAATCTTCCTCAGCAAAAAAAAAATCTGGGTTTCTTAGAAATAGCCACAGTTCGTATGGAAGAAAGGGCTCCTCCAGGGTCTCCTTGGCCTCCACTCATGTCCTCCTTGAGTGGACGATATCAGTGCCATAGTTGAAGGGTACATGGTATGTGAATAAGTTGTCCCTAGCAGCAACTTTAGACAAGGCCGGTAGTGAAAGAAAAGCAAAAATGAAATCAAAGTACCGCCAATGCTTCTATTGCAATTTGCATCACATTACCCAAAATGATTTGTAATTTTACATTTAAAGCTATTATCTTTTGGCAGACACTTTGACTTTAAATAAGTGTCTGTTACCCCAAGGGGCTGCGGCAGACTGTGCCTTGCATCCCACAATAAGAGCAGAGTGAGGCTATCTAGGCAGAAGCATCGCCAGCCTGGGGATGTGCCTTCCTCCTTGGCATGAGGTGCCCTAGGCTGGCACTTATCATGATCACTGCTTTGGTGACTGTTATCCTGCCAAGGGCTTTAAGCTACCACCTTCCATCTATTCCCACTTCTGTCTGCATAGAAAGAATCAGGTATCTTACATTCATTCCTCCCTTGGTGCACTGTCTGAGAAGTGCACCAAAGGATCATCTCTTGGTCTCTGACATCTAGGAACCTACAGATGCTTATAAACAGCAAGAAAGCTCCCCAGAGAGCTGCTTGCAGAATGAGAAGTTAGATGGATGCCAACTGGAGTGCCACCTCCCTAACCCCACATACCTTTAAGTGACAGGAGACTGAGGAATGGTAGGAGGTTATCACAGAACATTCTGGTCCTTTTGTCAGAGCCTCACAGCTCCTTGGAGCAAATGACTACACAGAAATTCAATCAGAGTGGAAGAACAGGCAGAAACAAACTGAGGGGCGGGCTGGGGGCTATGTCTCCCTGGCACCCATATTCTACACACCGATAGGTACTAATATCATTCAAAGAAATAGAACAATTACATAAAGTACATAGTCAGTGTAGGGCACATAGTAAGTGTATCAGTTAGCTCTTTGTTTAACAAACCATCCAAAACTTAGTGGCTTAAAACAACACCGTTACTTAGCTCACGATTCTACAGTTCAGCATTTTTAGGCTGGCTCACTCACGCTCTGCAGCAGGCTGCCCAATCGGCGGGGGGCTGGCTGGTCTAGGATGGCCTCAGTGGGGGCAACTCCTCTGCTCCACATGGGCCCTCATCCTCCAGCAGGCTAGCCCAGCCTGTTCACGTGATTTCCAGAGAGAGAAGAAGTAGGCACGTTCTCTTGAGGCCTAGGCTCAGAACTGTACAAATAACGCCCACTGCGTTCTACTGGGCAAAGCACGTCACGAGGGCAGCCTGAATTCAAGGACGGGAGAAATAGCCTGCTGCTCTTGGTGGGAGGGGCTGCCAAGTCCCCTTGCACAGCAGTAAGCACGAGGGAGCAGTGAAGGATTGTGGCCATTTTTGCAATCTCCCACTGTAGGTACGGATAAATTCTGTGAGTGTGTATAGTTTTTCAACCATTTCCAAAAGGATTCATATTCGCATGTTGACAAGCCTAGGATGAGAAGATATTTGGAAAAGCAAGACCATCAGACTAGTAAAGAAGGTAGTCAAGGGAGACACCTTTATTAACTTGCTTGCTCCCCCAGCAGCCAACCCCTACCCCGATCCCTCCCCTGACCCAGCCCCACTTCCCCCTCCCCTTGATGTGAGAACTTGGCTGGGCCTTGCCCAAGATGAGTCCTTCCCTCGGCACACTGGCATGTGGTCAAGGAGACTTTCTCCATCTCCTGGCTCCCCATCTAGCAATCCTTTCCCTTGTGAGCTACTGTCTTCTCAGTGGAGTCATTTCCGACTTCCCGGTGAGAATGGAATCTCTGCTCTGAGTCGGGCGTTCATTACCCTGATCTGGAATGTTTGTTTCCCTCGTATTTGGGAGTTAGTAAGTGGTTAGTAACATACGGCCAGCGTCCATGAGATCATCCTGTTCCTCGAGCTGGCTAGACATCTGGAGACAAGTGTGAAGAAACCCGGGCTTTGTCTCAATGTGTGCTGACTGGCTTCTGTCACATTTTTGGGGTGAGACAAATCTGTTTAGCGATTTCCCTTCAGGAGTAGGAATGTTTCCCCTCTTCCTTCTGATTCCCACCACCGGTGCCATTACACACTTATACACAGTGCACTCATGAGAACTACAGTGTTCTATTTCTTCAGCAGAGCAGACCCTGTTGCTTCTCCTCTTCATCCACAACTCCCTTTTCCGTAGCCACCTTCTAGCTCAGGGCGAGTATGTGACACCACACTGACCTATGAGATGTAGGCAAAGTCAGCCAAGTGAGACTTCTGGAAAAGCTTGTTTTCCTGACTTAAAAAAAAAAAATGACTGACAAGCTCTTTGCCCTTCCTCCTTCTTCCTGCCTGGAATATGGATGTGAGGCCAGGAAGTGCAGCAGCCATCTTGTAACCATGAGGACTAAAGTCATGAGCTAAGGATGGTAGAGCAAAGTGATAGAAGCAGCCTGGGTACCTGATGACTTACTTGAGCAGCTGCACCAGCCCTAGGGTTATGCAAGTTAGTGTAAGTCACTATTGGTTGGATTTTCTCTTATTTGCAGCCAAAGAAATTCCTTACTGTTACAGGCAGTATCCTTGTTGGTTTCAAAGTAAAGTGGATTCACAGAAACATAACTGAAAGGGCTGAGTATTTCTAAAGAAGTCCCAGAAATAGATCATCAGAGAAATCATCTTCCAGACCGGCCCCATGGCTTAGCGGTTAAGCGCTCGCGCTCTGCTGCTGGCGGCCCGGGTTCGGATCCTGGGAGCGCACTGACGCACCGCTTCTCCGGCCATGCTGAGGCCACATCCCACATACAGCAACTAGAAGGATGTACAGCTATGACATACAACTATCTACTGGGGCTTTGGGGAAAAAAAAGGTAGGCGGATTGGCAATAGATGTTAGCTCAGAGCCGGTCTTCCTCAGCAAAAAGAGGAGGATTAGCATGGATGTTAGCTCAGGGCTGATCTTCCTCACAAAAAAAAAATTATAAATAAATAAATAAATGGGGGGGGACATCTTAGAATCAGTGAAATATGGGATATATTTGCTTCCTTGATTATTGCCTGCCATCCCCATTAGGCCAGAGACCCTGTCTGCCTTGCCCTCTGCTGAGTCCTCCATAGCTGGAATTGGGCCTGGCACAGAGCGGGCTCCATAAATATTCATTGTTGAATGAATCGGAGGTCGAGTCCCGCTTCTCGATAACTTCCTGTGCCACCCTGGCCGAGCAAAGATTCCCCTTTCTCTGTGCCTCATTTCTCCATAATGCAGATCAACTGAACCTCACGAGAACAGAAGAAATAAAGAGCCCCACGTAAAGGCAAAGTGGACCCCCACTCTGCGTCACCATGATGCCTCCCAGCCTCAGACGGATGCAGGGAGGCCCCGTTCTCCACCATCCCTAGAAACCCCTCTTTCCCCAGAGCCCAGTTCCTTCTAAGGCTCTAGGATTAACCCTTTCAGCCAAGCCTTTTCCAACACTCTGTTTGGGTTACTAAATGTGCTCCCTGCAAAGGGACAAGGGCTGAGGAAATATGCAAGATCCTTCAAGCAGAGAGATGGTGTTTTGTAACTTCCCTGAATTTCTCCAGGAAGTCGACATGCCAGTGTGTTATTGCCACAAAATGTTTTTAAGCAACATCGGCCTGCATCTCTCAGAGAGACAGCCTTGCCCACCCCAAATCAAGGATCCGGTGAGGAGCAGGGCTGTGTGCGCCCCTCCTGCTATGCTGACTCGGAAACAATACAGATAATAGTAATAACTCAAACATAATGAGTGACAAGCCCTTTGTATATGTTCCCCCACTTAAACGTCAACAAAAACTTGTGGGGTAGGAAGTATCATTATCCCCTTTTTACAGGAAGGGAAACTGAGGCACGGAGATGTTAAGTCACAGTAGGTAGCAGAGCCTGCCTTTGAACTCAGGTGGGATAGCACCAGAGTCTATGCTCATAAGTGTTATGCTCTCCTGCCTCACACTGTGCTTGGCACTGAGGCACAGACAAGAATGAAGCCCAGTCCCTGCCCTGAAAGAGTTCATGCTCTGGTGGAGAAGACAGACCTGCTGGCAGAGATGGGTACATGAAAGGTCACAGGAACACAAGAAAGGAAAAAAGGCTCATGCCTGTGGGCAATCAAGGAAGGCTTCGCAGAGAAGGTGGCTTTGAGCAGGGCATTGAAGAGAAAGTAGGAGTTTGCTAGGTAGGCAAAGTGGGGGCAGGGCATTCCAGGGAGCAGAAGCTTCTTGGAGGCTGGATCTGGGGAAAAGGAGGAGGCGGAAGGTGGGGCTGAAAATAAGGGAAGTGGTCCCATGGGGAGAGAGTTTCTCTGCCTTGGTCAGCGAGGCTGAGGAGGATTTAAACAGTAGACGGACAGGCTTGCTTTGCATTTTAGAAAGAGCTCTCAGGTAGTTGCATAGGAGTGATTGTCCTGTAGTTCCTTCCCAACTGTGGCTGAGATTCTGAGTGTCCCTCAATACCCATTCTTGCTTCTTTTTTTGGTGGCAGAACTCTGATTATATTCTGGGTGCCAATGCATCTTGCTAAGAAAACTCAATTTCCCAGACTTTCTTGCAGGTAGGTGTGACTAGGTGACTAGGTTCTGGCAATGATACAAGTGGGACTATTCTGTGGAACTCCTGATAAGGCTGCTTAGAGGAAGCTGACTCAGCAGGAAGTGGGAGAGAATGTTAGTCTTTCTTCCTTTCCTCCTTCCAGTCTACAACCCAATGTGATGTGATGACTGGAGCTTCAGCAGCCATCTTGGATCATGAGGTAACTTTGAGGACAGAAGCCATATACCAAGATAGTGATCAAGAGGCCACTGTATCAGTCCTATACTGCTTACCTCTTAGATGAGAAAGAAAAACATTTCTATTTTTTAAGCTGCTATTATTTTGGGTATTCTGCCACATTCAGCTGAACCAAATTCTGTATGATGCACCAACCATGCTGTCTTTTTAGAGAAACTGACTGGCCCAACAGTGGCAGCACCATGGCTGACTAAACCTGATGTGGTCAACTGACCCCAAAAGAATCATCTATAGGCTGCATGAAGCCAGATCCTCCCTCTCGGGAATTAGGAATTAGGTCAGACAAACTCTAGTTAGTTGGTGTTGGGGCTTGAAATAGAAAGTCACATAGTCATGAGGTGTGGGGCCACCATTTTAGGGCAGCCGTGAGGCAACCACGTGCAAGCTGATAATCGAGTGAAGGAAGCTGTCTGCTGAGAAAAGATTGAGGGGGACACAGGCAGGAGACATGAGAGACTACGGAACCCCAGAGAGTGAGAAAGAGTTGGAGAGGGCAGTGACCCGAGAACGTTTCAGTTCCCTTGAGGCCACACTGTACTATCTGCAACCAAGTTTCATATGAATACCAGTCTCCTAGTAATGAGCCTTCTTTTTTTTTAACCTGAGCCAGCTTGAGTGAGTTTCTGTTTCTTGCAATTAATGGATCCCTAACACAACCCTACGTACTGGCCCGTAATTTCCTTTTTCACTTCCTAGGTTCCTTTTTAAAATACAGATGCTCCTGAGGAGGTAATGCATATGTCACTAATGCTTTCGGATAACTGGCTTTTGTCATCTTCCTGAGTGGAGGAAGAGAAGGAGGGGTCGGCAGGCAGCGTGAGTTCCAGGGGAGCGGGTGCTGAGGGGGCCAGTGGCTATGAACAGAGACGGGCCTGGTTGCCCTCACAACTGTGCTCAGGCCCAGCCCAGCAGGCAGAACTCTCACTGCCTTTGGGTCTGCAGGGGCTGGCTAGAAAATTCCGGGAGAAAGCTGTTCCAAAGCACAGGGGTACAACACAGAAGGTAAGGAATTAGCTGGAAGTCTGCTCTCTTCAGACTGAAACTGTGGCCCACATCTAATTCTGCAAAAATTAAAGATTCTCATTTTTCGCTCCATCTGAAAGAGTATGGAGTTTCTTTATTCTGTTGCACCGAAAGCTTGCCACCTCACAATTTGGTAGTTTCTCCCACCTTCTCATATCCCAGATGACAAACTGTTAATTAATAAGAAAAAAATCAGCATTCTTAGTTACCTACGGGAACAAGTGGCTTTTCCAATGGCTGGCTTTCGGGAAGGCCGTCTGAAGTGCCTACACCCCTCGAAGAGCCTCCAACAGCAAGTGCCAAAGCCACGTTTTTATTTACTTGAACTTATTTATACCCTTTCTCATCCCTTCTCAAAACAAGGGGTCTGAGGGGGCTGCCAGCTTACTGGTCATCAGATCATCACTCCAAACTCACAACGAACACGGGCTGTGTGCAGAGGGCTGGAAACATAACAATGGCTAACGTGAATCGCACACTCACTGTGGGCAAGGCCTTGTGCAGAGTGACATACATGGACTCACTCGCTCAGTCTGTGAGAGGTACCACTATTTCATCAAATCGACAATACCATCCGTTGTGAGTTATGCCGTTATGTACGGCTAAGAAAGAAAGAAAAAGATCTGTCAATTAACTGGAAGATGCAGTACCAATCAGGATATGCTAGATTGTGCTGTCAAAACATAGAACCCCAAAGTTCAATGGCGAAAGAAGAAAGGCTTATGTTTCTCTCCCCCTACATGCCCATCGGCTACAGCGTAGCTCACATCATCTTCACTGCGGGATCCAGGCCCACGGAACAGCCTCCATCCAGAACTTTGCTGCCTGTTGAGGTGAACCACGCTGTCTTGAAGCGTCAGCCTGGAACTGATACATGTCACTTCCCTCCGCACTCCATTGGGCAGAGCGAGTCACCTGGCCACCCCTGCGCTTAGCAGGTGAGATGTGGGCTCCTCCTGTAGGGAGGGACACTGCAGCACACAGTGATACAAGTCCCCACTCCTGTATCAACTGGAACACATACCCCAGTTTCAGAGATATGAGAAGACGAGAAACTGGACGTCCCGGAGTTGCGGAAGTACAGAACTATCATCCCCAGCATGCAGGTGAGGGACAGAGGCTTAGGTGGGTCATAACGCACCTGAGACCTCCAAGTGGCAGAGCTGGGGCTCCAGCCCCAGTGTCACCAACTCCGCCTTTATCCTGGCCCCAGTGAGCCCTATGGAGGTGTAGGATCTGTCAGGGGCTGGGGAAGCCTGGGGGCCCCCCCAAATTACTCTCCATTATTAATCTCTCTCTTTTTTTAAACTCCTTTCTTCAAACATGTATTGAGCCAGCACTGTGCTAGGTACAATACTGAAGTTCCCTTAAACAAAATGTCCCGGGTCAGTCAGGGGTCAAAAGGAAGATTCACAGAGGTCAGCTACTAGCTGTGGAAAAGCATGCACTCAGAGGCTAAGGTACACGTGACCCCTTCCAATCTGGGGCTGGCCCTGGTCGTAAATCGTCCCATAAAAAGATGACTATTTACTCTAGGCAGAGGCCTGGTGGGTGTGGGTCGAGTGCCAAGAAGCGAGTGAGCTGGCCATCGGAATGTGAGTGTGGGTGGGGTGGGGGAAGTGGCCGCCGGCTTCCACTGAGTCAGAGGGCTGAGTGGGGGAGGCGGCTGGGCCCCACCTTGGGCGCAGGAAGGAGCAAGAGGGAGGGGTAGAGGTTGGGCGGGGCAGGGGGGGGACGAGGGCTGGCTCAGGCCCCAGCAGATCCCTGCGGTGGCAGGCAAAGGGGCCTTTGATGCAAACACTGCCCAGTGCAAACCCCCCAGGGCCCAGCTGGCGATCCAGAAGGCTCCTCTGGGATGTAAATCAGGGTTGCCATGAGAACATCCAGAACCTTGCCTTTGTCTGGTTTAAGATTCAGAAACTGCTGGCGGGGGTGTCCAATGCGGATTCAGAAAAGTAGAGATTTCGGGTCCTTTAGCTGCCACTCTTCCTCCTCAGAGCGAGGGTCTCAACGGTGAGCAAGTTTTCAGACATTTTAAAAAATGGGAAATCAGAAAAGCTGAAGGTAGAAGTAGAACGAGTCGAAGGCTTGGAGGGGATGTGGACAAAACCCGGACGTGAAATAAAGCCAGCCATCGGGCGGCATCGCTGGTTAGTGGCAGTGGGCTCTGAGGGCGCATCCCAGCCCCGCTGTATGAAGTGGGAAGGGGTGGCCTGCGCAGGGGCGGCGTGCGAGCCAGGCCAGGCCGGCCCTCAGGGCCCCGCCTCCATCCGCGGAGGCGCAAGCTCCCCTCCCAGGGACCCGGGCCAGAGGGTGCGTGCGCGCCCTCTACCCAACTGCCCCCAGCCTCCGCACGCACCCTCCCAGACCCACCCTCCAGCCTGTCTGGACATCGTCCCTGCTCATGTCTATCCAGAGCCTTCCTTCCTGTCCTCCTCCTCCCCTGGGCCCCTCGCTCTCCTGTC
This sequence comes from Ceratotherium simum simum, assembly GCF_057802395.1. Lineage (NCBI taxonomy): Eukaryota > Metazoa > Chordata > Mammalia > Perissodactyla > Rhinocerotidae > Ceratotherium > Ceratotherium simum. The sequence continues at coordinate 20,703,114 of NC_141910.1, forward strand.
CATCCTTCAAGGCCGCCCTCCTGTTTTACCCAGCCCTCGCTGAACAAGTCTGTGTGTTCATTCCTGGGGCTCCTTTGACTGCAGGGCGGGGACCTGGCCTGCACTAGCTAAAAGGAAAAAGGGGGGACGTGTTGGCTCATGTAACTGTAGGGAGGGAAACGGTTTCCTCAGCCCTCTTAGGGTCCCTGGCTGGGTCTGCAAATTAAACTGACAGACTAACAGGAGAAAAGCATAGAAATTCATATAAGTTTTACGTGATACCAGAGCCTTCATAAGGAAATGAAGACCCAAACAAACAGTTAGACCTGTGTACGTGTTTTATGTCAGGTTTGGTGAAGAGTGGACGGTCATGGAGGAATATGACAGGTTAAGGAGTATGAGGTAAGTGTAGGATTCTTCTCGAAGTCCCTCTGTCTTCAGAGATAAGGATGCTCCTTTCCTCTGGGAATAGGGAGGGCACCTCCCACATGGCGGTTTATGACCTGTTTCAGGGAAGAGGGCGGGCGTCAGAGTGACCTTCCTGCTCCCTTTCTCAAACTCCTTCAGTTTAAAATATTCATATGCCAAGGTGCCATATTTTGGGGCAGCATGTCCTGAACCCCATCATAACCAATCTGAGGAAAGTTCCAAGCTAGAGCTGGCGGCCTCGGGGAGCCCTGGTCGACTAGGGACTTAAACTCCCTCTGTCCCCGCCCGGCCTGTCTCCAGTATGTTTTTTTCTTTAGGTTCATGTCCTCTCTCAAGCTGGCTGCCCCCTGACATGGCCCTGCCATTCCCAATTTCTCCCCTTACAACCTTGTAACCAGGAGAAGCAACCTCTTCCTCTCCTGGCTGGAGCACCCACCCCAGCAGCTGGGGCAGTGACATCTTTGAAGGGAATTTGGAGGCGGATGGTGCCGGGCAGACAGGGCAGTCTGAGCCCACAGATCATTATGGTCACATCATTTGCTCATCGTTGCTGGTGTTCTTTAGCCTTGAGGCCTCAGCTGCACTGTGACATCCTCATAGGGGGTTCTGTCCTGTGCTGGCTCTGGTGTCCTCCAGTGAGCAGGCCCTCAGCAAATGTTTCCTGGCTCATTAACTCTCAAAACCAACAAGCCTCACCAGGACCACTGATCACTAAAAAGAGACCTATCTGTGAAGCTTAGAGGGGATCCAGAATCCTCAGTATCTTTCAGGATCTCTGGAAATCCAAAATAATCAGGGGGAATCCAGACCTCCTGCTGCTGCTGCTGCCGCCATCAGGAATAAAAAGGCGCTCTTCCTGCGTGGGGCTCCCACCCCTCCCAGGCCAAGGAAAGGCAGGGAGGTCTCCGTGCGCTGTTCCAAGGATCCCCGTTCATTTCCCTCCCGCCAAAGATCCCGAACTTAACAGTTGGGATAAAAATGGCAGGTGCACTCCCTTTAGCAGAGATGACACCAAAGTGTGTCTTAGAAGACAGTCAAAGGTTATAGTTTGTCATTTAACGTGTCCATTTGACAGGTGATAATTTCCCCGCCTTTGGGCTTTGTAATCGCTTTGTTCCCCACGCCGACATCCCTGGGTTGCCCAGCAGAGCCTCCTTGGTTCACGGCCAGCTCGCCTCCCCACCTCCCTCAGCTCTCTCTCCTGAGAGCAGGTCTGCAGATTCAAAAGCAGGGCGGGTTACACTCACTTCTCAGTCTGTGAGCATTTATTGATTAACCTGTCAGTCGATAAGTACTTAGCGAGCATCTGTTGTGTGTATCAGTCATTGTGCTGGGGGCTAAGAGGACCCCTGAGAAGTGTAAAACTGGACCCACTCTCCAGGAGCTATGTCTACACAGGGAGATCCCTGAAGAAAGATGATACTGGACTGGATGGCCTTGAAGGTTCTTCAGGGCACTAAAATTGTGTGGTTACAGACTAAGCGATTGGGTTTGGGCCAGGCCCTAATGGATGGGTGGGGTCTGGCTACCTGTTAGAAGGTTGGGGGCAGCGGTGGGTGGGGGTGGTGGTGGCTATATTCCAAGGACTGGGAAAGGCAAGGGAATCGGGAAAACACAACTGTGTTCTAGGATCAGGGGGTCGACATGCTTGGCCAGAGCAGAGGATTTTTGTGAATAAATGATAAAAGGTTTTCTGCAATATTGGTTAGAGCTTAATGAGTGTGTAATGTGTCTCACGGCAGAAGAGAGCCAGTGAAAATCCGAGCAGGTAAAAAACTAAAGTTGAATAGTTTTCATAACAGCATTCATATCCCACTTGCCCACTGCTGTCTCTGTGATGGACTCCATTGGTTTTGCACTCAGCAACCACCCCCACTTCTTTCTTTCTAACAGAACTCCAATTTTGTGCAAGATCTACCATCCCCCATGCAGCCATGTGCCTCAAGGGAAGCTGGCCCCACCCCATGCTCCAGAGTGGGTCTGACTGGCCTATCTTGCCAACGATTGGTTCTAGAATGAGCATGTGACCCAGTCCTGGCCAATGAGAGGTGAAGGGAAGTCCACTAGGGGACCTCTGAGAAAAAAATATTTGTTTCCAAGAGAAACTCATAAGAAGAGATGGTCTGTCTTCTTACTCTAGACATTGTCATGTCTAGAGCTGGCCATTTTGCCTCTAGTCTGAGGATGAATCCAACAGTGAAGGTAGCAGGGCAGAGAGATGGAAAGAACTTGATTCTCTGATTACATTGTTGGGCCGCTGAATCAGCCACCCTGAAACCTGCCCTTCCTGTTATGTGACATGACATATTCCATGTTGTTTAAGCTACTTTGAGCCGGATTTTTGTTACTCGCAGCCCAAAGCATCCTCACTGCTTCCTCTAAGCTCTTAAAATCCTTTTTCTCATTCAGCCCGCTCTATGCTCTCATTGGGAACTCTAGTCCCATGACCCTGCCTGTTTCTCCAGTTCTGTCTACTCTTTCCTGTCATTACTGTCTTTCGGGTCATCCCAGAATCCTTGCACAGCAGTTCACCTTCACCCTTCTTTTGCAGCTGCCTCCACTCCTCATTCCCCAGCACTCCCAGCATACTTAGCACTAAGTCTCCAGCCACGGGTCCATCCAACTCTACCTTTGCTGCTGCCACCCCTGAGCTAGGGTACAATCTGTTGTCCAGGTTTGCCTGAGACGAGGGGCTTCCTGGGATTCCAGATGTTAAGTGCTAAAACTGGAACTGTTTTGGGTAAACTGGGATGGTGGGTACCCTATCAGGGGCTGGTGAGGCTGCTGGGGAAAGCACCCAACAATGTGATCAATGGCTGTTCCCAATGCTTGGTTCCAATCTCCCCCGGAGCTTAGCCCTGCTGGGCAATCCTGTTACCTGGCCTGGCTAGCCGGGCACCAGTCACCCCCTTCACCACAGGGCTGGTCAGATCTTCACCATGGCTCTCAAACTGCCTACCCAGCTGCCACCACCCTCCCTTTGCAGCTGACCTCCAATTTCACAGAAAAGAGAGACTGTTGGCCATAAGGCCCCTTGTCCTCCTGCATTTCTCACTCAAGATGCATCGCTTTTCCCACTGCTGGAGGAAGGCTTTCTCCATCCCAAGGCATTAATCAGAGGTCCAGCGGCCACCCCTCCTTTCCTCCGCACCCAGCCCCAGTGATCACCCTCTCTCCCTCCCTCCACGACGTAATGCAAGTGTCGTTTGCTGTCTGTCCCTACCTCTCCCTTCACCCTGGCCTCTGCCCCACCACTGCTCTGGTCAGACTCTCCCAGGACCCATTACTGGACTCATCTCAGGCCACAGCTGTTGACCACCCTCTCCTTGAAGCCTGCCCTCCTTCCTCTCCTGCTGTTCCTGCTCTGTCCCTGTTTAGGGGCTTCTCTTCCTCCATCTGCACTGGAAATGTTGGTGTTTCCTTTTCTCCTTCTCAACTGTATACACTTCTTTTGGATGATTCCATCTATAACCATGGTTTCAACTATTATCAAATCCTGACAACTCCTCAATGTGTAGCCCAGGCCAAGACCTTTCTTCTATGCTTTGACCTGTGTGCGCTGTGAAGCCATCAGTGTGATTGTTAAGGTCCGTGCTTTTGGAGTCAGACAGATCTAAATTTGAGTCCTGGCTCTACCATTTATTAGCTGTGTGATTTCGGTCAGGTGTCTTAAGCTCTCTGTGCTTCAGTTCCTCAATTGTAAACCAGAGATCATGATGTACTTATCTCATGAGGCTGCTGAGAAGATTAAATGAGATTATGTAGAATGCTTAGTACAATGTCTGGCTCATAGTAATGTTCATTTTTATAGCATTCAGTTGCCTATTACTCATCTTTTTTTTCCAAGCCTTTATTTCCTGAACTGCCAGGCACTAAACAATTTAAATCATTTAATCATTAAAAACAAAAAATAAAAAAACCCATGAGGTAGGTGTTATATTCTCTCTTTACAACAAGCAAAGAAACTGAGGCTGAGAGACAAAGCATCTTGCGTAAGGTCACAGCCTGGCGGTGGCCAAGCAGGCTTTGAACAGACTGATGCCAGTCCTTCTCAGCCACTACAGTTAACCCATCTCCCAACATATTCAATTCAAAATGCATTCCCTTTTCCGTGTCCCACACTTGCTTAGAATCCCATTTTGCTGGAAGGATGTCAGCATTTACTTTGTCAGCAAAAATCAACCCTGCGGGGGAAAGAAGTGTGTGGAGGGGGAAGTGATGCTGGTCTCTGCTCCCTCCCTCTACAGCCCCTCCCCCATCCAACCCATCAGGAGGTCCCTCCTCTTCTCTCCACCCACCCCTCCTCCTGCAGATCTTTCAATGAGGTTATTGCTGCAGCCCCCTCCCCCCCCAGCCCCCCCAGTCAGCACCTAGTAGGACATCAATAAATAACTTCTAAGGACCCCTGGCTGAGCCTAGCCTTGCCCCCAAATCCTCCTTTTGCTCCACTGCTAGGGTGACATTGCTAACACCTGACTATGTTCATTTCCTTCTCCTAAAGGTCCTCAATGTCTCCCTCCATTTCCCGAGGACAAAGGGTCAGGGAGATTCAGGCCAAAGAGAAGTCCTGTGTGAAAGCTTTTGGGGCCCCTTGGAGGAAAGGGAATTGACAAGCTTTGAGCCTCTGAATCTGTGGCCTGAAGTTTAGGCAGGATCCATCCTCCACCAGACGTTGGGTTTAAGAACCCAACAGTCGTGTCCAGGTCGATTTTATTTCCCTCGGCTGCCTCCCGGATCTCCACTAGCTGCCCCATCACCCCAGGAGGGGTCAGTAGCGAGCAAAAGGTGTTGCCAGGGGATGGGGCTGGTGACCCTGCTCCTGGACTTCCCGTCCAGTTCCCCGGGCAGATGTCCGAAGAAAACACTCCGGCCAGACAATTGGTCTTTCATTAGCATCTTTTCTGGCAGTCTCGGGGAGGATTTAGGACTGAAGCGACTGGAAGCGAGATTCTTCCCCCCCCCCCCCACCCCGTCTGCTGTGTGGCTCCTCCTACTCCTGGCCCTGGCGCCAGGAGACTCCAGGGCTAGGAGGAGCGGAGACGACCTTGGTTTCCCCGGGTGCTCGCCACCGCCGGCCCAGCCCCCCGTCACAGGCCCCCGGCAGAGTTGTCCTCTTCATTGCTCTTTGGGCCTCTGGCGGTCCCGCCCCCAGGGTGACTCACGCCTTTTCCTGCACCGCTGGGGCAGCGGGGGGGCCCAATGAGGAGCCCCGCTGGGCCGTGCGGGGCGCGCCCCTGAAGTGGCACGTGTCCTGCTCATTCCTGGGGTGGAGCGCGGCTTTCCCGGGTGTGTAGCCTGAGCCTGCCTCACCGCCTCTCTGAACCTTCTTTGGATGTCTCCCAGTCCGCACATCACGTTTAGAGTCGTTTCGTCGGCCCACAAGTGGAGGAAAACCCCGACTCTGGAGTGAGAAGGGCGATCGGCACAAGGAGCCGCTCGAAGACCGGCAGAGTCTCCCCCTCCAGCCACTCACTTCCTGGAAAACCACGTGAAAAGGAGAAAGAGAGCGCAGTCAGTTAATCAAAACGACAGTACTAATCAGGGGCCCTAGACTGTTAAGAGTGGCGCTGGGAGGCGGATGGGTAGGAATACCAAACAAACGAAGCAGGAACCCTAAAGGTAGCATCCTACTAGCCCTTAACCCAGGGCAGTGACTGAGATGGCCGGGCCAGGGATGAATCAACCTGTGGGTTGCCACTTACTTGCGGTAAGTCCTTGGGCTCGTTTAAGATTTATGAACATATTCTTACTCCCTGGAATTCTAGAACTTTAGAGCTAGAGAAACTTAGAGAGTACCCATAGTTGTCACCCCTCATTTTAAAGAAGAGACCTAGGAGGGTTAGGTGACTTGGTCGAGGCCCGTACTCTTCCTGCTGTTAGTTAATGGCGGGGAGTCACGCCTGGAACCCAAGGACCCAGTGCTCCTTCCACCTGTTGTAAAACCAGCTCTCACCCCCCCCCAGGCGGAGCATTGAGGTGAGGAGGGGGCTACTCTCAAAGGAGCTGGTGTTAAGGAAGCATTCATCAAATGAATGGGGTCTCCCTTGAGTTGAGAACTTTATGTAGAAACAATTTTGTGTTTCAGCAGAAAACTGAATCATCTATATGTGTTATCTATTGCACACCCTCCAGGGTTATGAGATTCAAGCCTGTTCATTATCTTTAAACTGTTTTGCAACTCTGTAAATTGTAGGTCATTGACAGATATGTAAATTCTGTCCTATCTGGTAGAGATTTGACTTCTTCCCACCCCCACTCCGTTGGCAGGAAAAAACCCACTTCTGTCTTCATTTGCAATTCATCCCAGCATTCCTTAACTCCATGTAAATTTGTGCTGTTTTAACTTTTCGTTTGAACCAATTATAACATCTATCTGCCTGGTTCTGTCATATCATTTGAGCAAAATAAATTCTTTAATACATGTTTATTTTTTATATTTTTATGCAAGTCATGATTTTACCTTATAGCAGTGTCATACCACGTCCCCTAGGCCTAGCCATCCCACTGTGTGGGGTGGTGCATAGCTGCAGGATGAGTGTTTCTGTGTCCAAATGAATCCAACCAGAATTACTCTTCTCTGGGTTTGTCTGGGGGGACAGTATGTCCGGGGATGGCAGCTAGGGCTGGCCCAGGGAAGCTGACCTGGGCCCTCCATCTCCACTCACTGATTAGTGTTCCTCTTTTGACATCGTATCCAAAAACTATGTCAGGGAAGAAGTCCTACCCACTTCGGAGAGCAGGGTGTGGCTTGGAGGAGAGGCAGAGGGCCAGCCCCTGGAACCAAGGCTTATGTGGAGCCGGGAGGCAGCCAGGCTAGGAGCCTCTTTGGGTCATCTTTCCTCAGTTTAAGTTCTTTTCCCTGTCTTTTTTTTCTCATGAGTAGTTAATACATTGAAGATAACAGAAGTACTTGTTTACCACACTGAAAGAAGAGGGGAAAAGAGAGGAGGAGATGGGAGGAAATGAAGGAATGAAAAGGGAAGAAATGAGAGAGAGAAGACAAAGGTTAGGGTACAGAGGACGCACCAGAGTGGTCTTCCCACCCGGATATCCTGGGCTACACAAAAGGATCTAAGGACATGGCATTAAATAAATAACACTGTGTCACTTCTGACTATGTGAAGGAGAAAGCCTCCGTTTGGTGCTAGTCTGTCTTCAACACCTCTCTTAACATGTCCTATCTCCTCTCTTAACTAAGTGTAGGTAGGCCTCCAGCCCAGAGCCCGCAGTCATCAACAGTATCTGGCTAGAATTGAACACCATTACTCTGTTTTTGTTGTATTTATTTTACTGTCTTATGATTTCCTCTTATTTATAGCAAGGGATACTGGTTTTTCATTGATATAAAGTTTCTTTTAAAAGTAAGTTTATTTAGGCTTTTAAAAGGGAGCCAAGAGAGAAAAAAAATCAATGTCAAAAAAATTAAGTAAATATTAGGATATGCAAAAATCACAAGGGTGGCACAAAATGACTGGGATTGGGGACTCAAGTACAGAAGAAAAGGGAAGGAGATGAAGAAGAAAGGAGAAAGAAAACAATACAAATGAGAGAAGTGAAACTATGTCGAGGGTGGAGGGACGCTGGCAGGGCCAACCGAGACCAAGATCGTAAAGGGAGAAAGACGAGAGCTGAGAGGAGGGGAAGAGGGTCTGGCTTTCCTATGTGGGGTCTGAGGCAAAGATGGGACGGTTCCAGAGCAGTACAGGTGGTGTTTCAAATGTATCCTGATGGCTTAGGAGACTTTGAGAAGTGATTCAGGAAAACTGGTAGTGGTTTAGGGTGGCCCTGACCGTCAAAAAAGGGAAAGGGGGTCTCTGCTGTGGGCTGCCCCGCGGGTGAGCTCCGCGCTCTCTCTTTCTGCCGTTAAACGGCTACTTGAGTGGACATCGCTTCATTTTTTTCTTTCTTCGTTGGTATTCATTAGATATTTTTAAATGTCTGATTGTGAGAACCCGTTCTCAGAAGCTTGAATTTTCATGCCGAGGCATGAAATTAGTGTCCAGTAACCCAGGGCCTGTCTGCTTCACCCCTCAATTTAGAGATATGCTGGTTGGCACAAGCCTTCTGGTGCCAAAAAATCTTTCATTTCTGAAGACTTCTAGCCAAGCTCCATGAAAAATACAGCCATAAATACTCATTCCAACGACTCCCCAGGCCGTAGTCACAAAACTTGCACATTGCATTTACTCAGGGCTCCCCAGCCAAAATCATCGCACTCATTCTTCTCCAGTGTCCTTGGAACCCTGTGTCCGCCCCCACCTGCCTCTCTGTGTACCCCCTTCCTTGTAGGCCATGTGTCTGGATGCCAGGTTGAAGCCGTGGGCCCCGATTTCCTGCAGTTGTAAACCTCTGGCTCCCTGGTTTACCACAAAGTGATGCTCTCGCCAGAGGCACTGCGGGCTGAAGCCCTGGACTTGTGGCTTTTATACAGAGGTCCTTGCCACTGGGGTTCAGATATGTAGGCAGAACTGATGATTCCCGGGGGGGGGGGGGGTGGCCAGCAGGGTGGATTTGCAAAGTTGATTTGTATTGGGAGAGGGGAGAGGGAGGTCTTAGAAGGATAGTGGGGGACAAGTGGGAGTTCACAAATTATAATGCTCCTCTCCTCCACCCCATGAATTGTCCCTGGAGTTCAGGTAGTCCACAGAGGGTGGTCCTGCTTCCAAAGGCTAGGCACAGACCAGTCACTAGCAGCCCCTACAAGGGTATGCTGTGAGGTCCCCACTTGTGTTTCCCAATGCTGGCCACATATTGGAACGAACTGGGGAGCTTTAGAAATACTGATGTCTTTTAGAAATACTGCCCCAGACAATTTAAATCTAGAATTTCTGGAGGATAAGCTTGGCCATTGGTGTTTTTTTGTTTTGGGGGGTTTTTTTTGTGAGGAGGACCAGCTCTGAGCTAACATCCATGGCAATCCTCCTCTTTTTGCTGAGGAAGATTGGCCCTGGGCTCACATCCATGCCCATCTTCCTCTACTTTATATGGGATGCCGCCACAGCATGGCTTCACAAGCGGTGCGTTGGTGCGCGCCTGGGATCTGAACCGGCGAACCCCGGGCCGCCGCAGCGGAGCGCGCGCACTTAACCACTTGCGCCACCGGGCCGGCCCCACTTGGTGTTTTTTTTAATTGAACTATAACTTAAATATAACAAAGCAACAAATCCTAAGCATACAGCTTGATAAATTTTTGCACCTGGGTAACTACCACAGATCAATATTTGAGACGTGGAAAGCTTCTACTCCCTCCGGAGGCCCCTTTCTGCAATATCAAGGCCCATCAGATTAGGAGCGGGGGCAGCCAGCACCTCTCTTTCGAACTTTTCTAGTCTTCCCAACTGCTGGTAGAGGAGAGGAAAAAAGTCTTTCTTCCCTCTATCTATCTTAGGTTCCTTGGCTGGGACTCTGTAAATTAGACTGGCGAAAGACAGAATAACAAGAGAAAAACAAATGTAAGTTTATTAACATGTACATTGCACATACACTTGGAGCACTCAGAGATGACAAAAGAACGAAAGAACAATAAATTTTTAGAGAAGTGACAAGACAAAGGAAAAGGACTTTGAATTCTAAGGACAAATTGTGGGAAGGCAAATATATGGGGAAAGTAATGATAGCTAAGGGCTCCTGTTAGCAAGGTTTGTGATGTAGATACCTCTGGTGCTGTCTCTGGGCTGATAAGGGTCTAAAGTAGTCTCAGTGATTAACTTCTGACCTTCCTGATAGAGAGAGGAGGGGGACACCTGTACAAATTTATATCCTGCTTTTTTAGGCAAATGGGGAGAGAGCAGAGAGCTTTTCTCCTATCTGCTTCTTCTTAATTGCTTTCAGCTCAAAATAATCCTTATGCCAAACTGGCATGTTTTGGGGTGGCATATTCTGCTACCCTTCACAGGAAACCCATGTCAGGCAGTCTGGGTCCCCTCACTTAGCCTGAGGGGAAGGGAAATGCCCAGGACTCCAGGGTCACTCTCTCCCAAGTATTGAGTATCGAGTATCCTCACTACTAACATTCAGAACAAATCACTTGAAGATGAGTGCCCCTTGGGTTCAGAAAGGCAGAACTCCGGTGAGCTTTTTGTTTGTTGTTTGTTTGTTTGTTTGTTTTTAGGGTTTTGGGCCCACCCCTGCCTCAGTTGTTTTTGTTTTTCAATCTATGTCCTGCCTAGAAGGTCCAGCACCTTTCTTTAAAAAGGGTGTTCTTGTCACCTACTTTTTCAATATGGGGGCCTCAGCTGTGTCTGACACAACAAGAAAAGTCCCGTATTACCTCCCTGGTATTGTTCTTTTGTGTGTGGTGAAGTATACATAACAAAATTTGCATTGCATTGTTGTGCAAACCATCACCACCATCCATCTTCTAGAACTTTTTTAGCATCCCAAACTGAAACTTGGTACCCATCCAATTATAACTCCCCGTTCTGTCTTCCCCCCAGCCTCTGGCAACCACCATTCTACTTTCTGTCTCTATGGATTTGCCTATGCTAGGTATCTCGTATATGTGGAGTCATACATATTTGTCCTTTTGCATGTAGCTCATTTCACTTAGCCTAATGTCCTCAAGGTTCATCCATGTTGCAGCATGTGTCAGACTTTCACTCCTTTTTTAGGCTGAATAATATTCCATTGTATGGATATACCAGATTTTGTTCATCCATTCATCTGGGACATGGATTATTTCCACCTTTTGGTTGCCGTGGATAATGCTGCAATGAGCATTGGTGTGTGGTGCTTGAGTGCTGCAGCATCCGTAGTTTTTAGATGCTCCTTTGCTGATTCTAACATGCAGCAGGCTTGAGACTCTGGTCTGGAGGCTCATGCGCTGTCCCTGTTCTCAGTCAGGCTTCAACAGCGCAGCTGAGGAAGCCAAGAGGTGGCAGGATCAGGCAAGCTCTGGTACCATCACGGTTTCTGATTGATCCCAGGTCACATCCAGTGCTGCCTCGCTGGAGGTGGGCTCCTGTTGGCAACCTCCTGCCTAATTAGCCACCTCAACATCCCTGAGCTCCAGAAAGTTCTGGGCTTTTTTGCAAATTGGCAACTTCTTTTCCTTGAGATTGTGGGAGATCAGAATTTGCGACCCCAAAATGTGTCTCTTTGGCTTGATTATTTTTAAGAACAAAAGACTCAGAAAGAAACTTTGACCTTCCCCCTCTAACTGCCTAAAAGAATTTAAGACAGAAGGCCTATCCCAGGAAGGAGCTATCACCATAGAGAACTCTAGGTGTGGTAGATAGGAAGGCAGGAAAGCACCCAGAAAAGCCCATTTTTTATCAAAGTTCTCTCTCTCTCGGGTCATGTTGTCCATAGATGGCCCAGCAAACATTTGTTTACCAAACATTTGCTTGTAAATTTCCATCTCCATGTGAATTGCCTTCCTCCCCTTTGAAGTCCCAAACCACTACCCCCAACATCCTCCTTTGTCTTTAACTAAAGATGGTATTTAAGGCAGTGGCTTCAGCCATTTTGGCGAGTTACTCAGTTTTCCTGGGTTTTTTCCCATATATGCATGTCATTAAACTTTGATTTTCCCGTATTATTCTGTCTCATGTCAGTTTAATTCTTAGACCAGACAGAAGAACCTAGAGGGTAGAGGAATAGTCCTTCCTCCCCTACAAGATCAACTCTGCATATAAAGGTGGTAAAGAGGCCTTTGTCTTCCACGAAAGATCTTGCTGCACCCTTTCCCCAGGGCAGGGAGCACCTCTTAGCCTTTACATTTGCATGACCAAGAGGGGCCACTCCAAGTATCTTCCTAGAACTGAGAAAATCTGCTCCAAGATGACTTCCTGCCTCTACCAAGCCCCGGAAGCAGCTGGCAGCCCTTAAACTGCTTCTTCAAGAGCTAAAAAAAAATCAATTTTGCTTAGCCAAGCACCCCACTGTATTCACAGGCCTGCCAGGTGACAGGATCTGGCCTTGGGTCTGAACTGCACAGAGCAGCATGGGCGGAGGTTACTTGGGGGCTCAGTGGCCCCCATGCCATGTGGGAAGAGGTCCATTTCACTCCATCTCAAGGGGTACACGGCATGGCTCACTGGGTAGTGAGGACTTCAGCGGGTGAAAGCTGTAAAGCTGGGATCTCTAGGGCTGGCAGCCTGGGATCCCAGCGTCGGTGCCCTGGGCTGGGACCTCAGCCACCTCACAGCCTCTGGCAAGAGTGGCAGTGCCAATGCTCACCTTGGCTTCAAAGGCCAAGACTGTGAACTCGTGTGCTCCTGAGGCCTCCTAAAATTAGCACCAGAGGAGGCCGAGGTTCTGGGCTATGCAAGTGGGGGCCTAAGCCAAGAAAATGTGAATTTTTACTGTTAATGGGGTCCTCTTAGGGCCTGTAGGCTGAAGGGGCCTTGGGAAATTCTTGATATACCCAGATAATCCTCAAATTCCAATCAACAAATAGTGAGACTGAGTCTTAAGAGAATTAGTTTCAAATCTTCCCATTTCCCAGAGCTACAGTCAGTTGAATTTGAGTTCCATGCTCCCCAACTCTCTCTGCTCTGGGGATGCTGATATAGAGTGAAATAGTCAGGATTCTGAAAGCAAGGCTGGCCTCTAGAGGCAGGGTATACTCAAATGGGAACTGTAAGGCCTGGAACAAGGAGCTAGACTTACCAAGAGTTTCCAGTCTTCTGGTTTTCATGAAGCAGTTCTTATCCTGAGGATGAAGCCTAGAGACAGCAAGAGCCCGGTAAACTAGAGCCTGCTGGTGGCCAGAACTGGCCAGGCATTTCTGGGGCCCACCACCTTCTCTCGAGCTTATCAAGGTCAAGGTCTTCTCTAATAAAGACCATTCAGCTATTCAGGAGTGGCTGCGTTCTTCATCAAAGCAGGAGCTGGAACCCTGAAGAAGGAGACAGGCATGGGGCCTGGTGATCTTAGAGACTCACAAATTCTTTCCATTCATCTTCCCCATGCTGGGCTCTGCTCCCCAACAAGCTTCAGGGAGCACCTATTTTGTGCAAATCATACTCCTATGCCCTGAGGGATACAGAAAGAGATAAGGCAACAAGAAATTTACTATCTGGTAGAGGAGACAGCCAGGCATATAAGGTAAGGAATCAATGCCCTGAATAAAGTGTAGAAGGGGAAATACCTTCCTCTACCCTCCTAGGTTCGATAGCTGGGTCTATGAAATAAACTGACAACAGGCAGATTAAAAGGTATACAAATTTATTAATTTTTAATATTACAAAAAGCAAAGTGGACAGGGGCATCACAGGAGAAAAAAAGGTGAATACCCAAAAAAGTAGTGGGATTTCAGAACTTATATGCCATCTTAAGGGGAGGGGGATGCACGTCTCTTAGGGGAGAGTAAATGATTTTTAGGACAGATGAATGGGCCCTTAGAAGACTAGATAGGAGACATGATCATCTGTGGCAGAGTGTGTCTGGGTGTGGCGTCGACGTCTAGTCTCCTCTCCTGTGATAAGAGTTGATCTTCCCTGGTTGATGAAACTCCCAGGGAGGGGATTTATGACAATGGAGTTCCTTTTGGAGGATCTGTCTTTAGGCAGATAAGGGGAGTTCAGAGAAAACCTCTCCCTGCATTTGCTGTTTTTCAAGTGCCTTCAGCTCAAAATAATCAATATACCAAAACAGCATACTTTTGGGCGGCATGTCCTGAACTCCTTCAAAAGCGTGATTAGAGAATGCAGAGTTCTGTTCACAGAGGAAGTAATGCTCAAGCTCTGTGGGATGTTGTTCTATTAAGGATGCTGCATTGTTTTTATACAACTTGGGTATTCTTTTAAATAACAGCAGAAACTAACATCATAAAATTTTATTAGGGTCAGATGTGTGCTAAGCACTCTAAATGCATTAATCTGTTTAGTTGATACAACAAAACTAAGAGGAAAGTACTATTATTATTATCTCTGTTTTACAGATGAGGTTAAATGCTGTTTAGAGATGTTAAATGCTATTCCTGAGATGGTCCACCTGGTAAGAGGGGAAGCCAGAATTTTAACGCAGTCTGGTTCAACTCTAAAGCTTGAGTTGTTAATGGGATGCTATGCTGGACATCCAGCTGTATCAACAAGCACATTGAAGGAGCTCTGAAGAAGTGAGTGCTGATTTTGGTTCCAGCCTATGGCCTTAAGTCAGTACTTTGCACCCCAGGCTTCAGTTTCCTCCTCACTTGTTATAATGGTTTAACCAGATGACTACAAATGTGCCTTTCACTTATTTTTCCTTTTGGTGAGGAAGATTAGCCCCCAGCTAACATCTGTTGCCAATCCTCCTCTTTTTGCTAAGGAAGATTGGCCCTGGGCTAATATCCGTGTCCGTCTTCCTCTACTTTATGTGGGATGCTGCCACAGCATGGCTCGATGAGTGGTGCATAGGTCTGCGCCCAGGCTCGGAACCAGCGAACCCCAGGCCACGGAAGTGGAGCACGTGAACTTAACCACTGCACCACCAGGCCAGCCCTGACTTCCATTTCTAAACTTCTCCCAGTCTAGGATTTTCAAGTTCCTAAAATGAAACCATCTCATGCTCACTCTTTTAAATGCCTGAATCCCAAAGAACATGTAAGAGGCAAGTAAGCTGCTGCTACACTCACTCAGCCTCTGACTTCTGGGAAGCCTGCTTGAAATGGCTGAGTGCAATGACAGGGCTCGAAAGTGGGGGTACAGAGGTTCACATTTGAAAGGAACTCACCTTTATACAGTGTGTATTAAGGTTGACTGCTAGATCAACCTGCCCCCACATTTCAATGGCTTAACCTAAGGAAAGCTTATTTCTCACTTAGGAACAGTCCAATCCAAGGGTCCTAGTTCTATGGCTCTCCTCCCAGGCTTCTCAGGAACAGAAGCTCCTCCTATCTGTGGCTCTGCCTATCTCCTGGGTCCTCAGAGTACTTTGCTTCCAGTTGCAGAGGACCACACGAGAGGCTTTTAGGGTGTAAGAAGTAGCATCTCTTACTTCTGCCCCATTCCATTGGCCAGATTTAGTCACATGATCCCACCTACCTTTCCAGGAGGAACTGGGAAGTATAGTTTCACTGTGTGCCCAAAAGGAAGCTGACAGATGAATACCCAGTAGTGTCTATAGAAGTCCCTAAATAGTCAACTCAATCATAAGAAAAGAAAAGTAAAGAGGAACTTACCCTACCAGTCATGGAGACTGTCCACTGCTGGCCTCTCTGAGTTGTCGATGGCCCATTTTCCCACATGACCATTCATAGTACTAACCTGAGTGTTCCTTGGCAGGAATAAAGTGAACCTCCTTTCCTTCTTTGGTTCTCTAAGAGAAGGTAATAGGACTTTCTTCAGTGTCTTGTCCTGGGATCAAAGTTAATAATAATAGTAGCTAGCATTTACTGAGCACATATTACATATCAGGCACTTACATGCATTATCTTAGAGTGGGGGCAAATCTCAAGGTCTGGATGAGATATGTGGAATTGAATAATGCAATTTAATTTACTTTTTCTATAAATGGCTTTAATTTCTATTTTGAATGCCCATTCTTCTGGGTTGCAGGAACGTCATTTCAGTTGATTTGGGCGCTTGCTCTAGCCCAGGTTTTTCCTAAGTCCCCAGGCGATGGGAGTAGCTGGGACTCCATGTCCTGGTGTTCATCTATCCATAGCGGCATCTGCCATTACCTCCTGTCAATGACAAAAATAAAACAACTTGAGTTTGATGTCCTTTATTCAAGGGAAAACAATCTATGGATGGGGGAGTAGAGGCCTCACAAGCAGTGCAGCACTGCTCCCGAGGGATTTGGGGCAAGAGTGGGTTTTATAGAGCCTTAGAAGAGGCAACGCGGACACAGGGCATGATTGGCTGGGAGGTCAGGGGTTTCCTTATAAGGCTTGAAGGTCCTGTTTTCTAGGGTAAGGTCGCTAGCTGAAGCTGAATTGGAGGATTGTGATTGGTGTATGTTAGGTTTCCGTGGCAGGTGTTTCCCGTAAGTGCAGGCTGACAGGTTTAGATTTGTGACATGGGCCGGGCCACTGGGGCGGCCTCCATTGTATGAACTTTATCAACCCAAATTTCGGGACTTGACATTCCATCAGGCCCCTGCCTGCGCTGCTCCTTGGCTCCACACCTTGAAGCCATGGTTCTCTCTGCTACCTCAGAACCACCTCCCACTTCACAGAGTCAAACCACTGTTTCCAGCACCTGGAGAGAGCCAAACACTCCCACCCCTGCTCAACCCTTCTGCCTGACAGATTTCTCTGCCCTGGAGCCAGGAGGCACACCACTACCTCCCCCCTCAGGGGCGCAAGCCCCTGTCTCAGAAAGGACCCTACTACCAATGTTTTGCCTCTCCTCAGCTTCTCTACTCCCTTCCATAGTCTTGATAATCCCTATATGCCTATGTGGGAGATCAAGATTTGGCCACCCTGAAATCTATCTCTGTACCTTGGTTGTTTTCTCTGAGGACATTTGACCTCCCCCACTAACTGCCTAAAGAATTTAAAACAAAAGATCTGTTTCAGGAAGGAGTTATTATCATGATGGCTGTAAATATAATGTAAAATAGATGTTACAAGAGAAAAGGCACCAACAAGCCCATCTTATCAGAAGTTCTGTCTCTGGCCACATTCTTTGGATGGCCCTGTAAGGAGGTGCCAGACAGACATTTACATTTATAAGGGAAATCTCCATTTGTAAAGGTATTTCCCTCTCTGTATTGGGAAGAGGGGGGATGACCTCCTCTCTAGAAACTTATCAATGTAAAAGGTGAGGCCTTAAATCTGCATAATAAACCTTACTCTTCTTTACTGTGCTTTAGTGGTAATCTCCTGTAACTGACTCCCCCCACCCCCAACATCCTCCTTTGTCATTGGCTGAACATGGTATTTAAGACGAGAATTTCTGCTATTGTGTTGAGAAACGCAGTGTCCCTGCTTTCTCCCATGTATACATGCTATTAAACTTGGTATTATTTTCTCCTGCTAACCTGTCTTGTTAATTATTTGGCCAGACATAAGAACCTTAAGGAAAAGGGCAGAGGGAGATTCTCCCTCTCTCCCGACACCTAGTCCTCTGTTGTTCCATTTCTAATATTTAAGGCACAAACTTGATGCTTCAATTATTCAAGGGTTAAATTTTTGCAGTTCAAAAGGCCTCATTCTTACCACTCCTAAGTAGTTGTAGCTTTTCTGCCTTATCACTCCTCCCCTGAGGCAATAAATGCTACTGACTTCAAGGTGATAAGGAAAGACTACAGACTGAATGGGAGAAGGGCAAGGGATACTAGGAAATAAATATAGAATAAAAAAAATTTTTTTGTAAGTTTCTCAAAATATATTCCTGTCACAATCTTATTTACTCCTCAATGACCATTCTATGATACGGGAGCCGTTATGATCTCTGACAGATGAAGACACTAAGATGTGTTCTTAAGATCTTCTTTGCCAGGACACTTTTTGGGGTATGGTGGGTGAAAGGGGTGAAGATCTTTTTGAATTGGTAAAAAAGTCTGGAGAAGGGCTATTTAAAAGACATTCAATATTATTACTTTTAAGCGCCAACACAGCCGATATGAAATCTCGTCTAACAGAGACAAGTCTTAGACTTTCTTTAACAAATACCTAGGGCACACTTGAAATTTGTAAGAAGCCTATTATTTGGAATGGATAAAACAAAAGGTTTGAGAACTCTCCTTTGAATTAAGTCCAACTGTCTCTTGCAATCTGTTTTAATGATTAGCTTATTAGAAAAATCCTTTTATTTACCAACAGTGTGAATGTAAAGTTTGCTTAATCATTCAATAAATATTGATTGAGGCCATTTCAAGGCCTATGTCTAAAGAGTAATGAGATTTTAAACTCTCCAATTTGCAGCATTCAGATTCTTTAAACTCCCTTCAACTGCTCCCTTCAACTTTAAAATGTTTTTCTAAAATTTAACAGTAAAGTTTCTTTATTCAATGAATACTTGAAGCAGGAGGCTTTACACTGGAGGTGGGGTCTGGGAGCCTCTCAGAGGAGAAAAGGTAGGTGAGGCCAGGGGAGAGGTGCTGAGAACAAGAAGGTGAAGGCAATGCCTGGCACCACCCAGGTGTTACCGAACCAAAGTGGGTTTGCTTCTTGGTGAGTTGAAATCAAAGCCTTCACCAGAAGTAGTTGTCACACAAAGTAAGATTTATTTGCAGCAAATAAGGAGCCCACGGGGAATTATTTCCAGAGCTGTGGCTTCCGAGCAAGGGAAAGCAGGGGCCTTTTATTTCAGATGGGGAATGAATATTCATAAGGGGGAGGTGGGTATTCACTCCAGCAGACCCAGTTGGAAAACATGCTTCCCCATACATCGAATGCTACGGTAATAAGGCCCAAGCTCCTCTTGGGGTGGAGATCTTAACATTAAAATGAAGCAAAAGTAATGTCTTGGGCACTTCTCAGGCCTATGCAGGCATTGCTCTTGTGGTGGGGTTTGGACTGGTTCAGGGCGGTTGGTGATTGCATCTCTTAATATAACTAAAAAAACCATTTGAAGAAACAATCAAGTGCTTCGGAAACCTCTTTTGAGTTACTCAGGGCGGTTAGTTGATGACACAGGCACCAATGAAATGCTGGAGGAATGACTGAAACTGCAAGGGTGCAAAAGGGCTGAAACTCTCTCTCCAGTCCCTCCTGGGAGAATACCTCAATTTTCCATGGAATGCTCCCTCACTGACCTGCCTTGACTGAACCTTGGTGCTCCAGGATGACTGGGCTTTTCTCATACCCCAGTGAAGCCCATTCGCACCTTAGCCTCATAGCGCCAGACAGCACAGCAGAAAAATCTGGAGAAGCTTAAGACGCAACAGCAGAGATGAACCAAAGATGGGCATGCAGATGGATTTTTGGAGAGGGTGGGTTACTGCAAGGATAGTAGCCAAGGATAGGTGGCAAGGGAACATGGCTGGGGCTATCACTTCTAAAAGGAACCATGGTAAAAAGTTATTTTTGAAGCTCAGAGACCTTTGCTAAGGATTCCAAATAGCGCTTATTAGAGAGCCTCCAGAGAACTCCTAACCTATGTGTCCAGATTCAACCAGTGCCCATCATCTTATGGTGGAAGAATCAGCCACCTTAGAAGGAAGGACGCCTGGCACCTCTGAAGCTTTGCAGGCACTGGGCTCAGTGGTTCCCGAGACGCTCACCTTTTGTTAGAAAAGACAGCAGCTTCCTGTGGGCAGTGGGAAGACTGGGGCCCTTCTTGGAAGAGCTTGGTGCAGCCTGCACTGGCATCTTGAACAAGATGTATCTAAGTGGTGTTCATATTGCCACCTAACTTCTTTTTCAAACACCAGAATCAATAATGGCCATTTCCAATAGTTGGGTGTGTTCATAATTAAGCCTTAAGGTGACTGTAAAGGAAGGAGTCAGGCTGTCTTGGCTTCACCACTTTTTAGGTGTGGTAGATTAAAGGTGGCTGCAAATTCTTTCCCACTCCTCCTCCCATTGAGAGATGGAATCTATTCTCCCTGTCCTTTAACCTAGGCTGGGCCTGTGATTCACTTTGACCAGGAGGATGCAGTAGAAGTGATGCTAGGATAGAAGAAGACTGGGAGCTTCTGCTGGGGTCTCTCAGAATGCTTGTTCTTGGAACAGTCCCTCTCAGAGAGGCTACGTGTAGGCACTCTGGGTGACAGCCCCAGCCAGCAGTTGTTCAGCAAAGTTGTGCTTGGAAATCCTGCTTAGCAGACCCTTCAGATAATTGCAGCCACAGCCAACATCTAACTGCAGCTGCACGAGAGACCCCAAGTGAGAACCACCCAGCTGAGCTCCAGAGAACCATGAGCAAAAATAATAAAGTGTTGTTTTTTCTTCTTTTTTTGTGTGTGTGAGGAAGATCAGCCCTGAGCTAACATCCATGCCAATCCTCCTCTCTTTGCTGAGGAAGACTGGCTGTGGGCTAAGATCTGTGCCCATCTTCCTCCACTTTATATGGGACACCGCCACAGTATGGCCTGACAAGCAGTGCGTCGGTGCGCGCCCGGGATCCGAACCCTGGCAGCCAGCAGCGGAGCGGGTGCACTTAATTGCTACGCTACAGGGCCAGCCCCAATCAAGTGTTGTTTTAAGTCACTACGTATTGGGATGTGCGTCGAGTATGACTTCAGGTGAGATACTTAACCACTCAGAGGTTTCATTCCCTTCTGTAAAATGGGCAAAATAGCAGTCTCTACCTCATAGAGCTGTTGTGATAGGAATGTAATAATGGTGGAAGTGCCGAGCACAGGGCTGGCACACAGTAGGTCATCAATAAATGCCAGGCTCCTTCCTGCCCCTTCTCCAGGAGGTCATATATCCCAGATGTGAGTGAATCTTGGCTGCTGCTCTGAACTTCCTGGGCAAACACCCAACTTTCCTCGCAGGGAACGCGGCAGGTCAAATTCGATTTTTTCTTTCTGGGGCAATCTGTGACCCCCTTAGGAAAAATATCACCACCTTGTATGAGGAAAATTGCGTGTTTTTTTTTTTTTCTCCTCAATTTAAGGGATCAAGGAATTAAGTGTTCGCCTCCCCTCCGCTTTTTTTTAAACAAGAAATATGCTTGCTCACACTGAAAAGTACCGGCATGAAATAAAACAACTCCCCTTCTGTTTCACAGCCCCCAGGTTTTCTTCAACACCCCAGCCCTGGAGAGCCACAGATTGCACAGCGGGCAGACTTTGTTGAACAGATGAACAACTGTGGCTTAATCTGTTTTGGAAAAAAAAAAAAAAAGTCCTGAAGCAATTGATAAACAAGAGGCTGAGGTCAGTGTGAAGGAAGAGTAAATGAGGCCAGATTGGGGAACGTTGAAACGTAAGCCTCTTTCATCCCCTGTCCTGGACTGGGCGTGTGGGTAGTAGTCAGGCCTAATCTGCTGGGAAAGGGGCTGTGAGAACCTCTTGGATTGCCTGAGTTTGGAGTTATGTTTTCAACATTATTCAAAATTATTTTAAAATTTATTTTTCTTATTTTGTTTTATTTATTTATTTATTTTATTTGTTATTAAAAATAATTTTTTTGAAAATTGTATCAGAATATAACATAGAAAAGGGCACAAATCTTAAGCACAGGCAAATGAGCGCTCATAAACTGAACGTGTCCCGTAACCAGCACCCAGGTCAAGAACAGAAGATTAGTGGCACCCCAGAAAACCCCCATGTCCCCCCCACAAGAAGAATCACTCTCCTGACTTATAATCTCATTATTTTTAGTAACTCACACACATTCATCTGTGTTCTTCTAGAGACATTCTACACACATACAAGAATACAGATGTTATTATTTTGCACAAATGCAGTAAAATGTATTTTGCACACTGTGTAGCATATTTTCCCGACTGTGCTGCCTCTGTCTTTTTTCACATTTATCTTGGTGATCATTCCATACCACTACATAGAAAGCAGCCAGATTTCTTTACTGGTCACATAATAGACCATTGTTCGAATATATCACAACTTATTTAATTTTATTTAAAGGCAAAGATGTTGTGTCCAACCTTTTTGGAGCTGGCTTTTTTAAAAAAAGGTATTCTTGAGCTATCTTTATTTTCCTTTAGATTTAAGGCGACAACTAGGCACTGCTCTCTGGAAGCCTTAAAAATATTACTACTAGTTCTTACTCTATTCAGAAATGTGCTGGGTGTGGTACCACCGGGGGTGGTCGCCTATTCTATTGCCTTGTCCTGTTAGGACTCACTTGTTCCATGTTTGAATATGTATCCAGGAAGTGGAAATAATGTCCCTGACACCCCCACTTCCTTTTCTGGCAAATCAGTGTCCGGCGAATGAATCCAACTACTTTCACCCACCCCCTTCCTTCAGTCAGCTGCTTACCCGGCATTGTCCTGGCTGAAATCTGCAGATTTCAGAAGACGGACCTCAAGAGCTCTTCCAGATAAGGCTAGTTGGAGGAACCATTGTTGGTTTTGATTAAACCAAGCCTTCCCCTTCTGCCTGCCTTTTCCTCCTTCTGCAGGTTCTTTTCATCCCTCACCTCCAGCCCCAGGTCTCTCCCTGCTCTGAACTCAGCTCTCAGAATCGTTTAGACTTAGCGTGAGTTCATCAGTGTCAACTTCTTTCTCCTAGTGGTATTTGCCTTTTAAATTTCTTACCTGCCATAACTATAGAACAAAAGGCTTTATCTCCTTAAGACTTTTTAATTCCCTGACAGCAGGAAGAATTGTATATTTGGGGGTTGGGGTAATCTCCTCATCTCCCTCCTTCACTACCAGAATCACACCTGTCCCTTCCCAGCCCTCAGAGGACAGGTGGGAAGGGGCAGGCCTGGCTGGGTCAGGGCCTCAGGGTGAGGAAGGAGTTTCTCAGTATCTGCTACCTACAGCGGAAAGGCAAATGCCACCAGCTTGTGCAAAGGGGTGCTAAAGGCTGAGCTGCAGAGATGTGTCCTCCGGAGGCGGGGTCACAGGCAAGAATCGGGGGCGGGGGCAGCCCTAATTCAGCGTAGGAGGGAAGTGTAACACCAGGAGCAAGGATCACTGGATCACCTCCTGGAACTGCTAACCACACCTTCTCTGGGCCTCAGAGAAGGTAATAACGGTAACCACGTGGTAGAGTTGTCATAAAGATTAAATGAGTTGATATATAGCCGTGGTAAGTGCTCTATAAATGTTAGCTCTAATTCTTATATGAGATGGCCAGATGCAGAGGCCCCACTTCCTATTACCAGTGACCGGGGTAGCTCTGTCACTGCTCCATTTCTCCTCCTCTGGTTTGCCCTGCTTTCTCGGCTGGGCCCGAGTGGACAGCTCAGGCTCTTCCTGCCTGAGCTGTTCTTCTAGTCTCCGGCGGACCCCTTCTGGCCCCTTCCTCATGCCTGCCGCCTTAGCCAGGAAGCCTTCTCTCTTCCACTCTTCCTCCACAGGATTGTCACTGCCTTGCCTTCCTTTCATGAGGGACAGAAAGCCCACTGCAAACCAAAGAAAAAAAAGAAATCTTCTTTCCGTAGTGCTTTTGTGTCTCTTTTTTCCCTAGATTTTGCATTGTCCAGTCTCCTCCCAAACTCCCAACTCTGGTGTCTCCCTGCCCCCGCCCTTTGTATGTACCGAGGACAAATCTGGCGTTAGAAGAGAAGGACCCACCATCCTGACACTTGGGACTCTCCTGAGGTCAATGACAGCTGACACATCCTTGTCCATCGGCACCCACGTCTGTGCAGGAAGAGAAGGGCAACAGAACTGAACACTTGAGCGTTGTGAGGACCTATGACACAGACCTGGCTCTGTTCTAGGCATTTTACACTTTGCTCTTTCACTTAATACTCACTGCAGCCCTCCTACGTGGGTATAAGGACCATTCTGTAGGTTTTCAAACTGAGGCTCAGAGCAGGTACATATCAAGGTCTTATCACTGCTAAGTAGCAGAAATGGGATTTGAACCCAGATCTGCCTGCTTCCAGAGCCCAGGCGTGTTAGAGAAAATGTGAGCCAGTGGGACTTTGGACAGGAATAATGTTTAACATTCTGTTTTGTGTTTGGATCAACTACTCTGAGAAGCGGTATTTTATACTTTTGAACTTGGCATGCACGATGTCTTTGGTGAAGATTGCAAGCTTCGTCTTGTCGACGCATAGATTTGATTTTGAAATAGCCAGATTGTAGACATTTGAAAGTAGCTTTGCCAAGATTCACACAGCACATTGGTTTTCCTAAACTTCTTCTTTTTTGTGTGTGAGGAAGATCATCCCTGAGCTAACATCCATGCCAATCCTCCTGTTTTTGCCGAGGAAGACCGGCCCTGAGCTAACATCTATTGCCAATCCTCCTCCTTTTTTTCCCTTTTTATCCCCAAAGCCCCAGTGGATAGTTGTGTGTCATAGTTGCACATCCTTCTAGTTGCTGTATGTGGGACGCGGCCTCAGCATGGCCGGAGAAGCGGTGCATCGCTGCGCGCCCGGGATCCGAACCCAGGCCGCCAGTAGCGGATCGTGCGCACTTAACCACTAAGCCACGGGGCTAGCCCCATCTCAAACTTCTGGAATATATTCCTCCATAAATAAATCTCCCAGAAGAGAGCAGGAATTAGGGAGATGGGTCCAGGGGCTCCCCACCTCCAGTGAGGGGCTCATCAGGGCAGAAGCACATCATAAAAGGCATTGGCAAGAAAACCAGTGGATAGAAAATGGTGCCTCATCATGTGAGCTCCTAAAATGGAGCTCACTTGAGAGTTTTATTCAAAGTGAGCAACATTCACCTTCATGGTTGACCAAGAGCAATAGCATTCAACAACGTTCTTTTGTAGCTTCAAATCTGTTGGAGATTTATGAAATATCTAAGTAGAGGCTCAGTCTTTTCTTCTACCCAAGGTCTTCCCAACCTGTTCCCCTCAAGGTATAAACCACTCCCCCTCTGAATTTTTGCCTGAAGCTCTCATCTGAGCTAGACTGCCTAATGGTGTATCTAGTTTTCTAGTATTAAACAGAGGGACTGCACTGGGTGAATAGTGTTCCCCTAAAATCCATGTCCACCCAGAACCTCAAAATGTTACCTTCTTTGGAAATAGGGTCTTTGCAGATGCAGTTAGCTAAATTAATCATCCTGGATTAGGGTGGGCCCTAAATTCAGTGACTGGTGTCCTCCTAAGAGAAAGAAGAGGGAGAATCAGACACACAGACACAGGCGAGGAAGAAGGCCGCTTGCCGATGGAGGCATAGATTGGAGCCACGCGCCAACAAGCCACGCAACACCAAGGATTGCCGGGAAACCCCAGAAGCTAGGAAGAGGCAAGGAAGGAGTCTCCCCTGGAGACTTTAGAGGGAGCGTGGCCCAGCTGACACCTTGATTTCAGACTTCTAGCCTCCAGAACTGTGAGAGAATACATTTCTGTTGTTTAAGTCACCCGGTTTGTGATCATTTGTTATGGCAGCCCTAGGAAACTAGTGCAGGGACTCGCATTTGGCTCTTTAAATAAAAAACTTCCCTTATTATGAACATTTCCATGGGCTTTGTCTTGTTTTTACACAAGGTTCTCTGGGCCTCAATTTTCTCACCTAAAGACTGTGTATCAGTCAGCTATTGCTGCATCAAAACCACCCCACACTCAGTGGCATAAACCGTGAGCATGTATTACCAAGCTCACAGGTCTGTGGGGTGGCTGGGTGGCTCTGCTCCACACGTCTCTCACTCTTCTGAGACCTACAGGCCTCCTGGGCATCTTCTTATGGCAATGGCAGAAGCCCAAGTGAGGAAGCCCCACTGCGTAGGTACGTTTAAAGTCTCTGCATGTGTCACATCTGCTAACTTCCCATTGGCCAAACAAAATCACAAGGCCAAGCCCAACATCAATGGTGTAGGAAGTACCCTCTGCTCACAGTGAGAGGGGAAAAGAGGGAATATTTGTTCAACAATAATCCCAACTATCACAGATGGGATAATACCTACTGCTGTATACTGAATGTTTATGTACCCCCAGAATTCATATGTTGAAACCTAATCCCCAATGTGATGGTATTTTGAGGTGAGGCATTTGAGAGGTGATTAAGTCATGAAGGTAGCGTCCTCCCGAGTGGGATTAGTGCCCTTATAAAGAGAGTCCGGAGAGCTCCCTTGGCCCTTCCTCCATGTGAAGACACGGTAAAAAGACAGCCATCTATGAACGAGGAACCAGTCCTCTCCAGACACGGAATCTGCTGGTGCCTTAATCTTGGTCTTTCCAGACTCTAGAACTGTGAGAAATAAATTTCTATTTGTTTATAAGCCACCTAGTCTATGGTGTTTTTGTTATAGCAGCCCAAATGGACTGACACCCATTTAGCAGAGTTATTGAGAAGTGTATGGATGTGTAACTAAACTGGTATAATGATAATCAACATTTATTGAATGGCAGGCACCTTGCTAGATGTTTTACCGGAGTTTGGTTATCTATTGCAGCATAAAAAACAATCCTAAAACTTGGGGGCTTGAAACAACAACCATTTCATTTACTCACGGTTCTGTGGGTCAGGAATCCAAGCAGGCTCAGTTTGGTTCTGCTCCACATGTGTCAGCTGGGGTCATTTATTCCACTGCATTCAGCTGGTGGCTGGGCTGGGCGGGAAGGACCCAGAAGGCTTCACTCACATGTCTGACAAATTGGTGCTCCTCCCCGGGGAAGTGTGGGCTTCCTCACAGCATGGCAATTCACCATAGTTGGATTGCTTACATGACAGCTGACTTCCAAGAGGGGTGAAATTGGAAACTACAGATCTCTTAAGGCCTATCCCCAGCATAATTCTGCCTCATTCTATTGGTCTATTTGAGTTTCCTATTGCAGCTGCAAAAAATTACTGGAAATTTAGTGGCTTAAAACAACACAAATTTATTATCTTACAGTTTTGGAGATCAGAAGTCTAAAATAGAACTCATTGGGCTGGAACCAATACTGTCAGCAGGGCTGTGTTCCTTCCTGGGGGCTCTAGAGGAGAATCCATTTTCTTGCCTTTTCTGTTTTCTAGAGGCTGCCCACATTACTTGGCTTGTGGCCCCTTCCATCTTCAAATCTAGCAATGGACGGTCAAGTCTTTCTCACCCTGTGTCATTCTGACTCTGACTCTCCTGCCACCCTCTTCACTTCTAAGGACCCTTATGATTTCATTAGGCCGCCTGGATAACCCAGGATAATCTCCCCACCTCAAGGTCAGTTGATTAGCCACCTTAATTCATCTGCAACTTTTATTCCTCTTTGCTATGTAATGTAATATATTCACAGGTTCTGGAGACTAGGACATGGACATATTGGGGGGGGAGGGTCATTATTCTGCTGATCACAGGGTCAAAACCAGTGACAGGGACAGCCTAGGCTCAAGGGGAAGGGAAATAGACTCCACTGTTTAACAGGAGGAATAGCAAAGCTTCTGTGGCTCTCTTTAACCCCTGGGAATATGCATTAACTCATGTAATCCTCACACAGCTCCATGAGGTGGGTACTGGTATCCACATTTGAAAGCAGGAAACTGAGAGCAGAGGTGTTAATAACTGGGCTAAGTTTAGCCAGCTGGTGAGCAGGAGAGCTGGGTTTCTAATCTAGGCCATTTGGCAGAGGAGCTGGAGCACTGCTGTGCATGGCATGCCTGGTGTTCAGCAGATGTTTGTTTTCCCCTTCTCCATTGATCCCATTTTTTTCAGCCCCTTAAGGGCAGGAAGCTGGCATCCCCTGTACCCTGTTAAACACACGAATCTCTCACACACACACTCACATGCACATAGGGCTTGTGGTAAAGTCCCCTTAATAAACAGGATGGTGGAGTGATATCTATTTAAGTAAATATAAACTTAGTTTTGATTTTCCAACCGTGCCCTGACTGCTTACTAGTTTTCTTGTGATTTCTCTCTACCTGGTTTCTGACCCATCCATGGAACTGCCACCCAACTTCTACACTTTTTTGGCTTTTTGACTCAAACTCACTTCTGGCTGCTAGTCCTTATTCTCAGACATTGTCTTTGTAGTGTGGGGACCCTTCCCCTCTCTAAGGGGACCCCTGGCCCCAGCATTCCTCACCTACTCTGCAGGCCCGGACTGGTCTCCCAGAGCAAACCTCTGCTTGCCACAGCTGGGACAGCAGTGGTGCAGGCCCCGGAACCGGAAGTTACAGGGCCATCCCCAGGGGAGTGGAGGTGACGGTATCCAAAATCAGCATCGCATCTGAACATTCGAATTTGGGTGGGTTTTGAGATCGATGCGTGTGGTGTGTGGACTGTACTCCCAGCACTGGAGGACAGTCAGGAGTGTGACACTCTAGCCTAAATCACCGCTCAGTTTGAGCCAAGTTCCCCACTTCCCACTCCAGAACCCACGAAAGAAGCCCGCTGTCACGACAGTCCTGCAGACAGAAGTGGACGCGTGCCTTGTGAACTGAGTAAGGCTTTTTGGATTCATTTACTCGTCCGACAAACATATACTGAGCACTTGTTATGAACCAGTCGCTGTGCTGGGCACAGAGGACAAGGATGAATACATTAGACAGTTCCTGCCCTCAAGGAACCCACAGTTAATTATAAGAGATATTATCCACATTTTATACCTGGGCACGTAAAGTCTAAAGATGGTAACCACTATATATGTCTACCAATAAGGCAAGCGTTTTCTCCCCTAAAATTGTCATTGGTCAGAAAGGAGGGAGGTACTTTACCTTTGGGTCAGTAAAGGAAAAACATACTCCTGTGTGTCTTCTTTACCACTCACATTCAACACTTCTGACACTTCTGGTCATCAGATGTGTGCGTTTTGCACACATCAAACAATTCTGTGACACCAGCTGGGTGTCCTAAAACTTAATTCTGAAGCCATCTACCTGGAGATAGCATCAGATCTCACAAGTTAAGGATTCAGCCCCACAAGACTGCCCTCTCAGCCCCAATTCAGATGCCAATCTCAAGTTCAGGTTGTCACCTGTGCTTCCGACTGACTGGCTATAAATCGGAGGACCCCTTTCTCAGGTTCAATTTATTTGCTAGAGCGTCTCACAGAACCCAGGAAAACACTTTACTTATTAGATTATCTGTTTGTTATGAAACGATATACTAACTCGGGGATGACCAGATAGAAGAGATGCAGAGGGCAAGTTACACAGGAAGAGGCCAGAGCCTCCACGCCCCCTCTGGACACACCACTCTCATGGCCCCTCCATGTGCTCAGCAACTAGGAAGCTCTCTGGACTCCGTCCTTTTTGGATTTTTACGGAGGCTTCATCACACGGGCATGACTGATTAAATCATTGGCCATTGGTGATTGATTCAACCTCCAGCTCCTTTCCCCTCCCCAGCCCTCCAAATCACATGATTGGTTCTGCTGGCAACCAGCCCCCATCCTAAGGTTATCTTGGGGCTTCCCAAAAATCACCTCATTAAGATAAACTCAGGTGTGTTTGAAAGGGGCTTGTTACAGGAATAACAAAAGATACCCATTTCGCTTTTATGACTCATCACTTAGGAAATTTCAAAGGTTTTAAGAACTCTGTGCCAGAAATGGCGATGAAGAACAAATATATATTTCTTAATGTATCTTAAATCACAATATCACCGGGTCTTTGCAATGTCTCTCATGTTACACCAAGACTTTCTAAATTTTTTATATTTAACAACCATAGTACAGTTTGAGGAAGACATTAGCCTAAAATGACCTCAATTCATGCTAGTTTTGGAAGCTTAGGGAGATCACCGACTCAGCACAAAAGGAGGTGAGAAAATGTAACACAGATTTGTTAGTTATTCCTGGGAATATGACTTCACATTTGCAATGCTGGAAGTTGCTATAAACAAGCCTTTTATGATCACTTTAAAAAGCAGAACAGTGAGTAGTTGTGTCGGAGAGACCAGTGAAAACACGAACTGACTAATGCTATGCGAATGGGCACTCTGTGGTTTGGGATAAAATTTCCAGTGACAGCATCCCACACGGGTCCAAGAGAATCTCCAACAACCCAGATGGAAGTGAGAATGCCTAATAAATGGCTCTCGTGACAATGAGGACGCTGATGACCAAGAGGCATGTGAAGAGTTTGGATGGATTTGTTTTATGAAATATGAGAGTGGAAAAAAAGTATTTATAAATTTATTATATTGTATAAATGGTATTAAACATGTAAGTATCACTAAATTCATAAATTGAATAAGCCTATCACAATTTCATCTATGTCACTAAAAGTTTTATGTGCTCAGGTTGACCAAAATATCATGGGCGATTTCCCCATTGGAAAGTTTAGGGCTGCCTTATACTCGGTGCCAACTTCCATTTGGGCACACATGGAAACTTTGCCCAAAGTCAGACACCAGCAGAGGCAGAGCCAGATCTGTCTGACCCACTCACGCATCTGCCTTAATTCCTCAATCAGACCAGGTTCCATAAAATCTGAGACGATGGTCCCTGCCCCCACTGTGCATCTATTTCATTCCATTTCAACTCAGAGCATTTACTGAACCCCCAATACAAGGGAAGAATTATTTTCCAAGTCTGTAAATCACTTTTAGTACTGAACTCAGAGAGAAGAGGCTGACTTTTAAGATTGAGGAAAAAGGGTAGTTTGACTAAGAATAGCATTGGATTTGGCCTTTGTAGGCCATTCTCCTGGTTACCCAATGCGAGTTCTAGCCTTCTCTGTCCTCTTGCTTACTTCCTGAGAAGGATGAAAAAATGCCTGTAACCTCAGCCCCAGTAGGACAGCTCCAGGAGCAAATAAACGTGCAATTTCCCTTTGTCAGCTTTAAAATAATAAACAAACAAACCTCATTCGTCTCTTTGGGCAACAGGATTTTACTTTTTTCTTTATACTTCGCAGTATCACATAAACTTTCTACATGAGCGTGTATTATCTATAATTAGAAAAAAAAATCAGTAAATATTCATTTTTGAAAACACACAACTATTAGGCTCCAGAATTTCAATTTCACTTTCCAGATTTGCATTGAGCCCACCTCACACTTAGCATCTTTCCTTCCTATTATTCCAGGCTAGGAGAACCCAACACCTGCCTGTGGGTAATATAGGCAGGGCTCCCCTCTCTCAGGACCTGCCTGCCATCCCACCCCGCCTTCCCCCAGGATGCCAGGAGAACTATGCCTGAAGGAAAAGCAACAGAAAGATGCCCCAATAGAGCTCGACCTATGTCTTTTGTGTGTGTGGTCAACATTATTATGTCTCTCCCTGAGATTCTCCTCTAGGGCCACATCCTTGCAAATATATCAAGTCCCTAAAAGTTCTGTGAAATAAAGTGGAAGACCGTGTATGACTCAGAGCAAGCTGTGCAACCTCTCTGAGCTGGCATTTGCTCATCTGTAAAATGAGTGATTGGATCCAAAAGGAAGAAGGAAAGAGAGCATGGTTTGGGGAGACTGACAGGACTGGATTCAGATCCTGACTGCTTATTGCTGGGCAAGAAGTGGAGCCTTAGTTTCTTCATTTGAAAGCAAACTTCTAGTGAAGATTAAATATAGCATATACTCTATACTGTAGAATATATACTGGTACATCCTATATGCTAAAATAAATGATAGTAATGGTTGTTATAATTACTACTACTATATAGGTGAAAGGGCCTGTTTCTCTCAAAACAAAGCCATAAAGCACAAGGCTGCCAGCTCAGCTGTACAAGCTGTGCACTGCACAACTCCAGGGGGTGCCATCCACATGGAACACAATGTTTAGTGGTGCCCTGAGAGAGCTCTAAATAAATTTTAGATATTACTTTTATTAAGATTAACAAAGAGGAAATACAGGACTTTTCTTGTTATGTTGGGCACAACCAAGGCCCCCTAAATTGATAAAATAGATACCTAGAACACTCCTTTTTTATTATTATTATTTTATTATTTTATTAAGGTCATAATAGTTTATAACATTGTGAAATTCAGTTGTACATTATTATTTGTCAGTCACCATATATATGTGCCCCTTTACTCCTTATGCCCACCCCCAACCCCCTTCCCCTCTGGTAACCACTAATTTGTTCTCTTTGTCCATATGTTTGTTTATCTTCCACATATGAGTGAAATCATGCACTGTTTGTCTTTCTCTGTCTGGCTTATTTCGCTTAACATAATACTCTCAAGGTCCATCCATGTTGTTGCAAATGGGACAATTTTGACTTTTTTATAGCTTAGTAGTATTCCATCGTATATATGTACCACATCTTCTTTATGCATTCATCAGTTGGTGGGCACTTGGGTTACCTCCATGTCTTGGCTATTGTGAATAATGCTTCAGTGAACATAGGGGTGCATAAGTCTATTTGAATTGTTGATTTCAAGTTCTTTGGATAAATACCCAGTAGTGGGATAGCTGGGTCATATGGTATTATTTTTTTTGTGTGTGAGGAAGATCAGCCCTCAGCTAACAACCATGCTAATCCTCCTCTTTATTTTTTTTTTTTTTGCTGAGGAAGACCGGCTCTGAGCAAACATCTATTGCCAATCCTCCTCCTTTTTTTCCCCAGGGCCCCAGTAGATAGTTGTATGTCACAGTTGCACATCCTTCCAGTTGCTGTATGTGGGACGCGGCCTCAGCATGGCCGGAGAAGCGGTGCGTCGGCGCACGCCCGGGATCCAAGCCCGGCCCGCCAGTAGCGGAGCGCGTGCACTTAACCGCTAAGCCACGGGGCCGGCCCCATATGGTATTTTTATTTTTAATTTTTTGAGAAATCTCCATACTGTTTTCCATAGTGGCTGCACAAGTTTGCATTCCCACCAGCAGTGTATGAGGGTTCCCTTTTCTCTATATCCACTCCAACACTGTTATTTTTTGTCTTGGTAATTATAGCCATTCTAACGGGTGTAAGGTGATATCTCATTGTAGTTTTGATTTGCATTTCCCTAATGATTAGTGATGTTGAATATCTTTTCATATGCCTGTTGGCCATCTGTACATCTTCTTTGGAAAAATGTCTGTTTATATCCTCTGCTCATTTTTTGATCGGGTTGTTTGTTTTTTTGTTGTTGAGTTGTATGAGTTCTTTATATATTTTGGAGATTAACTCCTTGTTGGATATACGGTTTGCAAATATTTTCTCCCAGTTGTTGGGTTGTCTTTTCATTTTGTTCATGGTTTCCTTTGCCTTGCAGAAGCTCTTTAGTCTGATGTAGTCCCATTTATAGAACACTCCCTTTTTAAAGAAAGGTGCTGAACCTTCTGGGAAGGACTTGTTAAATTACAAAAAAAAAAAAAGCCAAAAATTAGAGTTCTGCCTTTCCGAGCCTATCACTCACCTTCAAGCAATTTTTTCTAAAAGTTAGTGGTGACGATACGAGGGTGAGAGTTGTCCTGGAGTCCTGGGCATTTCCCTTCCCCCCAAGCCAAGTGAGGGGACCCAAGAGGTGGACCCAGAGAGCTTGACATGGGTTTCCTACAGTTAGGAAGACTGGAACAGTTCAGTGGAGAGGTGCTGGCTGCTCCCGGCCCTGATGGCTGAGTGAGGGGAGCGCTGCAGAGGAATGAGGCTATGTCCCAAGGAAGGTCTCAGAGTCTCAGAGGGTCTCCTCAGCAGAAAGGGACCAGAATGGACATAGTGGGAAAAGAGTTGGCTTGAGTTGTTTTCAAATTTCTTTTAAGATCTTTTAAGCTCTGCTTGCCAGGGCAGATGACCATGGGGTGGGGGCGGGGTTGGCACGTGTGTGGGGAGATGCTCTATCAACAAAAGCAGGAGCCAAAGGGGGCTTTAA
This sequence comes from Ceratotherium simum simum, assembly GCF_057802395.1. NCBI lineage: Eukaryota > Metazoa > Chordata > Mammalia > Perissodactyla > Rhinocerotidae > Ceratotherium > Ceratotherium simum. The sequence goes on from NC_141910.1 coordinate 20,736,599, forward strand.
GTGGTGGGCTGCAGGGGCACAGCCCTTGCTAAGGAACACTGAGCATGTGCCCACTGCCCCCCAAACCAGGGTCTCAAGAGAGCCTACCAAAGCGTGAAGGGTCTCCTGTGCCACTTCACAATGGCTCTTTAGAATGGCCCCAGTCAGCTGGGCAGCTTCTGCCCTTTACCTGTCTTTGGTCCCCACACCCCATCCTGGAGGAGCCAGAGGCTAAAGGAGGAACAGAAGAATAGAGAGAAAAATGTGAGACATTTAGGATTTCCAAGGCTGGGGCAGGAAGGCAAGCTTTAAACTGAGTGAGAGAGTGAGGGTTTGATTGAGGTTGGGCTAGTAGGAGACTCTTTGAGTAATACGTGAGTAAGCCTGGGAAAGCTGTGGGATCTGTCCATCTGATATCATCCAGAGGTGGGGGACCAACAGAGCAGGTGTGACAAAAACAAAGCCATTTCCGGAGATTAGCGCGTGGGCCCAGCTTGATCAATCAGAGTAATGTCCTTGATCAATGCTGCTTCTGGCCACTCCCTCGCTAAGTTCCTTCCTTCCAGGACCCGGCCAGGAAAACCTACCCATGGCTGCACTCTCTGCTCCAAGTGTCCGCCTCCCTGGAATGACATGTGCTTCTGTCTCTCCAGCTAAAATGAACGTCCCCCAAGGGCAGGGGCTGTGTCTCTTCTCATCCTCAACCCTTAGCACAAAGGCATTAAAAGTTTATTATTGAAGAGGATGAAAGACCCTTGGTACCAGAGTCAAGGTGTACAGATGATGGTGGGGTAGGGGGAAGGAGTAGAGAAAATGGAGATGATGGATACAACAGACAAGGTTCGTGCTCATCTCCCTTCATATCTGAGGCAGCCATGAAACTATGCTCTTAGATTTTAGGAATGAGGAGTAACCATGCACTTCCATCATAACCTCTCCAAAACCACACTTCTCTGACTTAAAAATTCAATTAGAAACTTAACAGAAGTACAGTAAAAGCTATGTTTTTCTGGCCTTCTACTAACTAGAAATATCCAGTTTACCACCCATCTGCTTTCCATGAGATTAACCGTTGTTCTTGTGATGACCCAAGGCACTGGAAAATTCTGAAATCCTGAAGTCCTGGTCATCTCAGGAAGTCTGAGTTCTACAGCATCAGAATTGGCTGTGAAGCACATATTACTGTACATAAAGTCTTCAAATGGTTGCTCTTTATCAATCCAAATCACCAATTAACCTGAACATCCCATTCCTCGATCATGTCAGATAACAAACATTTCTCATACTTGGTGGTCAGGCTCAACTCTGAGAGATATAGAAACGGAAGAAGAAAATGTCCTCCTTCTTGCTCAGGTAAACCTTTACGCCAAATAAATCTCTCCAGGGCCGACGTCAGATGGGTGATGTTCAAGATGAAACAAAGTGATGAACCTACATGGAAATATATATCCCTTATCTGTATACTTTTATAGATGGATGTCTCAGGAACTCAAGAAAATGCCTTTTCCCCCCAAAATACCGACTCCACTACAATTTCTTGGCAGTTCACAATCAGAGTACACTGGGGAGACTGAATTATTTTACTCCAAATTTGTAGAAACACGTTGTTCTCAGAAAACTGTGCTGAAATCTGTGAGTGTCAGCTTGTCTGATCATTTGGGGTTGTCCCAGCTGTGCAAAAAATGTTGGTTTATCCTTCTGGACATCACAGTGTCGCTAAATGCAGAGTCAATGTCCACTCAGAAGTTGTGAGTTTATTTGAATAACATTCTTATGCCAACAGGAAAATGAATGTCCATGGTGGATTGATGTGTAGGAAATTGTTAGATGTGGAGGGGCAGGAAGGGGGATGGTAGGGAGAAAAGTAAAAAAAAAAAAAAAAACAAAACACCAGGAGGTCATCTCAGAGAATTAAGAAATCCAGATCTTTTCATTTATAAGCCTCAGATCTTTCTGGGCTTCCATCTGGCTTCCATTTCTAACTCCTTGTCTTCTAAAAAAGAGAATAAAGATGGTTTTAAAACTAAATGTGAGCCCTTCCAGGAGACAAGAGCTCTTCTCTTCCCCTCTTTAGCCTGGTAGCAGAATTTTCTTTTGCACTATTAAAAATGGTGTGGGCCACCTTTTCTCCAAAAACACACGAAGCTGCTGCATAACTCTTTTCCAAATAATTAATCTTTCCAGTGGAATCTTTCAAAGCCCCACATTTCCTGTTATTTTATACAGCTGCAATTTGTAACTGGAGCTCCTGCCCAGTGTTCCACGGGCAAAATGCCAAATCCACTACATTTCACCTACCAAGGTGCCCCGCACGAATAATCCTTAACCACAAGTTAAACAGTTCGGTCCTGTTCTAGCCGAAAAGAAAAGCCTAAGGAACAAAAGACTTTTAACATGCTCCTGTGTTAAAATGTTAGTGGATGCTCACAATATTTTATTTTCCAGTGTCAACATTTGAAAGTATCACCAGGATGCCACAATAAAAGAAGAGTTTTCAAAAATGGATCGGTTCTTGTGTTAAGCTAATATTTGTGAGTCATAAAAATGACACCCTCTTAGTTATCTGGAAGCCAAAACCTGTGAGTCCCTCTGTCAGATCCACCTTGTTTGCATCCTTGTCTATGAGCTGGATGACCAGAGCCAAGACTGGCTGAAGGGTAAGCAGGGAGGCAGAAGTTGGGGGGCTGCCTGTGACTCCTTTCCTTTCTCCCACAGCATTTCTCCTCTCCCCTCCACCCTGTTATCTTTCCTCCAAGCTGCCCATGAAGTTCTCTCCAGATCACTAAATTAGGAGTTTCTTCTGTTTCAAACCCTCTCCACTCTCCTTCATACCCCCACCACACATTTCTGCATATGACCTGCCTCCTACTTTTCAAAAACCGAAGCCATTGAATCAGACCCTCAACTTCCTGCTGCAGCCCCACCTTCCCTGGCGCCATCCCTCTTCCTTTCCTCCCATCCCTCTGGCGGATGCTTCCTACCCTGAGGTCAGGCCCTGTGTTCTGGATCCCGGCCCCTCCTGCTCTCTCTGGAGCTTCACACTGTAACATGTCTCCTCTCCCCTGTATACTCAACCCTTCCTTGACACTGAAGCCTTCCCATTTATGTTTAAACATGCTCAAGTCTCTTTTAAGATAAAACAAAGACACATGTCTCAACCCACAGCCCCTTCCTGTTATTATTTTTTCTTCTCTCCTTCCCAGTGAAACTTCTTGAATGGGTTGTTCATTCACCTCTTCCTTTTCATCAGCTCCCCTCACTCCTCAGCCCCATCACTTGGGCTAAAATGACTGATGACCACCAGGTTGCTAAAGCAAAGGACTCAGTCCTCACTTCCCCTGGCCCCTCTGGGACCCTTCCCTCCTGAAACCCTCTTCCCTGGGCTTCCAGGACCTGAAGCTCTTCTTGTTTTCCTCCCACCTCTTTGCCTGCTCTTTCTTTATCTTCTTGCCAAGCCCATCCTTCTCTACAGAGCCATTAAATGTTTAAGTTTTTTAAGCTTCCCTTTCTCACTCTATAATCAATCCCTACCATCCACATCTACAGCTCCAATAATCAGACTCATAGATTCAGCTGCCTACTCAAAACCTCCAGTGGAGTTTCTCATAGGCACAAGTCCAAACCCCACGTCAGGATCTTTCCTCCCAAACTTGGTTCTCTACCTCAGATTCCTATCTCAGCAAATGTTGCCACCACCCACTGGCTTGCTCAGGTGATAAACCCAACATCCTTGATACCTTTTCCTATTTCTCAAATCCAACCATTCCCTTAGCCCTGCAATTTTACCTCCTAAAATTTCTCATATCCGTTCATTTCTCTCCATTTCCACATCTACCACCCCAACCTTAGACACCATCTGCTCTCTTCTGAACTGTTGTAATAGCTTCCCAGTTGGTCTCCATATATCCATTCTCAACCCTCTCTAAGATGTTCACAGTGTTGCCAAATCATGTCACTCTCGTGTATCCTTTAATAGGATACACGAATCCTTTAACAGTATGTTGGACACAAACTCCACGTGCTTCTCAGATTCTCTTGATCGCATCCTTCTTTTTCTCTTGGTTGGTGTTCCATCCATACCTCAACTACCAGGTTTGGATGAAATGCCGCACCTCAGGCATGACCACTGAAGGGCTGGGTGATACACTCTGGAAGCGCAGGGGAATAAGCTTTCTGTGGAGTGAAACATAAACAATGGGCAATAGAAGATGGGAGAATAATAGGCAGATAATTACTCCCTTCTTTCTCTCTGCTAAGAATTGCTTTGAAATATGGTTTTCTTCGTAAGCTTCCTGGAGAAATCCTGTGTGCTGAATGAACACACCTGGTAATTGATCAGCTGTGTTTCTTTGCAGCTGCAGCTGCTTGTGACCCAGTGACCGGAGTGACAATGCCTAGCATTGCATTGCCTCACATCTTTCCTTGCCTCACCTCCCTTTTTCCTCACTCTCACTGTCCTGCGCTTTCACCCGCAATCACATGTTACTACTTTAGTCTCTAACTCAGACTGTATTTCCTAGAGGTCCTGGCTGAGACAAACATTTGAGATAAAGACCAAAATATCTATCCAAGACTCTACATGGATGGATTCCTGTTTCCTTCTTTAGCCTCTCTCTTCTCCTACCACTTTCCCTCATTTTTCTATCTCCAGCTAAGGTAGAGAGTTCTTCATTCATGCTGAGTACTCAAATGTCAGAAAGTATATCCAGAAAACTTTTCCTCTCCACCAACTCCTGTCTTTACCTGGCTAACTGCTTTCTCACCAGATCTCAGTTTCCCTGTCACTTCCTGTCAAAGGAAATCTCTACAGCCTTCTCCCTGCTCCCTCCTCCCACCACATCTCCTAAGTTTCCTTTGCTAGGGACTCTCAATGATCCACGTCAGGATTCCGTTAGTGTCTGCCCCCTCCCCACACCAACTGTAAACCCCACGGGAGCAGAGGTGGCATCTGCTTTGGCTCTCCTTTGTGTCCTTAGCACAGAGCCTAATACCCCACAAACATACACTGAATAAATGAACTCATCGGAGGCAACATTCTTGTTTTATAGAAGGAGAAGCTAAGATTAAAGAGTTGAAGGGATTCATTCAAGCCAGCTAGTCAGCAGTAGAGCTCAGTTGTGCCTTCTATTTTCTTTTTAAATTAAGAATCATCCTTCTTAATTCTGAAAAAGACAGGTAACAGACAGATCAATGAAACAGAATAGAGAATCCAGAAATAGACTTAAATACCTGCTGCAACATATGAAAAGTACTCAGCCTCATTCATAATAAAATAACTGCAAATTAAAAATATGAGGTGACATTTTTTATCTTTCCAATTGACAAATTTGGTAATTTTCTCTCTTGATGAGGGCACTCAACAGTAAGTTACCAAATATATGAGAGTGAGTATATGAGTGTTTATGGAGGATGTAAATTGTCTTCCTTCCTGGAGGACAGTTTGACAATGGCCATTTGATTGCAGTAGGTACAAACCACAAGAGCACATGTTCTCTGTGGTTCAACCCAGCAGTTCAACTCTTAGGTATTTATCCTACAGATACATTTGCCCAGGCGAGAATAGACAATATACAGTTATTTATTGCACCATTATTTATAATAGCAAAAGATTTAATGTGCATCATTTAGGGACTGGTGAAGTAAATTATGGTATTTTCATACAATGGAATATTATATAGCTGTTAAAAAGAATGAGGTAGTTCAGTTCTTTTGAATTCCATATTCCTATATGTGGACTATTCTATATTCCTATTGTAGGAATATTCCATATTCCTATATATTCCATATTTCTACACATTTTTTTTGTGTGTGTGTGTGAGGAGATCAGCCCTGTGCTAACATCTGCCAATCCTCCTCTTTTTTTACTGAGGAAGACTGGCCCTGGGCTAACATCCATGCCCATCTTCCTCCACTTTATATGGGATGCCGCCACAGCATGGCTTGCCAAGCAGTGCGTCAGTGCATGCCCGGGATCCAAATCAGTGAACCCTGGGCTGCCACAGCAGAGTGCACGTACTTAACCGCTTACGCCACCGGGCTGGCCCCTCTACACATATTAATATGGAACCTTTTCCACGATATATAAGTAAAAAACCAAGGTGCACAGTAGTTATATAGTATGCCACCATTTGGGTTCAAAATAAACAAAAACAACAAACAAAACCAACTGGATTGTAAACTAAACTCAGTGAGAGCAGTGCCCTCGTATAGTTTGTCTTTCTTACATTGCACAGCAAATACTTAATATTTTTTTATTAATTTCAATAAGAAGGGCCGGCCCAGTGGCGTAGTGGTTAAGTGCACGAGCTCCACTGTGGCGGCCCGGGGTTCGGATCCCGGGCGTGCACCGACGCACTGCTTGTGAAGCCATGCTGTGGTGGAGTCCCATATAAAGTGGAGGAAGATGGGCATGGATGTTAGCCCAGGGCCAGTCTTCCTCAGCAAAAAAGAGGAGGATTGGCAGATGTTAGCTCAGGGCTGATCTTCCTCACACAAAAAAAAAAAAACACAGCTTAATTTCAATAAGAAGAAATGTCCTAAGCAATAAGGGAAAGGGGGATAAATGGAAAATAGACAATCATCGTTTATACTTGTTTGCCAATTGGGTGAAATTTCACCAAAGGAGAAAGTGAAATCTGACGGTCAGTATGATTGTTTTAGATCATCTGTAGATTTTTTGTTATTCTCCACAAATTAGTTAACTATTCCCATGGGAATTGAAGAAGTGTGTGCTCTTGATTGTATTAATGCCTTTCTACCTCAACTAGAAAAGAAAAGATACTCAATAAAGCTTTGTCTGCCCAAAGCTTATTCAGATGAGGTCTCTGTTATTTGCGTGTCCTCACTTCTCAATTAACCTGATTTCTCACTCACACACCACATCAGGAAAATCCAATGAAAAGATGCTTATGAATTGGCAGAGAGCTTTGCTCATGCTAAAGAACCAGGTATAATTTGATTAAATCCAGGGTTTCGTATTGCTGCCTGCATGTTCTTTTGGAAGATGTGTGACTATATGGCTTAGACCTGGGAAGTAATAACTGTGAAATCTGGCTGTTGCCAAAGTAAATACCTGCATGTTTTCCTGTCAAAATGTTCAGTGTGTGTGCTCGCTGTGCCTCAGTGGGGATGTTACTGCTACAGAGGCACTTATGTTATTTTTTCCTTGATTTGAAGACTTGTTTCTAAGTAGTATTCAAGTGTATCAATACAAAAGATATATTCTAGTGTGACAAAGCCCCAATGATATTTATGACATCAGGAAGCTGCTGTGTTCTTATCTTGAAATCAGTATATTAAAGGCAGTGAGAGTCTTTTCCACTCACCAGAGAGTGGGCAATGGGCTCTTTGCAGGACCAGCCTTGACCCTTTGGCTTCATCTCAGGTATGTAGATAGATACATACATACATACATTCATTCACACATAGAAGATAGATAAATAGGTAGATAAAGCATTGTGTTGACTAAGCAGAGGTACGGAATGAAGACTACATTTCCCAGACCCTCTTGCAGCTAGACGTGGCTAAACAATGATATGTAAATGATATTATCGTTTGGGTCTTCAAGGACTTAAAGGAAACTGAATCTGCTGGCATGAGCCCCTTTCTCATCCTTTTGGGTTTGATGGCCTGTGTTGAATCCTGGTGTAATATGGAGATGAATAAGACATGGTCCCTATCCTCGAGGCATTTACAATTAATCACACACTAGAGGTATAAAACTGCTGGAATGCAGAAGAAAAGGGAATTAATTCTCAGTGAGGGAAACCCAGAAGGCCTCACAAAGAGGATACAATCTAAGCTGGCCTTGAAAGAATGAATTGTAACAATAATAAGTCAGATTTATTGAGGACTTACCATGTTCTGGGCAGTGTGCAAAATGCTTTCCAGGTATTATCTCATTTATTCTATAGGACAATCCTGTGAGGTAGGCACTATGATCATCCCCACTTTACAGATGAAGAAACTGAGGGGCAAAGAGATTAAATGATTTGCCTGAGATTAGAGAGCTAGTAAGTGGCTGAGCCAAGGTCTGAACCTCAGCCCACCTGACATTCCTACAGGTGAAGCTCATCCCCGGTGCTCGGCTGCCTGGGACTGAAATGCAGGGAGAGATGGGAAGAAAAGCATAAGCCACTCACTCAATCACGAAGTCCAATAGCCGTCAGCGCAAGCAACTCAATCCAAACTGGTTGTTAAGTGGAAATTAGACCAGTATTTCCTAAGGTGTGTTAGCATATTGGCAGAACAGCAGTCTTTCAGAGGCTCTGAAAGAAAAAAAATTAAAAGATTTACATCCACATTAACATACAAAGGTCCTCAGAAGGCCGATCGTAAAGAAACAGGCTTAATTTAATTTTATTAAAGCTAGGATTTCTCAAACTTATTTGACCATAGAATTTTTTTTTTTTTACTTTGCATTATAAAAATTGTTGAATGTAAATAAAAGTGGAGACTATAAGAACATTTGTACACTCATCACTCAGCCTCAACAATCATTGCTATTCTGTCCTACTTGTTTCATCTGTGCCCACTTTTTTCTCCTTTCCTTTTTTGCTGAAATATTTTAAAGGAAATTCCAGACAGCGTGCTATACCACCCTTAAATACTTTACTGTGCATCTCCAAAAAAAGGGGAGATTTTCTTAAAGTGTCATTATCACACCTAACAAGATTAAAATATTTTCTTAATATAATTGATTACCCAGTTCATATTCAATGTCCCTGATTTTCTAAAAAATTAGAGCCCCTTTTTTAATAAAGACAATTGAGATTCTCTGCTTATTATATTGATTCAGTTTTAGCCAATACCAATCAATCACAGTTAGAAAAATGTACAATAGCTGAGAGTTCTTCTCTAGGGCACTGTTAAAGAGTTAAAACCCTCTTAATAATTCAGCCTGTGGTCCGGCCCAGTGCTGTAGATGTTGGGTTTGTTCACTCCACTTCAGTGGTCTGATTCCGTGGGTTCAGATCCCAGGCGCACACCTACACACCGCTCATCAAGCCATGCTGTGGCGGCGTCCCACATACAAGATAAAGGAAGATTGGCACAGATGTTAGCTCAGGGATAATCTTCCTCAAGGAAAAAGAGGAAGATTGGTAACAGATGTTGGCTCATGGCGAATCTTCCTCACCAAAACAATAATAATAATAATAATAATGATAATAATTCAGCCTGAAATATGCAAGACAGAGTATGTTCAGTCCTTCACCCTCAAGATGTCTCTTGCCTAGTGAAGAGGCTAATAACTGGATTGTACCACCTTTTTTTTTTTCACTTGACTTTCCAAATAGAAACAAGATAGAATTCCTTTAGCATCCCAGGAATATGCATTCTGAGGAACACATTTTAGGAAATTTTGATTTAGACAAAACAACCAATTGAAAGAAGACTTAACTTTGAGTGTTTTGGTATTTAATACCTATAGTTTTGGACTCTGATTATGTAGGTTTTTTTTTTTTTTCACATGATCACATTCTAAAAGGAAAGGCCTAGTAATCAGTCCTAGTTGGGATACCTAGTACATCTGTGATATTAACAAACACATATAATATATGTGTTATATATTATTATCATATATTACATATTATAATATATAATAGTATATTATTATATTATCCATACATTATAATATATGTGTTATAATACATATTATCATATATTACATATGTTACATATATTATCAAACATATACATATGTGTGATAAACACACATAACAAACACACACATACACATACAAAATGCTGCAAATCTTAAAACAGCTAGAGAAGCATGGTTGTAAAGTTAAAATCAGGTCAAAACCATCCGAAGCAAGTGACTAGGTTGTTCAAGATCTGTTTGAAGGAGATGAATCTAAAAGAGATGCCTGCAGTATGGATATGCAACTGACAAATTAATAAACCACACGGCACAACAGCAAGTTAGTTTCCCAAACTATGACAGCAGCTAAAATAAACACCCCATACCAGTACACTGCCAATGGTATCTTCTAAATTAAGGAACAGAAGAAATGATTTCATTAATTGATGCTTCAATGGTTAGCTAAATCTTTATACACCCCACAAGCACTGTACTCAAAATTTACAGTAGCAAAGCAGCCTGCAGCAGCCAAAATATTGATTGAGTCATAAAAATTCAAGGTTATTAACCCAAATATCTTCTCGCCTTGTATAAAACTAATTGCGAGGCCAGGGAATGCAATTTTTGAGACAATTACCAGGAATGGGGGCTTTAATGACATTGTCTTAATGCTTTGCATAAATAAATAGTAGCTATCAGATCCAGGACACTGAGTGAGTTTCCTTCCGAAGCTCAGAGTTAATAAAATGCATTTCTCACAATGAGCCCAGGTGATTCTTTACCTGAAGTTAAACCTGTGCACCTTCCAGACGTGAAATTTGTGTTCCTGAAGCTGTACACATCCTCAGGCCCACACCAGTGTCTGATGATACATTATCAACCGTAAAGTTGCGGGAAGGAAAACAAACACTAATTGTAAGCCATCCAACAATGAAATGTATCTCTGTTAGCAAAGCCCAATGTAGCCATTTGCTGGTTTGACACTGCAGGGGGAAACTCTAGTCAGCTTCAGGGTTAGCGAGGGAAGGTGTCGGGGGAGACTTGGCTGTCACGTGGTGTGTTTCCTGCCAGGAGCTGGGCAACCTTTCCCCCACATATCTCAGGACATAGCCTGGCGTGATCTGGCTAATCGCTGCAGGACAGGACGGACAAGGAGGAGTCAGGACCCAGAAGCAAATTTTCCTCCTGGAGTGGGCAGACTCCAGGAAGACATAGCCAGCTGAAGGGGCAGTGAAGGTAGAGGTTAGCATCTGGAGGGTATGGTGACAGGCAAACACCAGTAGTGTCAGCATTAGGCAGCTCCACCCAGAGCAGTCGAGGTGTCTCAATAGGCAGGGAAAGTATGACGCTTGATGATCCTGGAGTTGGTGGTACTCGGCAATCCAGGAAGATGGTCGTCTACAGTGGGGAGGTCGGTCAGCAGGAGCCGGGAGCCAGGGAGAGGCTACAGGGAGGATTTATAGACAGGGAGAGGCCCAGAACAAGACAGAACCAGAACAAGACAGAAGCCCCATGTTTTTGTTTTGTTTTGTTTTTTGAGGTACCATTGGTTTATAACATTATATAAGCTGGGTGTAGCTGCTATAACAGAGACCCAATATAACGAGGCTTAAATAATATAAAACTTTATTCCTCTTTCATGTAACACTGTAAAACGGAAGGACACCCGCAGCTCCTCGAGGTATTCCAGAGACCCAGGAACAATCCTCTGCTCACAGCTGCCATCCTTGTGTCTGAGATTCTTACTCCATTTGTCCTCTCCTCTTGGTCGCATCTGGCTTACCAGCACCAGGTCAGAGTTCCAGTCTGTGGGAAGGGAAAACAGAAGGTGGAGGGCAAGAAACTTTATTTTGAAACTCAGGAAGCAGAAGTTACACACATCCCTTCTACTCATTGGCCAAACCTAGTCATAGAGCTACTCCTAGTCATCAGAGAAACTGAGAAATGTAGTCTTTACCTGTGTGGCCCTGAGGCTGCTGTAACAAGTTACCAAAAACTTGGTGACTTAAAACAACAGAGATTTATCCTCTTACAGTTCTGGAGGCCAGAAGTCCAAAATTGGTATCACCGGGCTGAAATCAAGGTGTCGTGAGGGCTGCATTCCCTCTGGAGGCTCTAGGGGCAAATCCGTTCCTTGCCTCGTTCTATTTCTCATGGCTGCCAGCATTCCTTATTTGGTGGCCACATCACTCCAATCTCTGCCTCCATGGTCACACCACCTTCTCCTCTTCTTTTTTTTTGGTGAGGAAGGTTGGCCTGAATAACACCTGTTGCCAATTTTCCTCTTTTTGCTTGAGGAAGATTGGCCCTGAGCTAACATCTGTGCCTATCTTCCTCTGTTTTGTATGTGGGTCGCCACCACAGCATGGCTGATGAGTGGTGTAGGTCCTCGCACGGGATCTGAACCCCAGAGCCTGGGCCGCCGAAGCAGAGCTCGCCGAAGTTAACCACTATGCCACAGGGCCGCCCCTCTCCTGTTCTGTCTGTGTGAAATTTCTCTCTCTCTCTCTCTCATAAAGATACATGTGATTGCATTATTAGGGCTCATCCAAATAATCAAGATCCTTGACTTAAATCTACAAAGATCTTTTTTCCAAATAAGGTAACATTTACAGGTTCCAGGGATTAGGACCTGAAATGGGGGGGGCACTATTCAGCCCACTACAGGGGGACTCAATTACTGAGAGGAAGAAGGAGAGAATGGGCTGTGCGACACCCAGCAATCAGAATTTGGAGACTCTGATCAATGCAGTGAGCCCCACCCAATGCTGAGTTCCAAAGAATCAGTCTTCAGCTCTTCAGACTTTCCCACGTGCATTCTAGATTGGTGTGGAGCTTGGTCAGGGCTGTGCCCCGGCTGGGGCTGAGTCAGGCAGGTAGCCTTGGCCATGAGGAAAGGGGGGCCACTAAGCAAAGGAAGCAGGTGGCCTGGCAGTGTGTGCCTTGGAAACAGTATCACCCCCAGCAAGACAGCTCAGTGAGTGTTACCCGAGGATACACATGAGGTTCTTGGACCAATAAGTAAGTACTGAGGCCTTGGCAAAGCCCTGTTGGCAGATCACAACCCCTTACGACAGAAGGATGCCTTCCACTCCGACATCCCTTACCCTCCTCACCCCCACCCTCCAAAATACCCAAACAGTCCAGAGGCTTGTTAGTGAAATGGTGAAATCCCCTTTCACCCACTTCCCCAATTCCATTTCCCAGAATTAACCACTGTTAACAGTTTGATTCTTCCTGACTTTATGTGTTTATAAACACACACACAGAGGGAAATATAGTGGTTCCTTTTTACATAAATGGGATTGTACCATGCATGTGTTTTATTTATTCATTTAATAATATATCATAGACATCATTGCTTGTCAATAATAATAATAAACTTAGAGCTCACCATATGCCATGCAAGATGCTGAGTACTTTACATGTTTTTTATTCTGTGTCACTCTCACAACCACCTTATTAGGTAGGTACTATTATTTTCCTCTCTTAGAGATGACATATAGTCCCAGGGAGCTTAAATGACTTGCCCAAGGTCACACTGGGTGAGTGGCTGAGCTAGGATTTGAATCCAGATTTGAATCCGAACCTCAGTCTATGCTAGCATCCTTTGCTGTTATGATTCTGCCATAGACATCCTTGTAAGTCTTGTCATGCATCTCTTCCACTGGGGACCTTGTCAGCTGTTACACCAGGTAAGCTTACCTTTTGCATCACCACCTCTTAGACTTCCCTAGAAACTGAAGTGGTCTCCCTGGTTACTGGAGTGCTAGCTGTCTCGTAGAGCACGTGGCTCCAACTGCCCCAGTTGGCTTGTGCTGGGGAGGAGCCCTCAATTCCATTCCAGCAGCTGCACCTGCCCTGGTCCCACCTCCTCAGCTAACCTCTCTGCCTCCAAATTGGTTCTCTTAAGCCCTAGTGGGTTTGGCCCACCATCTGTCACCCCTGCTCAGATAAGCTGGCCTTGTCTGGCACCTTCTGCCTGAAAATCTACAATCATGAACTGTGGTTTTTGACTCTTCTGGGGGCTGCTAGTGGGCACTGCTCCCCTCTGCTGCAACAATAGGTAGTCTCCGTCATCGTCAGCGGCCAGAGTCATCCTTTCCTCCTGGGTCTCCCTGTTGGCCTGGAGCAGACCAGTGAGACCTCTACTCCCCTTCTGGTCCATTGCCATGGGAACAGATGCCCTACAGGGGCTACATCCCTCTTCCTGTCTGTTGCTATTCCCCAGGTGCTCACCTTCTAGGTAGCTCCGTCCATCTCGCTTTCCCCCTTGCCTACCTTCCTACCGTTAAACTTTCTTTCACTCCCACGCAGGTGAAAATGGCTGAGAATGTGGGCCCTGAGCCCACAGTCTTCAATCTTCCTCAGGGAGAACAGGACTCCCACTGACCAACATCAGACACAGATGCTGGCTGTTGTTAGTGGGGTAGGCGGACAGTTCCTTCAGAGAATTTGAGGCTGGTGAGTACGATCCCAGACTTTCAGAAGCTAAAGGCTCTGCGGGGCAGAATGAATCGCTCTGAGGTGCCAGGATAAAAGGCCCCAGCCAGCTCAGGTCTCCCTTGGTGCAACAACTCTGGTGAGCTCTGCTTGTGGTCACACCCTCGCTGAAGCTGGCCTCCCTGTGTGCAGGCCTGTCGGGTTGCAGTCTTCATTCTTGACCAAGTCGCAACAGGAGTTTCCTCAGGCCCCACCAACTTGAGAGCAGAAAAAGCAAAGGGGTCACCACAGAGACTCCACGGTCTCAGGATGAAGCCCAGGCAGAGGTTCCAGGTGTTTCCTCGCAGATCTGTTAACCCTTCCACCTGCTCCACCCCAGACCTGCTGAACCCAAATCTCTGCGGTAGGGCCCACAGTGTGTTTTAACAAGCCCCCCCCAGGTAAGTCCGATGCACATTCATGTTTGAGAACCATTATCCTATGACTCCCTCTGATTCTCTCTCTCCTAGGAGGAAACAGGTCCGCTTCCCTTACAAGAATGAGGATTTTCCAGGGTAGTTGTGGTTTGTCATTTTAGACAAAGTGGTCAACGCTTGTTAGCCTATGCTCAGCTCTGTCTTGGGCCATGAACCAAACTTTTCTATACTCTGTTATGAGAACCCAGGTGTCTACTAAAGATAAGAAGGAAGGAAGTTTAAAGTACTGCCCATCTTGGGGCACTGTTGTTTTATGAGGCCAGGAAAACTAACAGTGGAACCTCAGGATTTGGTAGGAGAAGAGTTTAGGGGAGCCAGCACGGTTTTGCTGGCTCTCTTGAAACCATCATGTTGAGAGGGTCCACTTGTTGCCGGAAAGGGAACCAGACTTCATAATGCCTCATGTATACAGTTTTGTGCCATGCATCCTGAAGTCAGACTTCCAGTAACCATAGCCTTCTAGAACTCAGACAGGGCCAGAGTGGGAGCTAGGGGCCAGATCATGAAGGGCCTTGAAAGCCATTTCTAAAAGCTGATCTTTATCCTAAGAATGACGGGGGAGCCATTGGAGGCTTTTAGGCATAGGAGTGACATGCTCAGATTTGAATGTGGGAGACAGCTCTGGCTTCCTTGCAAAGAGTGGATTGGAGTGGCACCGGGTGAGGTCAGAAAGAGTGAATGCTCAGAAGCCCTCAATTCCATTCAGGTGAGACAGGTGAGAGAGAATGGCAGGGGATACAGGTGAGAGAGACACAGGGCGACACACAGAGAGAATGGCAGCTTGAATTAGTGCATTGGCTATGGTGATAAAGAGAAGTGGACAGATTCTAGAAGTACTAAATATGGTGGAGAGAAGGAAAAAGAACACTCTTACATAGTACTTCTTATGTGCCAGGAACTGTTCTAGACACTTAACATTTAAAGTGTACAGCGACAACCTCATGAAGTCTGTACTATTATAATTCTCATTTTACAGATGAGGAAACTGAGGCACAGAGAAGCTAAGTAATATGCCCAAATAGTTTCTGATTGGATGAAGGTATGAGAGAGAGAGGAAGGAGTAAAAGGACCACACTTTGGTTTCTGACAGGAGTACTGGGTGTATTTTGGTGCCATTTCTTGAGACGGGTAATGTGGGAGGAGAGGCAGGTTTTGCGGGGAGGGCGATAAGGGCTCTCCCTTGGACTTGGGTTTGAGAGGTGGAGCACTCCAGGCATCTCTCCTTAATGTTCTTTTTTTTTTTTGTGAGGAAGATCGGCCTGGAGCTAACATCTGCCAATCTTCCTATTTTTGCTGAGGAAGACTGGCCCTGAGCTAACATCCATGCCCATCTTCCTCTATTTTGTATGTGGGACGCTGCCACAGCATGGCTTGACAGGCGGTGCATCGGTGCGGGCCCGGGATCCGAACCAGTGAACCCCGGGCCGCTGCAACAGAGCGTGCGCGCTTAACCTCTTGTGCCACCGCAGGCCCCTCAATGTTCTCTTTTAAAGAAGCCACTATGATGCAATTTAAACACTACTATCAGAAAGGGTTATGATGAAAAATATTCCGGTGTTGGGAGGGGGAGAGTTTCAGTGATGTGGAATTACTGGTGTGAATTATTTTTAGGGCTCTTGGGTTCAGCCTATGCTTTGGGACTGTTATTCCTGAATCATGAAAGATAAAGCCTTTGTCTTTTCATTAGTAGCCACCACCTCAGAGCATTTAATTCTCTTGTTTTGCATGTAAAGCCACTTCTTTGGAGAAGGATTCTTCACCCAAGAGACCAGAATGAATCAAGTAAATATGTGTTTAGACAGTTTCTAAAAACCTGTCGTTTAACCCAAGAGACCAAAAAAGTTCCTGTCTCCTAGGTAAACAGCAATTAAATGGTGTATTAAAATGTATATTATGTACCCGATTGGTCCACAGGGTAATTATGTATTTTAGGAATATTTTTAAACATGTGTTCTGCCTCCCTCAGCACTGTTTCAATCCATCAAGTAACTGTGTACTGAGAACATGTGTTCTGCATAGTAAGAGTCGTTTTATAAACCCCTCGTTAAAGGAATCAAACTAAAAGGCATCAGCTGCAGTCCATTTTTCAGAAGTGTTTATGCCAACCACACGTAGACAAAGGAAAACAAAACCACACAGGCAAGTCATCCACCACGGGCTCTCCTTTACTGACTACAGAGATGCACGGGTGAGCCTGGTCCATGAAGGGCAGATGCTGGGGCTCCCTTGGACACCTCGGAGTTAGTCTAGAAGATGCTGAAAAAGAAACCAGGGAGAAAGGTTATAGCCCAGGCACAGGTTATAGCCCCAAGGGAAAAATTCACACTTCCCCTGAAGAGAATGAAAAGCAGGTGTTCTCCTGGCTGGTTGGCAATCGAGAAGCAGCGGGCCAAGGTCCAGCACGGTCGGGTATGCTGTGTTTGCCAAGGGGTTGGAGCAGAGGCCAGGTGAGTTGGGCACACAGGGGAGGTCGGGGTACAGGAGACGGAGTGGCAGGAGCCCCCTAACAGACCTCTGGCCCGAGGCCAGTGGGCTCTCCTGGGCCCCCTGTGGTGGGCTCTCCAGCACAAGCCAAGGCTTCTGAGCTCTCTCAGCCTCATCACTGTTCTCAAGGAGACAGCAATATGCAAAGCATTTTCTCTTCCCTGGTATTTCAGTCTTTCCTTAGTAGTTGTAAAGTGCTGCCTGCATGTTAATGCCTTCAGGCTGTAAGGGAGCAAGTGTGCACTCAGCCTGCCTTTTTCCTAGTCTGAGAGTCTCTCTAAGCCCTTAGCCATTAAATAGACAAAACCAACGCTGCTTCTAAACTCAGTGAACTTGGTAGAAAACGGAAGTTAGGAGCTTTCTGAGCCAGGGTGGCATCAACTGTATCCCAGAAGCCAAAAGAGCTACACAGGAAAGGAAAGGAGCTTGGGAACCTAAGATCCCGCTTAGAAGGCCTGCGGGACAGGCAGGTGATGAAATACAGCAATTCACTGAAGACCGAGTACACCAGGCAAAGCAGAGAGAGAAGCAAAAAAGAAAAGAAAAAAAAAGCAAACAGGAAGGTGGAATAATAGGGAGGAGCCAAATGGAAGTAATAATTGGAGAGGAAATTTTGAAATGCAAAAGGGAGGAAAGGAAAAGTAAGACTGTCAGAGGAAATGTGAGGCAGCGTTAAAATATGGGCTTTCATGGGGTTGATCAATGATTTGCTCGCTGTTTAAGTTCACCGGTGGTAGAAACAGCAATTTTTTCTCCATGTATAGTGAGGAGCATTGACTCTGCCAGAAAAGATGGCGGCACCCCTCTTGTTTTAATTGTGGTATTATAACAGCTCACAGCAGTGGCTATTATCTGGGAACTGGGGAATTCTTTTGACGTTATTTTTGGACGCAGTCCTAATCAGTTCTAAAGTATGACACAGATGCATTCTTCTAATGTTTAATGTCTAAAGTCATTGATGCCACTGGATGAGGAAGGAAATGAGCTGCATGAAATGCCTGAGTGGGTCTTGGCAAGGTTTTGCAGCCTTGAGAAATAACTGTGTCCTCAGAACCTGTGGCAGGTAAGGCTGCCAAGTGTCCTTGGGCTTTATGATGAGTCACATATTCATCACCATCAATGTCATGGCCACCTTGGATGGGGCAGTGGGGGTGCTGACCCCACATCATCATCTAATAGTCCTCATTTATTGAGCACATACTATCTACAAACATTGCCATGACATGTCGCATTCATCATGCCTTATCCTTACAACAACTTTGCAAGGTAGACTTGATCTACGTCATTTCACAAAGGGGGAAATCTAGCATGATCTCGGCCCCACGAGTGACTTTATTCTTCAGTGCTGCCTGCACAGCTACCTGGGAGGGGCGTCCTTGCTGAACTGTCTTTTATGTGCTCATTCTTACAGGACACCAACTTGTCATCCAGCCAGACTGTCTTCCTGTCAGGGTGTAAGCAGGTCAGCAAGTTGCAGGCAAATAGGAGATAAAAAGAGACCTGGGGTCGGGGGGGATTCAGGTCGAGGACACTAGAAAGATAGCCCTTCTCCCCGGTGTCCACTTGGTCATCTGCCACATGGCCAAGACCGGCTAGGTGCTGTGTGGGACGTGAGGGGATCCGTACATCCAAGGAGCTTATGGCCTATTCAGGAGATGAGTCATGAAAAACCAGTCAGTCAATAAACAACTGTTGATTGAGCATTTGTTCACATATGTGCTGGATAAGGCCCGTTTCAGGCCCTGGGATAGAGCAGGGAATAAAACAGACAAAAATCCTTCCCCTCGTGGAGCTTAGAGTCCAATGGGGCTGAGAGAAAAATCCCTAAAATCTACAGCATGTTAGACAACAATAGGGAAAAAAGCAGTGTAATGAGGGGAAGGTGCACGGGAATCAATGGAGGCTTTTGCACTTTTAAACGAGGTGGCCTGGGAAGGCCTCAGTGAAGAGGTGACAATTGAGTAAGGACTTGAAGGAAGTGAGGGCACTAGCTAGAGGAGGAGATTCCAGGCCAAGGGGACAGCAAAGAACCTGGGACGGGAGTGTGCCACGTGCAGCTGGAGCAGAGCAAACAATGGAGAGGGTAGTGGGAACTGAGTCCAGAGTGGGAAGGCAGCAAGGGACGGAGCCAGAGCAAGTCGGACCTTATAGATCATTGAAAGAACCATGGCTTTACCAGGAAAGAAATGAGAAGTCACTGAAGGAAGGTTCTGAGTGGAGGAGGAAGAGGATTCTAACGTTTAATCGGCTCATTGGCCACCATGTTGAGAACAGACTATAGTCTGTATAGTTCTTAGGAGAGCGAGGGCTGATGCACAAAGACCAGTTAGGAGGCTCTAGAAGTTTCCAGATTTCCAGTCCTCCTTCCCCTCCTCTCCACCATCTAATCAATTGCTAAGGTTTAGTGATTCTACCTACATTCCGTCCTTGCCATTCTTTCTGCTACTGACTTCTTGCAGAACCTCCTCATATTTCCGTGGGAGCATTGCCAAGCACCTTGGAAGAGTCTCCTTGTCCCTCATCTCTCACCTCCCCAAGACTTCCTCCGTGTCACTGCTAGTGGAATTGCTTTAAAACACAGGTCAGATATTGTCACTTCTCTAGACAACTTTGATGTGCCAGACACTGGAGAGATTAGAACATGGTAAAGAGATTATCCCTGCCCTTGAGGAACTCACAGTCTAGCGAAAGACCCACATAAGCCAAGACCTGCAGCACCAGGTGACATGTGCCACCCCAGACTGGGGCACCAACCTCTGCCAATCACACCAGGAGTACAGAAAGAGTCCTTTAGCAAGGCCAAGGGAAGAGACAGAAGGGCGTTACATTATGCCTGGGCCTTAACAGATAAGAGTTCCTCAGTGGAAGAGAAGAACATCTGAGGCAGGGAGAACAATCTGGGTCCATTCATCTCAGTTCAGGAAGACAGGCTGATCCTTCTGGCACTCTAGAGGGGGCTCCATCTCTCAGCAGTGGACTCACATTAGCCCAACTCCTAATGACTGGTGTAAATGTTTCTATTTGAATTTTTTTTTAAAAATAGACTTTATTTTTTAGAGCAGTTTTAGATTCACAGCAAAGCTGAGCAGAAGGTACAGAAATTTCCCATATACATACCCCCTGACCCCACATATGCACTGCCTCCCCTATATCAAAATCTCGCACCAGAGTGGTACATTTGTCACATCTATGAACCTACACTGACACATCATTATCACTCAAAGTTTATAGTTTACATTAGAGTTCACTCTTGGTGTTATACATTCTATGGATTTTGACAAATGTATAATGACATGTATCCACCATTATAATATCATACAGAGTAGTTTCACTGCCCTAAAAATCCTCTGTGCTTTGCCTATTCACCCTCCCTCCCCCCAACCCCTGGCAACCACTGATCCTTTTATTGTTACCATAATTTTGCCTTTTCCAGAATGTCCTATAGTTGGAATCATACAGTATGCAGCTTTTTCAGGTTGGCTTCTTTCACTTAGTAATATGCATTTAAGGTTCTTCCGTGTCTTTTCATGGCTTGATAGCTCATTTCTTTTTAGCACCAGCTAATACTCCATTGTCTGGATTACCACGATTTATCCATTCACCTACTGAAGGACATCTTGTTTGCTTCCAAGTTTGGGCAATTATGAACAAAGCTGCTATAAACATTCATGTGCAGGTTTTTGTGCGGACATAATTTTTCAACTCATTTGGGTAAATACCCAGGAGCAAGATTGCTGGATCATATGGTAAGAATATGTTTAGTTTTATAAGAAACTGCCAAACTGTCTTCCAAAGTGGCTGTACCGTTTTACATTCCCACTGACAGTGAATGAGAGTTTCTGTTGCTCCACAACCTCAGCAGCATTTGGTGGTGTTCAACTTGAATTTGAAATAAAAAATATGAATCTCTCACAAGCTGACCATAGTCTTATGTTTGCTGATAATTGAATTTCTCTCCCTTTACGCAAACCTGCATGGGAAGACATATGAAAACCAACAGGTTGCCTGGCAAATAGGAAGGCTGATCAAGAGGGATTACCTGGATATACTTGATGGCTGGTATTAGTCTTGGTGGCCTGTGTCCTCAAATCAACTCTATGGTTTTGTGAACTGAAAAAGTGATGGTACTTCTCTCTTTTCTGAGCTTCCCATTGCTTCATCAATTCTCCCACTGATTGTTACTTATTATATATATATTACTTAATATATTATCAGACCTGAGGCCATTCCTGCTCTTTGAGGCAAAAATGTTTAACCATTTTTGTGCCATGGGCCTCTTTGGCTTCTGGTGAAGCCTATAGACCCTCCTTTTTTCAGATTCCTTTTTAAATGCATAAAATAAGATGCATGGGATTACAAAGGCAACCAAACACAGATATCAACATACTAAATTGCAATATAGTAATGAATGCACATCTTTATTAAAATGTTAATTAACATGATCTAATGGTAAGTCTAATAACTAGTGTAATTTTGAAAAGATGAATGTTAAAGGTATTTCAAGATATATGCAACAACTATAGTATAATTTGAAAATATCTGAGATTTCTGTAGTTGACAAAGTTACAGGTACTGCTGATACTACTGTAGTTTGTTTGTATTCAAAATGGAGTAGAATGCTAAACAGCGATTATAGGTTAAGGAAAAGAAGTATATAACTTTTTCCCATCTATGTTTATTGAGTCCTTGAATTTTCCCCAGGAACCTCCAGATTAAGAACCCCTGGTTTAAGTTGATGACTGTACATATCTTTGCATCTATTATATGTACGTTTATCACTTAACCCATTCCTGTTTCCAAGTCCTTGTTTGTGGAGGGGCTCCTCCTCCAGGAAACCTTCTCAGACTTACCTGAGCAGGTCCCTTCCTATGATTCCTTCTCGTGAACCAGGAGCCTCTTTTTCATAACTCTCCCCACAGATAAAATGCAACATTTATTAAAATTTGAAAAATATGAACAGCTTACTTCATCCAGGGCGACATGCAGAGCTTCTCTCCCTGAAGTCTCCACATAACTTCAGATGCAGTTTTGCAGGCTGCTAAGAGCTGATGAGGGAAATAAAAATTAGGAGATCTTATTGTCCTCTCCGTGAAAAGAGTCTCTCCTCCCAACCACACTGTGCTCTATTTCAGCGCCTGTTGGCTTCTCCATAACACATCAACTCTTGTCATTGTTTGCTCAGTTTACTTCGTTTTTGTCCTTCCCTCAACGGGAATGACAACAAAGGCAGAGACGGTGTATCTCCTGTCATTGTATCTCCATCTCCCAGGACACGTTACATGGCCTATCCTAGGTGCCCAGTAAACACTTATTGATTGAATTTTTTAAATGAATGAATGAATGAATAATTTCTCAGACACAGTCCTCACTCTCATCACCGGTTAGGGAGCCTTCCCTGCTGGGTCTGGGACGTCGTCTGCATGTCCTTTTCTCATTGCAGACAATAGATCTGCAGCGATGTCCACCTGACACCACCACAGTCTCCACTCTCCCCTGCTCCTCTTCGTCAATCTTAATGCTATTTCTCTTGGTTTTACGTGTTCTTAGTCCACACCATATGATTAATCACTGTTGTTCTTATAATTCAGTGTCTTTTTTGTACTCATGAAACATTTTCAAATTCCTGAAAATTTGGTTGTATGCTTGAAGAGATGAAAAGACTCAAAGCAGAACTAAAGAAGTGAATAGTGATTACCAAGCAATGTCTCACAGTCATCGCAAAATTATCTACAGTTCCCACGGTGGTATCAGCAGTTTACTTACCTGACCATACATCTATCCATATGCTAGCATTAGAGGTAACTTCTTTAATATTTAACGTATTTCCAGCAAGTTGTACAGAGGTCTATGCCAAGTTGCAATACTCATTGACTAACATTGTTGTAGTGATTACATGTTACATTGTAGCAAAAAAACATTTTACACATTATTCTGAACTCATCCACCTGTGCAGGATTTGCAGCCCATCCCTTGCACATCACTGTGCTAGTCTATTGAACGGTTGGTCTGATGCTTGGCTTGAACCAGATGCAAGAGAGCCACTATTGACACATATGGGGGGTCTGTTTCCTCTATTAACTATCTATCTGTAAAGCGAGGGTATGTAACGCTACAGATGTATACAGGAGTTTCACATCTTCTATTGAGTCTATTTCTGTTAGGTAGAGCTGTGTAAGTAGGAAAGGATAGATCAAGGGAACTGAGAGTAAGCCCAAGTGGCCTGGGCCAGAGCAGGAACTGTACCAAGAACAGGCGCACCTGATCAGCACTGGTGGCCACACACAATGATCAGAATGAAAGAAGATTAAAAGCCAAGATCAGCCGAGCGTCCAGGAGAGCTCGCTGCACAGACTCCACCCACCTGCTGTCTCCTAGGAAGGCGATCCTTGATGGCCCTCTAATGAGGTGGTACCAAGACACAGGAGAGAAAGAGGAGAGAGAGGAGGTGCCTGTGCAGGAGTTTAAAGTGGAGGAGGGCAAGGGACAAAGAAGAGGACGACAGGGCTGTAGTGCATATGGGTTAGACTGCATACCTCATGGCTGGTTAGCAGTTCCTTGACAGGAAGGATTACACAAGGGTTATTCGAGTGGGAATCAAGTGAGTCGTTACATGGCTCCGACCTTTCACTAGGGATGATCTTGATATCTGGGTTCCTGCTGGGCTCCAGATGACAATCTAGGGAGTCAGGACCAGCCATTAGGCACCACTGATATCTAAGTCGACCCCACGGCACCCGTGTTTTGTTATTCAAATGTATGAATATCCCTGTAGTGGTTTATACATGCTCCAGCCTCGCCTACCTCTTCTCACTTCTCCCTTACCTATGATTGGACATCTTCTAAGGTCCTCAGCTAAAAAAAGGTGGACTAAGAGAGTCTGTGAAACTCAAAACAGCTAGTTTTATTACTATACATATAAGCTCTGGTTTCAAGTTTTTTTCTGGGGAGGAGATTAAAATGACAATAATTGCAAAAAATGAGATCTCATAACTTTCTATGGATTTCAATTAACACTATCTATGAAAGTATCATCCCCCATACCATTAATTGTCCAGAATTAATTATAGTAGAATGAGAAGAATGAAACACAATTACAGATATATAGACACATGAGCATACATCTCAAATTTAATATTGAGAAGTCATTAGAAATAGACTTATTGTTACCAGATATTTCTGAGGTATTTTAACATTGGCAGAATTGCAAAACTTTGTATACTGAAATCCATAAATGCTCAAGAAGCCTAAATAAAAAAATTATTTAATTTTATTTATTGAAAGCTAAAATGTAAGGTATTTTTAACAAGACACAGACAGATGGATGGATTAGAGTAGAAGTCAGAAGTGGGAGACTTAAATAGATATTTACATGATCTGTTTAAACCAAAAGAAAGAAAAGATTTCACTCGTTAGTTGCTAACTAGGTAGTGTAGACAAATTAGGAATTTAGGCTAAAATAGCCACACTGTGACCCAGTCTTTCTAAATTCTTGGTCTTCATCAAGCCAAAGTTACTAATCTCCCTCTTATATTATACTGGGCATAGGAAAAAATAGATTCAGTTTCAAAACCAGGTTACCAAGTCAAAAGTTTTTAAATCAATTTTTATAATTTAATGGGTGGTTTCTTTACAGTTTACCAAAACACCACCTCTTGACCTATTTATTTCTTTCATTTAGATATAATAAAAAGCTATAAAGAGTTTTGAACCTATTCTACACTTTTAAGTGAGTTAAATGAGGGTTCTTTTTACTTTTTTAACCTTTTTTTTCCGAGGAAGATTGGCCCTGAGCTAACACCTGTTGCCAATCTTCCTCCTTTTCTCTCCCCAAAGCCCCAGTAGATGGTTGTATGTCATAGTTGTACATCCTTCTAGCTGCTCTAAGCATGGCTTGATGAGCGGTGAGTAGGTCTGCATCCAGGATCTGAACCAGCAAACACCAGGCCACCGAAGCAGAGCGTGAGAACTTAACCGCTAAGCCACCAGGCCTCTTTTTTGTTTTGTTTTTTTGTAATCTTTGATTATTCCACACAGCTATCCAAGGTTCAGAGACATAGCCCTATTTGAACACCATCATTTATTTTTTGTATAAAAGCACAGACATTTAGGGTTAAAGGGATCTAAGAAATAAACTGGTCTGTATCAATCAGGGATTTGGGGGTTGCAAGTGACAGAAAACAAACTTGAACCAGCTTAGGCAAAAAGGAGAATCAATTGGAATCAATCTGAGTGTCTCACTTAACTGCAGGCAAGGCAGGGGTACACGTGGGTCTCAGAGACACCTGAAAACAGGACTGCCACGGGGTCCTGAGCCCCACTGTATACACTCCATCCAGAGGTGGTGACTCTCTTTTCCCAGTTGCAGTTTAACAACAAAAACAAAGATCTCAAGGAAGGACTCTGATTGGGCTAGCTTGGGTCAGTTGCCTCCTCCTGGACCAATCAACTATGACCAGGGAGGTGGAGTTGGGTAAGATAATGGAGTTCCCCATAGTTGGAGTGTGGGAGAGAATCAGATTCCATAAGAAGGGGGGAGATGATGGGCTGACCCGCCTGCCCCCCCCAAAAAAATCCACTCTGACTCATTTTACAGATATGGAAATTTAGGCTCAGAGAAGTTAAGTGACTTACTCAAGGTTACAACTTGCACTTAAACTCAGCTCTTCTGCCACCTAGTCGAATACTTGGCTCAGTCCCTGACACTGCTGCTTAGTCTGTAGAATCCTCATTTCAAGCTCTTCAGACACAGGAAAGGCAGGGGCATTGGCGGGGGTGGGGGGGTGGGGGGGTGGAGGTTGGAATTAAGGGTCTTATGCTATGCTTAAACTTCTACCTAATCTGTTGCTGGAGTTCTAACTCCACCACTCTTTCTGTTGTCTGGTTTTGCTTTATCTTCTTACTGGGGGAATGCACACCTGAAGTGGGAATCCCCCTGCTGCCTTCCGCCCCCGTCAGTCCCAGGGGGCTCACCCTGTGTCAAGTTGGATGATTATGATAATAACAGCTTACACTGAAAGAGGACTTACCATGTGCCAGGGACTGTTCTACGTGCTTTGTATACTTTCTCTCATTTATCCCTCACAACAGCCCTATGAGAGGCATTAGTAACATTATCATCCCCATTTTGCAGATAAGAAAACCAAGGCACAGAAAGGTTAATTGACTTGTCTAAAGTCATCAGGTTTGGAAGGGATGGAGGCAGAACTCAGGCAGTGTGGCTCCGGAGCCCTTGCTCTTAAACACTGTAATGCACTCCCTTCTCAACAAACACCTCCAGCCTGTGGCTGTCTGCACAAAACCCTGGTAGTGTCTTGGACTCCTTGGATGCCTGCTGACCTGGAGTTGGCTCATCTCTGGAGCTGTTGCCAACCTGTCTCTGATCAAGGCCCCTCCCACTACAACGCTACTGCCCCCGACCCTGGTGTCTTCCCACTGCTGCCTGTGCTGTCACGTCCTGCTCTGGGCCTGTTCACTACTACTGGCAGGTGCTGCTGCTGTGGCTGTTCCTGGTAATGGATCTGCCCTCCGGTTGCTGTAAAAAGCCAGCTCTTCTGCCCCACACGGATGGAGGTTTGCCCCCCAACCCTGATGGCATAGCTTAAGGAGGAATGTTTTTGTCTTCTCTAGGAAGGCTTGCTCATTTCAGGTTGACAGGTTCTCCTTAGAAAATCCTGAATCCAGTTCTAAAGGGACAATGGTGATTGTCATAGTGCCCCCGGTGCAAACCCCCGTAAGCACAGACCTGGGCCCCTTAGAGGCACAGGGAGGGATACCGCAGCCTTCCCCCACCTCGGGATGAGTTCCCAGGTCCTCATAGTGGGGACAGCCTTTATCCTCCCCTTGTTGAGAAGGGATTGTAGTTTAGGCTTTGGAGCTGGACTAGCATTGAGTCCTGGTCTACTACCCACTAGCCTTGTGACCTTGGGCAAATAAGCTCTTAGCCACTACTCTGAGCCTGGGTTTTCTTAGGTGTAAAATGAGGGTCATAACATCTACCTCAAAGTCTTGTTATGAAGATTAAATGAGATACATTGTTAAAGCTCAGCAGAGTGCCTAGCATAAAATAAATTTCAATAAATGATGACATTATTATTTTAGAGTCTTAACCCTGGTGGCTGGGCCTGAGGGTGGCTTATTGGAACAGGATTGCTCGTGACCTATAGCTTGCTCTTGGTCCACCTTCGGTCTGGGTTCTGGCTGGAGGAACGTGGGTTTGGTAACTCAGAAAGGCAGGCGGAAGTGGTGGCAGGATGGAGGAGAGGCCCCCATCCGCAGCTGGCGCTGGAAAAGACAGTCCTGCCAGTTACCCTTTCCCCGAGCAGATGAGTCTTCCTCTCCTCTGGATGTGGTGGTGGTGGTGGTTTTCCCTGTCATGGCTGCGCCAAGTTCATTTCTGCTATTATGTGCAGAGAAACGTGATCTGTGCTATGTTCAGGCCCTTCCCAACCTGACAGCCAGCCCTGGGGAAGCAAACTGCTTCCTGGAAATGCATAACGATTGCACAACCTCTACTCCTGCCTCACTTCCAGCCACATTCTCACCTCCAAATACTTGAGCCACAAAACATAGGCTTTTTGTTAAAACTTTAGCCATTCTTTTGCCTGTCTTGTTTTCAGGTCCCAAGTCTAGGGGATATTTCTGATTTGTGTGGTTGATAAAGGATTGTACTTTGTACTCCAGACCAGATTTAGAGGAAAGAGCCAAGTGGTCAGACATTGCACAGACGGGAAAAGGGCAAAAAGATGACCAAGGAGATGGTACTTCATGGGTGAATGAAAGACGCCAGTGTCCTGACTTTCAAATACTGTATGATCAAAATTTTGCTTTAAAATAAGTGGGGAGGTGTAAAATACATGTTCAGAGAACTAATTTGAAAATACTTTTTTCCCCCTGCTTTTCCTGCATGCCTTTTTATTGTAAGCAAGCAGCCCTGCACCCAAGACATTACAGAGGTCTGATTTCCTTAGCTAAGACGGCTTGACTTATATGTAAGTATAACAATCCTGGCTAGCCCAGAGACCCTGCAAGTGGAACTACCACACATTCTGCTGAGATAAAACGTCATGAAATCCTCTTGGTTTTTTTCAGGAACCCTTGAGTCCTTAAGGGTACAGAACTTAAGGCAGTGGGAAGAAAGAAATCATGCAGATGTGGTTACCTGTGTTAGAAAAACAAAGGAAAGAAGCAATTGGCGGGAGCAAATTATGAGAGAGAAATAAAATCAACACCTAGGAAAGGCAGGGGGATCCCACGGAGGCGCCAATCAAAAGGGAGGAAGGACTGCAGGCCACGGGTGCGCTTACACACACACAGACACGTGTGTGCCCACACATTAAAGAAAAGGTGCAAAGGGAACAAAATTGTATGTGTGTGTAGCAGGAGGGAGGGAAGAAGGGGGGAGAGATTGAAATCTCAAGATCTAGACAGGGTCAAGCTGGAAGAACAAGCAGGGTAAGACAGAAGACTCGGTGGGGAATCCCAGAGCAATCGGTTTACAAAAAGGCCTATGGAAATTCCACAGTGAGTTTAGAGATTCAAGTCCCAAATAGAAAAGGACCCAAATACACACGCTGTCTGTGTGTATTTTAACCAACTGCTGATCTATCTAGACTAGAGAAAATTCTCCCCGGCCTTGAACAGACACTTTGAGATTTTAGATTTCAACAGACCTAAACCACCCTGCACGTGGCCTCCTACTGTGCCCGAGGCGACGGCCAGTGGCCGCGGTCCCCCCGGGCCCGGAGACCCGCGGGAGCGCGCGGCGCGCGGGGCCGCCCCCTCGGAACTCCCCTCGCATTGTCTGTCTGCCCGGGAGTCTCCGCTTCCCAGGCGCGTCCCGAGTCATTGTTCTCCCTTCGCGGGCAGCGAGGAGGAGTGGGGTGGGGAAGCGGCCGGGAGGAGGGCGGCGGCGGCGCCTCGGTCCTGGGCCCCCCGCCTCTCCGCTGAGGACCGTGCGCCCGGGAGTGGCTCTAATGCAGCCTGAGGCTCGGGTTAGGCGCCTCCCCGGGCCCATTCCCTTGCCCTGCCCGCAGGTCTCCAGCTCCTGGGAGGGAGCCGGGCGCGGGCCGGGCCGGGTGCGGACCGGGTGCAGGAAGCCGGGGCCGGCGTCTGGGTGCCGCGCTGTGGCTCCCGCGGCCGCCTGGGCGCTTGCAGCTCCGGGGAGGGACGCTATGACGCACCCTCCCGGTATTAGAACACTTCACCTTCTATTTATAGACACTCCTCCGACCGCAGACCTAGCTCACCCTCGCTCTCCTTTCCTCCATCGTGAAGGAGGGAACGAAAAATCCTACCTAGAATGGAAGATCCTAATACACAATGATAAGGAAGGTTTGTGCCTTCCTTTATAATTTCAAGTATTAATTGCAGGTCTAGTGAGCTCTCTCTGGCACAGGGAATTCCCCAATTTTCTGAAGCTTTAAAACTTACACGACTTTAATTTTACGTCTCCTAAACATGTCAAATAAATTCGTCTCTTGTGAGTTCATATTCGCCAAGAATTGGCTCAAACTGGTTAAGAGGCTAACCCATTGAATTCAGGGAAAGGATGTTTCTAGCTGGCTTTCTGTATTTGCTAAAAACCAGCAATTCTAACCGTAGAATTTATTTGGGAGAGAAAGCATAAAGGGAAAATATTGCAAATTTCAAACAAAAGCAAAGTTTGTCTCAGGGTTGTTTTTTTTTAATTGTGGCTTTGGATACTGACTTTATGCTTTTAGATGTACACTATCCATGTAACTATAGGTGATTAAAATAATTCTTACCTAGTCACATTAACATTTGCAGTAATTAAAACAGAGAATTTTTAAACTGTAATTTATTTCTCATAATTTGGTTGTTTGTGCTGCAGTCAACGCTAAAGAGGAAGAATGATGATTATCTTTCATCTTGGTTTCTATTCAGTTTCACTTTCTAAACTCCAGAGCCGACCAAAGAAATACTACCTTTTAGATTTATTAAGAAAAATAGTATACGTATGTAGATACAGTTCTTTTTTAAAGACAATTTTTTTAGAGCAATTTTAACTTTACAAAAAGTTGAAAGAGATGTACAGAGATTTCCCATATACCCTCTGCTCGCACACATGCATAGCCTCCCCCATTATCGACATCGCTCACGAGAGTGATACATTTTTTACCAAGGATGATCCTATATTGACACATCATAATCACCCAATGTCCACAGTTTACCTTAAGGTTCACTTTTGGTGTTGTCCATTCTACGGGTTTGGACAAATGTATAATGACATATATTCATCTTTATAATATCATACAAAGTATTTTCACCATCCTAAAAATCCTCTGAGCTCTGTATAGGCCTGTTTTTATTTTTATTTTTTTAATCCTTTTTATTACATTAATTTCTCTCCTTATCTTTATTCTGTTCTTTCTTCTTCTTTCTTTGGGTTTATTCTAACAATCCTTTTAAATTTATTTATTTATTTATTTATTTATTTATTTATTTATTTATTTATTTTCTTGGTGAGGAAGATTGGCCCTGAGCTAGCATCTGTTGCCAATCTCCCTCTTTTTGCTTGAGGAAGATTGTCCCTAAGCTTAACATCTGTGCCAGTCTTCATCTATTTTGTATATGGGACGTGGCCACAGCATGGCTTGAGGATTGATGTGTAGGTCAGCGCTGGGGATCTGGGCCCCGGAACCCCGGGCTGCTGAAGCAGAGCGCACAAACTTAACCACTACACCACCGGGCTGCCTCCTGTATAGGCCTGTTTTTAAAAGCCCAGCAAAACCACAGATTGGTTACCATGCAAGTAATTCTAAGACTGCAAAAAGGAAGCAGAGTAATATCCAATGTGCCATTCTTGCGAACAACTAGTCTATAAAGTGAGGGGTGTCTGTGATAACAGTATTATAACATGATTTTGCTCTGGAGAGTACTCTGCCCTACTACTGTATAAGTACATAATAAAGTTAAAGAATGACCACAAAAACAAGTGTTGCGGTGCATCATAAAATACCTTTTGATGGTAGGACCCCAGGGAAAACAATTTGGCAATAGCCGTCATGTTTTAAAATGCGCATGCCCTTGGACCCAGCAATTCCACTCTTGGGAGTTTATGCTACAGAAGTACACACGAGTGAAGTCGATGATTGTTGCAGTGTTTGTACTAACAAAAGGTTAGAAATGATACAAATGTTCCTGCAACTATGGTACATCTATATGATGAACTATTACATAGCGTTGAAGAAGATTAAAGCAACCCTTTTGTACTGATCGGGAAGTATCTCCAAGATATACTGCTAAGTGAAGAAAGAAAGGTGCAGAAACAATATAAAATACTATCACTTACATTACAAAAATTAAATATATGTGCATATATTAACTTTTGTATATATCAAATGTATGTAGATATGAAAATATTTATGAAACTGGTAACAACGTCTGCCTCCTGGGAGGTAACTGGAAGGCTAGGATGGGAGAGAAACTTATTTTCTATTATCTATCCTTTTGTATTTTTGAACTTTGTCCCATGACCATGCATCATCTATTAAGAATTTTTTAAAATAAAGGTACCTTTAAATTTCTTCCTAAAATTAGCCACATATGATAGATCTCTTTAATTTGTAGAAGATCTATATCTGGGATTATTGTCATTTTAGAGAAGTTTACTATGATGAAAGAAAACAGAACAGAAAAGCTAAGCTAAGCTTTTATCTTCAGCACCCTTTTAACCTAGCTCTACCTGATCTATGAATCACAGAAATGCTTTGCCCAGAGGTTGCTAGGACTCTATTACCAGCACTTTTGAAGAAGGCACTCTGTTGTTGATCTTTTTTTGTACTTTGTGGCATGTTATGAATGGGAGTAATGGCAGAGTGGAAGGCCTATTGAGTATCAATTGTAAAATAATTATTTAGAGATTTATGACTCATCCATTTTATTTTGCACCAGACTATCACTTAAAACAAAGTCCTATTTATTAGAATTCATATTTCCTACAATGACTTCTACACTAGAGATCAAGTGGTTCGATTTTAAAATATTCTAACAGAGTAATGTGCACAGGGAGCTGCTGCTTCCGTGACAAAAGTGAAAAATCAGAGGCGCTGGGATAGACAAGGGCTGTGCACTAGGGGGTTATACCAGCAATTAGCCTAATTATTAATATTTTCAATCCCATTGTGGGTATTTTTTTTTCTTTCCATCTTTATTGAGATATAATTGACATATAACATTGTGAAAGTTCGGGGTGTACAAGGTGTTGATTTGATACACTTATATATTGCAAAATGATATTGTGGGTATTTCTTATGTAAGTTTGTGTTCTTACTCTTCAGTATAACAAGAGGAATGGGTGCAGGATTGATGTTGCCAGGGTGGTTTCCTTCAGGGGACCCAGCACCAATGCCTTGTGATGAAGATGATGATGAAGACAAGGAGGAGGAGGAGGGGTATCTCTGAACAAACAGAAATATTGCGAATTTACATGTATATGAGCTAATGTACATAGAGCACTTTGCCAGCGTCTGGCAGATAAAAAGAGCTCAAAATACAATTATTATTGGAATGGGGAGAGGTTTACAGTAGTCTCTTGGGTCACAAGTTGTGTTTGGGGTCATAGGATAGGGCTGTCCACAGCGGAGATCCACTGTCTTAAGAACCACAAAGTCCCTGTGCAATGTTTCCCACCTTCAAGTACCGCCAAAGTGAACCACTTCCGTGATTTGTGCTATCTCTAGGCACTAGCTATACTATTATTTATAGAGAGCTTTTTTTTGTTTTGTTTTGTGAGGAAGATCAGCCCTGAGCTAATATCCGTGCTAATCCTCCTCTTTTTGCTGAGGAAGACTGGCTCTGAGCTAACATCTATTGCCAAACCTCCTCCTTTTTTTTCCTTCCCCAAAGCCCTAGTAGATAGTTGTATGTCATAGTTGCACGTCCTTCTAGTTGCTGTATGTGGGACGCGGCCTCAGCGTGGCCGGAGAAGCAGCGCGTCGGTGCAGGCCCGGGATCTGAACCCGGGCTGCCAGTAGCAGAGCGCACGCACTTAACCGCTAAGCCACGGGGCTGGCCCTATAGAGAGCTTTTTAAAACATTAATTCAAGCTAACTTTGCTCTCTACGTTAGCTTATCTTTGCTCTAAGCAATAATCATGGCTTTTAGGTGTCAGTGATATGTATTATATGCATATAATATTAGAATAAAATATGTTGTGTATATAATATTAGAATAAAAATAGTTGTCTCTAAACCTGCTCCAAGTATCACACGTAGCATGTCTACCCGGGCTGTGCAATATCCGCACGCCAAGGGAATGGATGGGGTATAGGAAATGCAGGGAAACCACATTGGTTAATATCTCCAAATGCTATATTAAAAACAAAAACAGAACAATATCTAGCAACTATAAATTCCTTCAAGGCAAGGACTCTCTTTCTTTCTCCTGTGCTTACCACAGCACTTTTCTGTAATAGGAACCTAATAGCTGGTTTGTCCTTTTCCTCAATAAGTGTTGGCTCAATTAAATTTAAAATACTCCTTTCACGCTATTTCAGTTCTCAAACACCTTCAAAGTCTCCCTATTGCCTTATCCTATAAATTGAAACTCTTAACCAGGCATTTAAGGTTCTATAATCTGAGCTCAATCCAGTTTTCCAAATACACCTCCCAAGACTCCCTAGATCTCAGTCAGTAATCGTTGAACAAACGTGGAATAATTGGATTACACCGCTCCTAGGAGTTACAGAAACGACAGATGGGTAGATCATCAGACCTTTTAGGATTAGGTGTATGTAATAGATGCAAACTAACATTAATGCCCCAATCTTGGGAGCTAGTGATGAGTGTTACAGACCCTACATGGGAACAGTCACCTCTGCAGGATCACATTCTGGCTTCTACAGAAATCAGGGACCCAAAGCCAGTCCGAGAGAAGCCTGCAGCTATTGCTCAGTCCACCGGGAAGGGTGGACCGCTGGACCTTGTGTGCTGTCCTGCTGAGCTCCCTACCTGGGCTCAGGCAAGCTCCTGCATACGAGAAGTTGAGGGCCATGAAACTGTAACCATTACTAAGGGTCAGAATTTAATATGCTAGTAATGAGCCATTGAGGAAAGCTTTGGGCAGAGGCAGCTTTTTAAGGCAGTCTAAGCCAAGCAGAGGCTATTCTCAGTGTAACTTTGTGGGAAACAGTTGTGTTTCCAACATGCCTTCTGTGGGAGATTCATAACCTGACAGGGCTGAGAGAAACTTCAAGAGCCATTGCATCCATTCCCTTGTCTTTAGATTAGAAAATCCCTAAATCTTTTCAGAAAACTCCCCGTCTATCCCAAAACCTTCTGGTAACTCCTTCACTTGTCAACCCTGATTTCAGGGAGGTATTTCTGATATCTAACCTAAATCTCTACAGTTAATTATCTTTTTTCATCTCATCCCTCAGTCAACTTTAAAAGACCTTTGTGTCTACTGCTTATTGACACAAGGCTAATATTAACATCACCATTATTGTTTCATCCTCATGGTTATTATTAGCACTGACAGCACACTAGGAGGTATACTTACAACAGAGATATGGATCTTAAACATGTATGGAGGAGCAGGGAGGTCTTAGAGGATGCCATGCTGGTAGAAACTCTGCGGGCCTGCAGAGGGAGTCAACCTGGGGCATACAGGGAGGGCCTGCACGAAAACCTGCCACAACTTCATGTGAAAACTGGAAGGAAATATTTGAGTCGGAAGTGAGTCGTAACAGCATCATCTTTATCCTTCCCTCCAAGTGCCCCAGCTAAGAGCAGAAATGAAAAACACATCGATGCACCCTATAATGAAAGACATCCGAGATCTGGGGCTTACGTGATTTTGTTCTGTTTCTTACCTTTTTTCACTTATAAAACATTTTAAAGATAGATCCATGTTGCAAGATGTACATTTAGTACATTACTTCCAACATCTGCGTCTTATTCCATAGCATCCGTAGCATCCACTACGTTTTACTTACCCATTGTACAGGTGATGTATACTTAGTTTGCCTACAATACAATGCTACCTCAAGTGCTGCTGCAATGAATATCCTCAAAGTGCCCTCTTAGGGACTTGTGCAAGAGTTTCTTAATGGTGTATATTCTCAGGAGTGGAACTGCAGGGCTATTAGGAAAACACGTGCTACATTTCCTTAAGTATTGCCAGACAACCTCAAAAATAACTGTTCCAGGGACTTAACTCCCAACAGCAATTCATGAGGGTTCATACTTCCTCCCATTCTAGCCAACACTTGGTGTTATCCGACTTGCACATTTTTGCCTATTTAATAGATGTAAAGAAGTGTCTTGTTATTTTAATATGTGTTTATCTGATTTTAAGTGAGGTTGTATATCTTTTTATCTACTTGCTGGTTACTCAAAGTTCCCTGCTGTAAATTTGCCTGTTCACATCTTTTGGCTATCTTTCTATTGTGTTTCCTGTTTGTTTGTTTGTTTTCTCAATGATGTACAGGAATTCCTATTATATTCTAAATATTAATCTCCTGTTGGTTTTAGCCTTTGGAAATAGCTCTCAATCTATCAACTTTCTCTTGACTTGTCTGTGATGTTCTTTGTTGAACAGACAACTTTAATTTGGATGTAGTGAAATTCATCATCCTTTTGGTTTTATAGTTTATGCTTTCAGAGTCTTATTTAAGCAGTCTTTTCCTAGCCTGAGATTCCAAAGCTATTCTGTTTTTAATTTCCATTAGCTTTATAGTTTTCTCTTTCACCTGCAGGATTTTTTATTCATCAAGAGCTCACCTTTGTATATGCATGAGATATGAATGCAACTCCATGATGAACCAATTTTCCTGACACTATCTGTGAAACAAAACCTCCGTATTAGATTGGATTATTGTTCCCAATCCTTCATGTCCTCCCTGCTGTAGAATTAGACACCTATGCCCTTGCCATGTGATTTTGCAGCACCTTCCACTATTGATGTTGGACTTAGCCATGTGACTTATTTGGCCAATGGAATGTTAGAAGATGTGACGGGAGCAGAGGTGTTAACTGTGTTTGAGTGACTTGACTTCACCTCTTGAGCTTCTGTCATTGCCAGAATGAGACATGTGATGAAGACCTGAATTTAACCTGTGTCCTGGAGCCAAACCCAGCTGAATTTGGCTGAGCCCAACCAAATCTTGAGAAGCCCAGATGGGATCAGCAGAACCTCAGTTCACACACAGACCCACGAGGGAGAAAAACAATGGCTGCTCTAAGCCACTGGTATTTTGGGTTTGTTTGTTATATATTATTATTACTACAGCAATAGTTGATATCTCAACATGATTTCCTCATAGATTTGTGATGTCACTATTATTACATACCAAGTTCTTATAGGTACATGGGTTGTTTCTGAGTTCTCTATTCTGTCCCACTGTTCTTCATGTCTATTACTATAACTTATAATATGTCTTATTATCTGGGAGGGTAAATTTCTCCTCTCATTTTCTTTTTCAAAAATGACCAGATTATAATGGAATTTAGTCTTCCATATGCATTTTAGAATATTTAAATTCCTCAAATCCTGCTACAAGTTGGAATGGTTTGCATTGAGTTTATAAATAAATTTAGAGATCATTACTATCTTAATAATCTTACATCATCCTATCCACAAACTTTTTATATACCCTTATTTAGGTCTTCTCTAAAGTCTTTTAATAGAGTTAACATTTTTTTCCATAAAAGTTTTGTGCATTCTTACTTAGGTTAATTCCTGAAGACTTTATAGTTTTGTTGCTAGTAAATGGTATCTTATTTTCTAGTTTATTGGTGGTACTGGTGTGTAGGAATACTTTTGGTTTTCATGAACTGATTTTGTATTTGGGAATCTTGCTGTATCAGTTAGGATTAGGTTTGGCTGTAAGTAACAATACACACACACACACACACACACACAAACTAAAATAACAGTAGCATGAATGAGATAGAGGTTTATTCAAGAAGTTCAAGAAAACTGGAGGTAGACACTTCAGGGCTGGTGCTGGTATAGCAGGTGCCTTCCATCTTGTTGCTCTGCAGTGTGAGGCTTCCATACCCAAGGTCAGCTCATGGTCTAAGATAACTGCTGAGGCTCCAGCCATTTTGTCTTCAGTTCAGATGGCAGGAAAGAGAATGAGGCACACCTTCTCCCTTTAAGGATGTGTGCACCAATTCTGGTTTTAACTGATAGCCTGGAACATAGCAATAATTAGCTACAAGGGAGGCTAGCAAATGTCTTTATTCTAGTTGGCCATGTGCCCTGTTAAAAAAATGTAGTACTATGGAAGAAGGGGAGAAAAGTGTCCCTGTCATCTTGCTGAATTCTCGTATCATTTCTAGTAGCTTATTGTTTCTATTGGGTGTTTTATGTAGTTGATCATATTACTGCAAACAATCCCAGTTTTATCTCTTTCCTTCTGATTCTTCTATTTAACTTCTTCCTTTTACAAATCTTATTCTGTTAGCTAGGACTTTCAGTATCATGTTAAACAGTAGTGGCAAGCTTGCCTTGATCCCACACTTAAACAGAATGTGTTTAAAGTTAATTGATTAAGTAATATTTTTGCTGTACTTTTTGGTCCTTCATAAAGTTAAGTATATTTCTTCCTATTCCTAATTTTCCTGGAAGGTTTTATTATTAATAAGTGATGCACTTTCTCAAATGCTTTTGCTCTCTTAGTCTTTTTGAGATGATTTACATTGATAGGTTTTCTGATGTTAAATCATACTTGACTTTCCGGAGTAAACCCTACTTGATTTATTATGTTTTCACGACAAATGGCTAGACAGGTAGCTAGCTAGATGTATTCTAAACTAAAGACAGAGAAATGAGTCTCAAGGTTTCTCCAAGTTCACTGGAGTAAGCACGTTGGAGTCAGTTAGATAATATTTTATTTAGAATTTTTGCATTTATTTTCATAAGTGAAATGGGCCTATTGTTTTCTCGAACTGTCGTTTTTTAGATCTAGAATCTAATTCTGCTGTTTTTCTTTTTTCTGTCTCTGCTTCCTCTTGCTCATGATGGCTTTTTTCTTCATTTGTTTTGTAATTTGGATTGTGAGCTCATGTTTTTCTAGGCTCTATCTGTGGGAATTCTAACGAGGCCTGGGTTGAATCCTCTATTCTCAATAAAGGATGTGCTTTTGCTTCCTGGTCCATGTGGGTTGTATATATTCAAACCTGCTTATAAAGAGCTTATAATCTAGTTGAGAAGGTCAGTTTAAACCTCATAATATCTAAATAACAGTAAAAGGGAAATATTTTATTGTCACACACTGCTAGTATATTTTTTATTTTATATTTTAAAAGTTATACATGTAATTCATAATCATAACAGATTAGAAAGTACAGATAAACAAAAGGAGAATAGATAAAAATGAACCAAATCCTGGAGCTGGCCCGGTGGCACAAGCGGTTAAGTGCGTGCACTCTGCTGCAGCGGCCCAGGGTTCGCTGGTTCGGATCCCGGGCGCACCCCGACGCACCACTTGGCAAGCCATGCTGTGGAGGTGTCCCATATAAAGTAGAGGAAGATGGGCATGGATGTCAGCCCAGGGCCAGTCTTCCTCAGCAAAAAGAGGAGGATCGGTAGATGTTAGCTCAGGGCCCATCTTCCTCACCAAAAAAAAAAAAAGAACCAAATACTGCTTATCTCCAACAAACACACTTCAAGTCTTCCTAGACTTTTCCTCAGGTTCCTATTTAAATGTTGCATGTGTGCACTTTTGAGCCTCTCAACTAGATTGTAAGCTCTTTGAGACAATAAAAATCTCATATAGTACTTTTTTTGTAACCATAACAGTACATCATTAGTCTCACTCCAGTGTTTAGGGAAAAAATGACAGTAACAATATAAATGTATTATTTGTACATTGAAATTTGCATTTTGAAATGTGGCTCCCACATATGAAAAACTCTATCTCTGTGTACTTTGACATAGTAAACTAGTAAGTAGTAAGTTTAGTAAACTAGTAAGTTTCACATATATTGTAGATTCACATATAACATCAATTACAGTAATATATTTTTTGTGTGTGTGAGATCAGCCCTGTGCTAACATCTGCCAATCCTCCTCTTTTTTTTTTTTTTTTTTGCTGAGGAAGACTGGCCCTGGGCTAACATCCATGCCCATCTTCCTCCACTTTATATGGGACGCTGCCACAGCATGGCTTGACAAGTGGTGCGTCAGTGCACACCCGGGATCCAAACCTGCGAACCCCGGGCCGCCGCAGCGGAGGGTGCACACTTAACTGCTTGCGCCACCGGGCAGGCCCTACAGTAATATTTTTAAGCTTATAAAATTATTTGACTTCCCCATACTTTTAAGTGTTGTAGTTATAAGGTATGCCTATTGTACTTATGGAAGACAACTTGCCAGCTTCATCCTCTTTTTCAGGGGTCACCCTACCTATATATAACACAGGTCTGTGTACAAGAAATGTAGAAAAGGGAGTGATCACAAAAATGAGAAATAGATGGGCTGGCCCCGTGGCTTAGCGGTTAAGTGCGTGCACTCCACTACTGGCAGCCTGGGTTCGGATCCTGGGCGCGCACCGACGCACCACTTCTCCGGCCATGCTGAGGCCGCGTCCCACATACAGCAACTAGAAGGATGTGCAACTAGGACATACAACTATCTACTGGGGCTTTGGGGGAAAAAAAGGAGGAAGATTGGCAATAGATGTTAGCTCAGAGCCGGTCTTCCTCAGCAAAAAGAGGAGGATTAGCACAGATGTTAGCTCAGGGCTGATCTTCCTCACACACACACAAAAAAATGAGAAATAGAAAATATACAGGAGAAAGGAAAGATATGTGGGAGAAAGGAAACAGATATGTTTGAGAAAGGAAAAAAAGAAGACAAAGAACTAAATAGGTGTTCTCAAATTTTCAAAAGGGAGGAATAAACGGGTTCTCAAATGAAATGTTTATTTTGATATTTTAAGATTTATTCAAGTCATCTGGGGTATTTGTTTAAAAAAGCAGATGTCCAGGTCCAGCCCAGAGAGATGATGATTCAATAGATCTGAGAGCAGACCCAGGAATCTGGGTGGGCCTTGGACAACCATTTAAGAAATACTGGAGTAGGGTAAGCACAGAATTAGAAGATGACACATGGTGGGGTTTGGAGGTGTGCCAATAACAACTGACAACGGGCAACTTCTGCCACAGGGTGCTAACTCTGGGTATTTGGAGATCCTCTGAAAGATACTAGTATATGTCTAGACTCAAAATCTTCTGTGTTATTAGTACCCCACAGTATGGAAGGTAACACTCTGACCAATTATATTCACCTGAGCCATAAACGTCCTCACGGTGGAATAAATAAGAAAAGCGCTTTCTAAAATGTATCATTAGTACATCTAAATGTAGTACAATAGCCCACATTAGAAACAGAGCTGATTTTTCACATAAGGGGTCTAGTTTGTTTAGATTATCACGGGGTGACCTGGCTAAGGGAACACTGTCCACCTCCTGAGGATCAGTGTGCTCTGGCGTGTGGACACCAGCCTCCTCACACTGCCAAATTCCAAAGGAGTTTCAACACACTGAGGGGCAACACATACACAAGCTGGGTACTACAAGCTCAGGGTCACAGCATGAACCCGCGGAGTAGGGCTAAAAATTACAAAGGGAAGAGGTAAGATAAGTGAGGTGAAGTGTCACAATTACAGCTTAGGGGAAGGATCTATACACCAAAAAGACAATAGTCAAAGAAAGCCTCAATACGACTAGAGTAAGCCTTCGTGTTCACCTAGTATTTCTCCTCTGAATTCCAGACCACTGTAGCTTTTAATCTTTTACTTATGAAAAAAAAAATGATCTTGCTCGCTTCAAGACCCTAATCAACCCTAGGTCTCTCAAGTTGACTTGTCCATGGAAAATGGATATTCAGTATTCTAAGTGGATTTGAAAATCTCTTTGTAGGAATGCGATATATGATTTGCCTCTCTTTGGTTTCTTGATAGGAAGCAATTGTAAATTTCAAATAATGTGCAGAAATGCTTCTTGTGGGAAAGAGGGTGGATTTTTGGACAGTGTATTTGTTTTATGGGCATCTCTATTCAGGTTTATTGGTGATTGCAGTTACTTCCAAGTACAAGTGCATGGAAAGTGTTAAGGTCTGTAAAAGGATTACTGGACAGTAGGCAAGAAATTGAGAAAAGCCATAGCTCCTGGGAATGAGCAGTGAGAAGATCTAATAGTGAGCGCTCCGAAGCACTGCCGTCAGGGTAGAAGGCGAGGAGGGTGGGCAGAGAAGCGGGAGAAAGAGTGGTGCGGCAGGGAGGGTTGGAGGTATACACATGTATTAAAAGAGCAAAGCCCATACAGATTCGCTCATGCCAGGTTAAGAAGTGCCTTTTCCAGAAACTCAGTAAAGAAATGGTATGTATTCAGGAGCTGTTTCAACCTGTCCACACCCTACCCTGACTTCCCCAAACACAAGCAAGCAAGCAGGCAAATGCCATTGCCAAGCCTTCGGTCTCTGGCTTCCAGCCTCCTCAGGTCCCAGCCCCAGCCCCAGCACAGCCCCGCAGGACGTCACATGGAGCTGTCTCCGAGAGTGGGCGCTGCACAGACGTGGGGCAAAGTTTTGATCTGATTCACTTCGAATCTGGTTGCCCCTCGGGAGCGGGGTTTGGCCGCAGGGGCTCCCCCGCAGCGCAAGGCAGCGCTGAGCAGCAGTCTGCAAACTGACTAAGGAGCCAGCCTCCGCCGCCACCTCCTCCTGCCGGCGCGGAGTCGGCAGCACAGCCAGTCCCTATCGCTGTCACGCCGCCAGCAGCGCGGCCCCTCCGCCACCCCCACCGCGCGGCCCCAGCCCTCACACTGTTATTTGCGTGACTGACCCGAACCGGGCGGGAGGGAGGACCCGGCCGCCGGAGGGAGAGGAGGGCGGTGGCCCGCCCACTCCTTCCCCTCCGGCTCGCTGCGGCACCTTCTCCTCCTCATTGGTCACACGCTTGCGTCCATCACCCCCATGCGGCCCTCGGATTGGCGGAAGGCGCACTTCTGGAGCGAGGAGGGCAGAGTGACTCCGCCGGTCTCCGGCGCCTCATCCTTCCCTCCACCCCCCACTTCAACGTCCACCCACCTCTCCCCACCCCCCACTCCACTTCCCCCGCCCGGTTCGCGGCAGTGTCCTTAGAAGACTCATTGGGCCAGGGGCGAAGCCAGCCGCCTATCGAGCCGCGCCGTCATTGGCCGACGCCCACGCCCGTCGGAGCGGCGGGCCTCGCCATTGGGTGGCTCCGCCCCGCTCCCCGCCCCCCCAACGCCTCGCCCTCTCAGTCGCCTCCTCCCCTGCCGGCTCTTCCACGGCCCCTTACCCCGCCCGTCCTCGCCGCATCTCCCCTGTCCAGCTGGGCGGGGACTGCTGTACGACTCTGTAAAGTCTGTGAGTCACTGCACAACCCATCAATCCAATTAAATGTCTTGAGCGAGCCGAGCAGGCGGTGCTGCCGCCGCGCCGCTCGCCCCGCCGCGGCCGCCCCTGCTCGCAGCTCCCCTCTGATCCATGGCTGTCTGTCTGTACTTGTTACGGTGTAACCTCCTCCTCCGCCGCCTCCTCCTCAGGAGCCGCTGCAACTTCCCCTCAGCCAGCCTCCTCCTCTGCTCGGGGACTGCAAAGGCATGGGATAGACCCAGAGCCACTTCTTTCTGTCTCCCCCCCAGCCCTCGCTCAGTTTCCCCCCTTTAAAATTAAAGTCTGTTCCTCGCTCCTCGGCGTTTTGGAGATTTGTCAGTCTATTATTTCCCCTGATTTTTTTTTCCCTCCCTGGGGCAGGGGGTCGCAGGGGCCGGTGGGTTTATTTTAGGAAGGGGGCTCTCCACCCCTTCCCTTTTGGGCCGTGACTTGATTTCCCCGCTCCTCTCCGCTGCCACCCCTGGAACTCACCGTCCTGCACTCGAGTGACGCACCGACACCCCCCGCCCACAGCCCAGACGTCCCCTCCCTCGCTGCCACCCCGACCCGTCTCGGAGCTGGACCCGGTGCCCACTTCTTCGCAGAAGGGTGAGTACCGTCTTGGGTTTGGGGGGCATCTGGAAAGATGTGGCCGGTCCACTCTGGGGAGGTTAGAGATCACGTTGTGTGCTGGTGGTTCCTGGTCCGGCGTGGATTTGAGGTGGCGACTGCCTCCCTCCCTCCCTCGCTCCCTCTTCTCCCGCCCC
The DNA here is from genome assembly GCF_057802395.1 of Ceratotherium simum simum. Taxonomy (NCBI): domain Eukaryota; kingdom Metazoa; phylum Chordata; class Mammalia; order Perissodactyla; family Rhinocerotidae; genus Ceratotherium; species Ceratotherium simum. Next base: position 20,779,702 of record NC_141910.1, read on the forward strand.
TCGACTCCTTATTCACCAGCCTTGCTGTATTTCTAGGTACTGCCAGACTTCCACCATCGGGGCATTATAACGCTTGTAAAATGAACGGTAATGGCATGCTTTCTGTCTTTAGGATGCTTAGTGAGCGGTAATAGCGATGTGATCTGATAGACTGTGACCTGCAAAAAGTCTAAAAAGGCTAATGGGTACATTTTCCTCCAAACCCGAGTTAAACTTTTATTCAGTTAAGGCAAAGGAAAAGGTATTTCTGATTTGAATGTGTGGTGATAGAACAAGAGAAGAGAGGTTACCTAGTGGCATGGCTTACTATTTTTATTTTAAAATAGTTTTATAGGTTTCCTTTTGGAAAAATAGAATTCAGTAGTAAAGTAAAGGTTATGAAGTCTTTGAACCTGTTGGAGGGAAGCAAGATAAGATGGAAATCCAGCTTGACACTTCGTCTTTAGTTCACCTCTATTCTAGTGAGAAATTACAACACTGAATTTTTTATTTCTCAGTCACTGGGCACAGTGGGGTGTGTTAAGAGTAAGTAGGGATTTTTTATTCTTCTGATATCCCTCTTTTGTATACTTGATTGCTCTTAAGCAATGTCATGCTACAGAATTTTGTAAAATTTTAGTTTGGTGTCTTGGTTGTTGGTAGCTCAAAAGTACACACACTTGCCCATGTATGCTTTATGAGAATCTTGCCTTATGCATCTTTAATATTTATTTTGAGATAAAAGTAAAAATTATAAGAAATAGTTACTCTGAATCAGCTTCTGAGGTCACTTTTGAGAATTCAGCCTATTTAAAATGGTCTTACTCTTTTTGAATCAAGTTCTGGTCTAGTTGTCCACAAGATTCAAATTAGGCCAAACCAAACATGTTTTGAAATATTAAAGTACAGGAAAGGCCGCTTAGTAGCTCATTCTCTCCTTTTCTTTCAGACTAACCAGAATAAGTTGTTACTAAATTTAATTTTAAAGAATAGATTGTTCCTTTGCTGAAATCTGCCAAGTTTCTCCAGAAGGATTTCTTTTTAAAGAGCAGAAATGTGTTTATGATCAGCCCAAAGTAGTAAAGTTGACTCAAATGTAAGTGCTGTCGTAAGGAAATGCTGTCATAAGCCCCCCAACCTTGCAGAGTGTTTCAGGAAGACTTGTACAAGCCCTTTTTGAATTGTTTAATAAATTTCATCGTGTGGCCTTTTTCATGAGTGTAAGACTGAATCCTTGACAGGCCTCACAGCATAGGGGAGCCATATTGCCTGAGTTTGAATCTTGCCGCCGCCATCCTTCCATGGCTAGCTGACCTTGGGCAAGTTTCAGACCTGGCCTGTGCTGGTTTTCTCCTGTAAATGGGAAGGATGACTTTTCCTCAAAGGGTTGCTGTAAGAATAAATGAGAATGCATGCCACAGAGGACTTAGTCTTAGCTGCCCCATCATCACTGCCATCCTTAGAGAGGATGTCTAGTGTAATGCATGAGTGGGGCCTCCAGAACCAGAGTCTGTAGGTTCAAGTCCCAGCATTGCCTCTTGCTCTCTCTGACTTTGGGCAAGTTAACCTCAGATTCCTCATCTGTAAAATGGGAATCATAAAAACACTTACTTCGTGGGGTTATTGTGAAATCGAAATGAGTTAATATATGCAAAGATCTTGACTAGTGTTTGGTGCGTCTTTCCAAGTGTTATTCTCTGTTATGCTCCTTGTATGTCTTGAAACATGGGTGACTTTTTTAGAAGTAAATTTTTTGTAAAGGTAAAGAATTATTGCTATCAAAATAAGCAGAATTCTTATCAATATTCATGATGTTTTGTGGGATTTATACTTTTAGACTAGAATATATATGAGTCTTTATGAAATTTAGTTGTTGGATGAGTTGACTTGGTCGCTCTTTCATTTAAACATGCATAATAGACTATACATAGCTCTATTATAGTGATACCTATCACACATTTGCTGTTATCTGCAATCTTCTCTACTGAACAGAAAGCTCTTTGACAGTAAGAATAGTGTTTCATTCATATTTTAATCTCCAGTGCCTAGCAGAGTGCCTGGTACATAAAGAAGCTTAATTAATGTTGTGGAATGAATTAAATAATGTTATTCTTAAGTTGTTTATGAGTAGTTGAATGACATTATAAGTGATATTGTGCAGAATACTATTACTTGCATTGTTGAGTTGAACTTGTACGTTCTCAATTATTATTTTTGTAAATAGAGAGTAAATGAGGGGAATTACAGTATAACTTATGTTTCATTAGGAAAATATTTTTCATTTTGAAGATTAAACTTAAAATAGTCTGAACAGTGCATATCGAATATCTTTCTTTGATAACCGACATGTCCATTTTTTATAGTAAGACTTTCTGACTCCAAAACTTTCTGTCACTAAGTTGGGTGTTGTTATAGTTAATATGAATAATACAAATTAGATTTTGAATGTCCCAAATGATGATGTGATGTTATTAACGGCTTTGGAATTAAAAATAATAAAGAGAATTTATCAAACTAACACTGTGAAAATAAAAAGGCATCATTTCCTTAAGGACCAAAGCTTTATTTCTCTTTCCATTCAAGAGTGAATCTCACGGGCCGGCCCCGTGGCTTGGTGGTTAAGTGAGCGCGCTCCACTGCTGGCGACCCGGGTTCGGATCCCGGGCTCGCACCGACGCGCTGCTTCTCCGGCCATGCTGAGGCCGCGTCCCACGTACAGCAACTAGAGGGATGTGCAGCTGTGACACACAACTATCTACTGGGGCTTTGGGGAAAAATAAATAAATAAAATCTTAAAAAAAAAAAAAAAAGAGTGAATCTCTTTCTCTTGGGCAGTCTTAATAAATAATTAGCTTTTGAAATAGCTGTAGTAAATTGTGTAATAAGAATCATAAAGGAAGTATATGTAATTAGTAAGTAAAACACTTAAACTTCACTGTACACTTAATAGGCATTACACAGTTGAGGAATATATATATATATATTTGTGTGTGTGTGTGTGTGTGTGTGTGTGTGTGAGGAAGATCAGCCCTGAGCTAACATCCGTGCCAATCCTCCTCTTTTTTGCTGAGGAAGACTGGCCCTGGGCTAACATCTGTGCCCATCTTCCTCCACTTTATATGGGACGCCGCTACAGCATGACTTGACAAGCGGTGCGTCAGTGCGCGCCTGGGGTCCGAACCCGGGCCGCCAGCAGTGGCACGCGCACTCTTAACCGCTGCGCCACGGGGCTGGCCCCTAGGAATATATTTTTTTAGATAAGCAGAATTGATGGGGCCTACCACCTGCTTCATTTATAGAATCAGCCTGTTTTACTTGTCAATAAAATCCAGTTGAATTACTGTGCCCTCTGAAATTATAAAATGCAAGAAATATCGTTCATGAAAGAGATATTCTCAGTAACAAAATCTGAATACTAATCTACTCAGAAGTGTTACAGTGGTTCATAACATTGTTAAAACTTTTCAAATATGTGAACTATCTAATACAATGTGGATAATTTTGTATACATAATCCTTTGTTCAACCTAATCATCAGTTACCCAGTTTGGTTGAATATATTCATTTTCATTGGCTAAAACAATTAATTTAGAAAACTTGCCCTTTTCTGTTCCTATACTTTTAAAGCAGCCAATCTAAAATGAAACTTAAAAAAATTAATTTATAGGCATTTAGAAACTACACTTAAGTGGTCTGCAAGGTGGAAGGTGACTTATTTTTCACTTGACACATTTTATCATGACATTGTTTCTGTCCCTCACATCTCATTCTTTCATTTAACATTTTTGTGAAGACAGTTGAGTATTTATTAATATTTTATAGATGTATGTAATATCTCCAACTTTTAAAAAAAGCAATGTTTCTGATGAAGAATTGTTTGGAAAGAAGAGGAAAGAGGATAGAAACAACCTTTGGGGCTTGTGATTTCTATCCTTGTCTTCTAACATTAAGAAAATGGATTACTATCTATACTCTGCCAGTGATCAAAAGGAGAGGGAAATAATATATGTATTGTCTGTTGACATGAACTTAGAATTAAGATTTGTGGAGTTCTAGACTGAGTGATGCTACAGACTGGCACGTCACCTTGAGCATTACACTTAACCTCCAGGACTCTCCATGTTCTTATCTTTTCAGTGGGAAGAGAGAAGGCAGTTACCGTGCCCTCACTCACAGAGGACATCGTAGGGGTATGTTGTCAGTGCTTTTTAAAAGCATTGGGGAAGGACAAAATGCAAGCAAATACAAAGTAAACATTAGCATTTAGAAATGGATGTTTATCATTATTTAAAAATGATGACTTTTTAGATCTTTTGTCTGAAGGGCATTTTTCCTTTTGACTTTATATTTGAAGAGACCTATTATTGGTATGTTCACAAAAATGTATGAAGTATCTTTAAAAGAAGCAAAGAACTTTGGTTTAATTGAATGGGATTTTAAATGAGTTTTGGTACATCCTGGGTTATAGCAGATGTTGATGTTGTAAGAACAAACTATGTATCTAGAGGATAATACATTTTATTAAGTTAAAGCTTGTAAAACTTGCACTTGCGTTGCAGGAAAAAATGTTCAGATATATCAGATTCCATTAGAAGTATATTCAAAGAGAAAAATTAATCATATTATTTACTTTTAAATTTCAAAAGGATTACTTGGCTATAGGACTCTTCCTTATACTGATTTGTTTTGTATCTTGAATGCAGTGAAATGTGCACATTTCAGAATATAGAGGCTTGGAGGATTTCATTTATTTCAGCTAATCTTTTATTTAGGGAGGTGAGTGAAGACACATGTGGAAAGGCTGTATTTTAAGAAACAGTTTTTTTCCTCTTGTCCCTAAAAATCAGTTAGGAGTCTTTAAAAGTCAAAAGCTCAGAGTTAACACATTATGTAAGTTTTTTTGAATTCAGCTTTACCTCTCTGGTTATTATCAGAAGAGTTGTCACAATCTCATGATGTTACTCACTTCTTTAGGTGGAAATGAAATCTGGTGTACTCAGAGTAAGACCTATTAAAACGAGTGGGACATACAAAGCAATATTATTTATTTCAACTAACATTAAGGATAGTAAACAGTGATCCTCAAATGCAAGGTTACTAAGCAGAAAGCAACTTTTAAAAATATATTGTCCTTTTGTCATTGTTTGACAGCCAACTGATGGAAACTTAAAATGATCAGATTTCTTCTCTACTTTTGAATTTAAAGTCCACATTGATGTTTATAATGTCTTGTGTGGTGGTATGTATAACTCTTTCATATATTGAATCTTTACTTGTAACATATTAAATAAAATGACCAAAACAGTTCACTTTTAATGTAAATTTTGTTTTTCACAATCCTTTTCCCTTTGTTCTACCATTGTTTTTCAGTTTTGTTAATATTTCCACATGAATTGTCTTTCTTTTAGTGCAGCATCTTTCTTATTTTGCTCTATCTTCTTTTCACATTGATATCCTTTTTCCTTGATCACAGCAGGTTTTTTTCTTTAGCATTCTTTTGCCTTTGCCTCTGTATAAAGTAGGGAGTAGAGGCTATCATTTATTTCAGTCTGCTCTTATGGGACTGAGGCAAAGGGCTACTGTATAGAAAATTTGCCTTGCCTTATCTCAAAAGATGAGCTCTCTGATATGTTATCTACACAAAACGTAAGGGGCCCTTTTGTAAACCTAAAACCAAGTTTTAGCTTATGTGAGGTGGTTAAAAGGGAAAACTGTGATATGTTTATTATTTACTGCCTTTCTATTCATCTCTTTTATGGGAGGATACCCACAAAATTTTTTCTGTCCACACTACCTTGAAACATCTAACATCCCAACTTTGTTTTGCTGGGTGCCCAGTGCCATGGCAAGTTCTGAGGGCTGTGACGGCAATGACCATAGCCACCTGACCACATTGGGGGTGGCTGGCTTGAGAACATCACATTAGACATGAAGAGCAGCTCCTTTGTTTTGTTTTGTTTTTAACTCCTTAAAACCAGACCAAGCATCAGACCGTGTCCACCATGAGGTTTTCCAGGGTTCACCATTGTTGAATGATTAATGGTTCCTGGTGAGGTAGCCATCAGCTTTATTGTTTTCCATGGCTTCCTCTCAAATGAAATGTATCCCTTTGAGTTAACTTTTGTTTTGATTTTAAGGATTCTTTTCACCCAGAACATCAAAGTGTATGAAAATGAATATGTATTTATAAACTAAAAAGATGTACATAAAAATCCTTTGAGTAAAAAGTTTTCCTAAGGACCAAAATCCATTGGTTTGGAGAGAATGCTTCATAGTTTCTCAAAGTACCTAACATTATTCAGACATCAGTAGTAGAAAACTTTCAATTTGATTAAACAAAATGAATCCTCCTTTTGATTTAGAAAACAGTCCATTGTGACTTTTTATTTAACAATTGAAATATAAATTAGATAAACTGCATTTTGGAGTTGATTAAATGAGAAATTTTTCAGAAATTGCACTTTATAAAATCTATGCCTCATGGAAGAAGCTTGGTCTTTTTTTTTTATTTTGCTCACCTCTATCCCATTCCTGACTTCCATTCATTGATTCATTGGCTCAGTTGATTCAGCAGATACTTCTTGAGCACTCACTGTGTGCCAGCTGCTCTCACTCGGCTCATAGATTACAGCAGTGAAGGAAAGAGACGAACATTCCTATCCTTGTGGAGATTACATTCCAAACTATTTTGGTGTATAGAGCTTGTTATCTACTATCATAACTAAACATTGTGTAATAATGATAGAAAAAAAGTAAGATTTCTTCATATGGATTTTATGTCCTTTGACTTGGTGTAAAAGGAGTCCTAAATCCCAAAACAAAACTCCATTTGAATGGATATTTTTCAGTTGAGTTTGAGTTGAAATATATAATGTTGCTTGGTGTTTCCACCAGAAATCATGAAATCATCCTCATTTGTGAACCAGGGAAGCCTTACAGGGGACATGGTCTGAAATTTCTAGGTTTTCTTTATACTTTTTAAGTTGTTTTCTCCCTTTGCTTTGCTTTCCTCGTGATAGAGCCTGAAAAAAAATGTGTAATGCTGAAAATTGCACAATGGAAGCATAATCGTCTCAGCTATATTGCACAATTAACAACAACATCTTAAGTTTGCTTTGTCTAGTGTACATAAAGAACGAATTTTTTGTTTCTATGATTGTAAAAACTATGTAAGTTCCTAAACAAACAAATAAAACCCTTAGTTTACATTTCCACCTCAAATATTAAAGTAGATTTATCGAAGTGTTTTTGCAGTAAAATAGCATTAATATGATATAATACAATATAAAGATTTTCATTAATTATTTTATTTTTATTCATAAATATTTAATACATGTCCCAAGTGCTTTGGGGAATCAGAGACTAACAAGACATGGCCCATGTCCATAGTGTGAGTCCGGTTGGGGAGACAAAAGATCCCCACATGAAAATTAAATCTCTTGTATTAGGCAATATGGCATTTAGCTTGATGAGAAGTCTGGTGTAGGCCATTACAGTAAACTTAGTCCTAGGTCAGATGAACTTGCCTTTTGGAAACCCTGGGTGGGAAATCTTTCCTTTTAAGTTTGGGCAAAGATGGTTAGCAGGCCTTCTTTGTGCCTTAGACGCCTAAGGGTAGCTACTGCAACTGCTCAGCAGGGGAGGGAAGTTTCGGAAAGGGAATGCAGCACACATCTTAGCCAATTATTACATTTGGTACCTATCCCCATAGAAAGCAGAAACTCTGCGCCTGAGAATAGAATGTATGGGCACACCATGGATATGGTTTAGGTTCTTGAGGACAAAAATTATTCCATAGCTTTGGGAAGCCTGATACATCAGTGAGGGCCCTGTGGACAAGGGGAGTTCACTGAAAAATGGAAGAAACACTGAAAGGGGAGGAAAGAAGTAGAGACGGAGGCTTTTGACAGTTACTGAAGATATGCTCTTTCTTCCCTGGTTTTGCCTGGACGAGCCTTGCCTGTGAGATGGGCGTGCTCTGGGCCTAATATGCCAAATTTAGGAAGTCTGTATATATTGCTATGATAGGTAGGTATAATCTTTCTAAATTGTTTTGCTTTGGAATTAGCCAAAATTCCTGATGTGTGTGTTTAAATTCTCAGGCATAATGCACTGTGACTATGGCTTTTGTTTTCATTTTCCTGGGTGTTTTAAAATATTAAGAATCTTTTTATTTTTAGAGTGCATTTATTTGTTTATTTGGACTTAAATCTAAGATAGAATAATACAATATATGCTTCTCTCTTAGATTCAAATTAGGGGAAATAAATCTAAAGCCTCAATGTTTATCTGTTAATGAAAGTAGTTGGACATTTGTGTGGAGCCTTCTTTGTTTTTTTTAAATAACAATTTCTGTGAAGAGTTTCTTTTCCTGAAAACTGTATCTGTGCTAGAATCATCACACATCTGTTTGATTCAAAAGGCCACCTAGGATAGTTATGTTCATTATCTTGATTGCTCTGATGGTTTCAAGGGTATATACATATGTCAAAACTTACCAAATTATACATTTTAAATATATGCATTTATGTATATCAATAAAGCTTTTTTTAAAAAAGCCATGTAGGTTGTAAGGTATATTTTCAAAATAAAATCTCTGTTATAAAAATTATATTTTTAAAGTTTGTTATTTATTTTTTATTTCTCTATTTTATTTTATCTACCATTTATTCACCTCTATCCCATACCCCAGACACACATATTTTCAGAAAGACAAATAGAACAGAGGAGACCTATACGCCAGCTGAAATTTTGATATTGGACCTTAGAGAGCTTTTTTCCATATGTAAGGCTCGCTGGAGTATCTTTAAGTAATTTGCACAAATTTGAATTTGGAGAACTGGAGTTGTGTATTTTTCAAGGAATCCTCTTTTCCTTATAGTTTAACAGATTATGACTCATCTTTGGCGTGGAATAAAGAGCATGCTTTAGTAAGACTTTTTTTTTTTAAAAAAGAGGTTAAATGGCTTAATGCTTCTCTTTAAATATTGTTCTTTTTTTTTATTTTTATAAATTAAATTTTGGCATGTTAGACCATAGACTCCATGAATAGATTTGTGTAGGAAAGAACTAAGCCTGCTCCATTCTTCTTGCTCCCGTGTCTTGAGCACAGCACGGAGGGCTTAATATACGTTTGTTAAAGTGATGGTTTAATATTAATTGAATATTCCTTATGTCACCTAATGTATGTTTCAGGGAAATTTCTTTATTGGTGGAATTAATGCCTACGTTAAGTTTAAAACACTGGCAATTTTTCATGAATAAAAAAATAGTCTAGAAAAATATTCAGAGTTGTCTTTGTGGAATTGGGACTATCAGAGTATTCATGAGTTGTGACTTTAAAGCTCAGGCTCTTTCTCTCATACCAGCAGGACCCACTGGAATTACCCATGCCCAGGCCACAACTCAGGGTGAGGCCCTGGCTTCAGTATTTTTAAAAGTCCCCAGGTTGGGCCGGCCCCCGTGGCTTAGCGGTTAAGTGCGTGTGCTCCGCTACTGGCGGCCCGGGTTCAGATCCCCGGCACGCACCGAGGCACCACTTCTCAGGCCATGCTGAGGCCGCGTCCCACATACAGCAACTAGAAGGATGTGCAGCTATGACATACAACTATCTACTGGGGCTTTGGGGAAAAAAAAAAGGAGGAGGATTGGCAATAGATGTTAGCTCAGAGCCGGCCTTCCTCAGCAAAAAAGAGGAGGATTCAGCGGGATGTTAGCTCAGGGCTGATCTTCCTCACAAAAAAAAAAAAAAGTCCCCAGGTTATTCTAATGTATAGCCGCACTGTGCAGTAGTCCCTTGCTTATCTGCGGGGGATACGTTGCAAGACCCCCAGTGGATGCGTGAAACCGAGGATAATACTGAACCCTGTATATACTATGGTTTTTCCCATACATACATACCTATGATAAAGTTCAATTTATAAATTAGGCACATGAAGAGATTAACAACAATAACTTCTCTTTGTCATATCCGAATTGCCAACATCACCATCTTGTGCTTTGGGGCCATTATTAAGTAAAAAAGGGTTACTTGAACGCAAGCACTGCCATACTGTGACAGTCGATCTGTTAATCAGAGGGCTAGTAAGTGACTAACAGGCAGGTAGCATATATAGCGTGGATACGCTGGACAAAGGGATGATTCACATCCCAGGCAGGACAGAGAGGGAAGGCTCGAGATTTCGTCACACTACTCAGAATAGTGAGTAATTTAAAACTTTTAAATTTAAAATTTATAATTGTTTATTTCTGGAATTTTCCATTTAATATTTTTGGTACTGCAGTTGACCGTGGGTAACTGAAACTGCTCTTCAGTGCTCTCTCCCATACCGTATTCCCCGACACCCAAACTTTCTATTGTAAAGCTTTTCAAACATGTAGAAAACTTGAAAGAATAATTCAGTGAACACCCATATTCCCTCTACCTAGATTCAGTAATTATTAACCTTTTGCTGTAATTGCTTTATGACTCTCTCTCCCTTTCTTTATATGTATACTTTTTTGTTCCATGTGAAAGTAAGTTTCAGACATCATGACTCTTTACCGTTAAATACTTCAGTATGCACCTCCTGAGAATGAGGACATTCTCCTACGTAACCACAATACCATTATCACACCTAAGAAAATTAATAATAACTTGGGAATGCTGTTCTAGAGCTCATTTCCATTTATTAAAGGTATATGAGTTCATATTCCACCAAAAATCAAGTGCATATGAAGTGAGAAGTTCTGCAGAATATGAAATTCTGAGAATTTTGGCTAAAGATATGTTTCTTCTCTGTGTTTGCAAGTAAGGCCACTACTTCAAACATTTTTGTGAAGTAAATGCATTTTCTTATGTATGGTGAGGTAAGATCCTTTCTAGCTCTAACATCTCATGATCATATCATGAGAAAAAACATTTATCAAAGTTCATGCCACAGTGTGGTTTAGTGGAAAAAGCCCAGTTTCAAGCCAGAATGGTATTGGTTCATGTACTTGCTCTGCCATTTACTGCAGGTGACCTTGGAGAAGTTCAATTCCTGTGTCAGTTGGGATGCTTTCAGAAACCGCCCTCGAGCTCGCTGGAATCATCAGGAAATTTATTATTTCACAACAAATCCAGAGGTAGGGCAGGCTCCAGGGTCGGGCAGTTCTGTAGCTCGGGTTCTTAGCATCTTTCTGCTGAGCCAGACTCCTTGTTGACTCCAGCTTCTGTTTTGGGTCCTTGCTCAAGCTGGTTCATATCCAAACGTTATGGTATCCAGAGGAAGTCAGAAACCTCTCCACAGGCCTGGGCTGTCAGTCTTGCTGTCTGATTTGGCATTTCTGCTCATGTCTGGACCAGTAACCTGGGGATGGGGTTCTCTTAGGGAGAGGATGGAAGGAATGGATTTTGGCTATACCACTAACAGTGTTCATTACTCTTCTCTAAGCCTCTGTTTTCTTTGCTGTAAAATGGGAACAGTGGTATCTACCTCTGTGATTATTAACTGATATAAAATAGGTAAAGCGACAAACACAAAGCTGATGTTTAATAAACGCTAATTCCTATTTTTTTCTTCTCCCCTTTCCATCTTATAGGAAGTTCTGTCTTCCTTTGACACTGCCACACTCCATACTAGTAAACACGTGTCAGTGACTCTCCCTTAACTAGTCTCTTACCTGTCCTCTCACTTCAGTATCTAGGGCATGGAATTTTATGTGAATGTTGCACATTGGTCAAATACCTTCCATTAACCTGTCTTGGCCCATCTTATTTCTTCTTATATACTTCACTTTCACTTTATATTATTCCAAAGCCAGGGAAGGGAAACGTCAACAGTGTGTACATATTTATCAAGATCTAGATCATATGTGAATAAAAATCTCTTTAATGTCGCTATTCGTAAAAACAACAGAGTTGAAATAGATTTTTCCCCTTTTATTAAAAGAAATGTACCCAGCCAGTCCTGATGGCCTAGTGGTTCAAGTTCAACGCGCTCGTCTGTCAGTAGCCGTGCTGTGGTGCCGGCTCACATAGAACTAGCAGGACTTAACGATTAGAATATACAATTATGTACTGGGGCTTTGGGGATGGAAAAAGAAGTGTACTATGACCTGTGAAAAAGTCAGCAAGGTAAAATGCTATATTTGAAATACGGTATCTTATTTGTCCAGGATAGACCAGGTCTTTGATACTTCGGGAAAATCTAGGCTTACCTTGATAGTGTAGTCTCTCTCTACACTATCTGGTTTCTCTAAAACTTACTTTCTAAAAAGAATTGTGTCTAATTTACCAGCAGATCTCTTTTGGATTGTTTGGTCTTGAACCCTCTCTCACCCACCATGAGAAAGTCATCTTCCAAAGCCATGTTTTCCAGTATGTGTGAGTGCTGGAGGGTCTTTGCTCAGGCATGCCCTTTTCGAAGTATCTGGAGAGGGGTTGTCATATTTTTTCCCTGTGGGATTTCTAAAGCACTCCTGAGACACCTGCAAAGTCCTGTAAAATTGTCACAACCCAATCACATGGGAAGATCTTCCCCTTTCTTTTTGAATTTTCTTCCTAAACAATGGGCTCACTCTTGAAGGAGAACTGTCGATCCTTCTTGACCCCTCAAGTAGAATATTTAATTCCTGCTAGCCTCCATGGCAAGGGAATAGAAGGTGAAAAGTCTGGTGTCTCTGTTGCTTGGAAGATGCTGAACTTTGGCTTGTCCCTTTTCAGTTACAGTTTTTTTACTTTATCTTTAGATTTAGTGTTGACAAGGTGTCTATTGATCTGTTAAGCTCTGTGAATACTGAAAATACTCAGATTTTGAATGGTTTCATCCATAATTCAAAGGTTCTGCTGGATGAATTGTTTCAGTCAGGGGGATACTTTTTAAAGGAACTGTTTAAGTGTGTGCTGATGTTTCTTGTACATCTCAACTGAAGGTTCTGTGAACGCTAAATTATGAAGCAGCACGATGAAAGCACAACTCTGAAATCAATTGTAATTTTATTAAAGAAGCCAGAGAAGGGACATTGTGGCTATAGTTTTTGTTAAAAGTGCTAAGGTTTTGAAAAAAGAAAAAGTTTGAAATTTGTATTGCGTTTCCTCGAAGTGCGATTTGTTACTTTTATAAAGGGTGACATATGGTTGTAGCTTGTGAAGCTTGGTTTTTTGGGGGGCAAATTTTTAATTTTAGTATCTTGCAGAAGAGTTTTGTGGACAAGATTCCCTTTGTTGTGTAACAAATGCTTTTACTGTTTAGCTAAGGTTTGCTACCAGTGGCCCAGAGGATGAAATGAAAAGTGAAATGGCTGTTGTTTCCCATCTAATACCAGATTTTATTTTTATTTCCAATACCCAGTGTTAAAAAAAGAAATGAAAAGAAAGCAAAAATCAAGATCCAAAAGCTCAAACTAACATTTAATTTCCTAAATAGAATAAGGCTGTCTTTGCCGTGATGTGAAAAGTCATACGTAGGGAACATCTGTTCATAGCTATACCATGGCAACAGTGCTCGTGGGGTAGTAGTTGGGTCGGGATGTATTCCTGGCCTCAGACTCTCAATGAGGCAGGTAAAACCAATCAAGGCTAAGCAGTTGGGATTGACTCACCTTCTTTTTTACCTTCCTGCCAGAAATGTTTCAACTGTGCTTCTTGCCCCTACTTTTTAGTCTCCTTGAGAGAATGGAACAAAGATCCAAGTGACAGTGAGTTGGAGAGCAGTGCGCTATCTGCCTCTTATTATCCAGGACTCATACTCTAGTGATAGAGTAATTGCCAGGGCTTTGTCTTTGCTTCTTTCTGCATTCTGTCATTTCTGTGTTCTGTCCTGGAGCCTCTAACGGGCAGAGCCTAAAGTTGTGTGGAATGGGGTCTAAGGGCAAACTGTTTTTGTCTCAGGTCATTTATTGTTTTCATTTTTCATAAGGAATTCTTATTTTGACTGAAAATTGCAGCATAACCAACGAACACTTGTTGACCAGCTAAGAGAAATATATATACAGTAGCTTTTAAAAAATTATTTGGAAAAGAGGTTATTCTTAGAGAATGATTTTTGTTATTATTTCTGAAAGACCTAAATACCACGGGGAAATTTTAGGGCCATGAGTTCATTTTGCTCTATTAAGCATTGCACCATTCAATTTGTGCATCTTTAACTATATGCTATGTGACTAGTCATGAAGCACTTTGGGGACACTTATTGGTCACCTTGAGTTTTCAGAAGTAATTTTTTTTTTAATTGCAGCTGGACAAAAATAAAGGGCAGTTTAAGGGTACTATTAGAATTGTATCATGGTTGAAAAATTTGATTATCAGAAAATTTGTCTGTTATTAGCCATAAATTTAGTTTTATTGTTGACCAAGTCATGGACTCTGCTAGTGATGCAGTCCATCTTTTCCTAACTTGGCATGAAAACCTTGTGATCCAGGGACACTCCTGTCTTCTCAGCACTGTTGTGGAGTGTTGTGTGTGTGTGTGTGTGTGTGTGTGTGTGTGTGAGAGGAAGATTAGCCCTGAGCTAACATCCCTTGCCAATCCTCCTCTTTTTGCTGAGGAAGATTGGCCCTGGGCTAATATCCATGCCCATCTTCCTCTACTTTATATGGGACGCCGCCACAGCATGGCTTGACAAGTGGTGCGTCGGTCCACGCCTGGGATCCAAACCCGCAAACCCCTGGCCGCTGAAGCAGAGTGCGTGAACTTAACTGCTGTGCCACCCGGCCGGCCCTCTTTTGTGGAGTTTTACTGCGACTTGTTTCACATGTTATCATTAACATAGTGAGTACTGAGTGGTAAGTGACCCGTGCACTAGATTGACATGGGTCATGAATTTTTTTTTTTTTTTTTTGTGAGGAAGATCAGCCCTGAGCTAACATCCATGCCAATCCTCCTCTTTTTTTGCTGAGGAAGACTAGCCCTGGGCTAACATCCGTGCCCATCTTCCTCCACTTTGTATGGGACACTGGCACAGCATGGCCTGACAAGCGGTGCATCGGTGCACACCCGGGATGTGAACCCGGGCAGCCAGCAGCAGGGCACACGCACTTAACTGCTACGCCACGGGGCTGGCCCACTTGGTTTTGTTTTTTGCAGTACTTATGCATCGTAATAGCAGTATGATGAAAACTGAAGCATTTTCTATTTGGGCTGATTTGGGATCACTAATAGAGACATAAAGGCATTGGACTAGACTTGTTTGTTTTGTTTTGCTCCCCCATGATGACTGGACAGGGAGATGGGCAAAGAATCTGTGTTGGGGGGTGATGAAGAAGAGGGCTTGTTGCCACCACTTTTTGTTCATCTGTGTGACCTACTAATCATTTCATATCATCTCTGGTGACTGTTCTGGTGACCTGGGTTTCACTTCTTTTGGAGAAACTATGACTTTTATTTTTGAATAATTATATGAATAAGAAAGTTTTTTTTTTAATGGATTTCCCCTAAATTTAAAGTGGACCCCTTTTCTTTGGTTCTTCTGCTTCATCTTATATTAGCCATTTGTATCCTTATAGGCATTGTTGGTGTGAGAATTACTCTTTTGAAAGCTTGCAAAGTTGTGTTTGGTCTATGTTGTTGACACTCCAGCTAGCAGTATGCCTGCTTCTTACCTTAGGAATATGAAATGAGATGCACTTTGGAATATTTATCCTTTACCTTTTGAATACTGGATACAGGTATTAGTGCAAACTCAGTACACCATTATGTGATGAGAAAAAAAAAAAGACATGTTTATAGGACTAGGAAAAAGTTCTTCACAAAGAGAAGTTCTGTCCTGTTCAGTCAGTTACAGAAATGGAATTGAATTTTCTTTTATTAGGTATGTCTTTGAAGTTGAAATGATTCAGTAGTCACTTATGAGCATTAGTGTAGTGAGTTCTTGGAACCCTTTGTGCTCGCAAGGAGGCAGTTCGTGAAGCAAATGCATAGCGAGCAAGTATATTATGACTTTTCTGAAGAGCCTACCATAGAGCAGATGATGCTCTGGTATCCTGGAGTGCAGCAGTTAAGCTATGATGTGTCATAGGTGGAAACTCAGGGACTTGGTCAATCCAATTATAAATTTCTGCTCTTCATATGCCCTCATTTTCTCGGTGTGCATTTATAATTGCTTTATAGTGACCCTGTCAGTTTGACAACCAGAAAGAGCAACATAAATGAAGTCCACACAGTTTATTTTAGAATTTTAAGTAAGTTGGATGGGGAAACATATTAAATATGGAGGATTACCATCAATTTGGTTTCTCTTACTATTCCTTTTGCTGATTGTCTTGACTGGCAAGTTGACTCCTTTACTTTATGTAAAGTTTTATTTGTTTTAAATTAAAAATATAGTTCATGAACTTTGTACTGGCTCAGGATGTGTGCAGCTCTGCTCTAATCAGCGCTCTGTTTAGTCAATAAAATTCCTGCGCTTGTAAAACATCCCTGACTGTCAGACTATTAATGTTTCTACATGCCGCCATTTTGTTGTCATTGTTTTGCATCATCATTGAATTGTGTGTTCAGGTGTCCTTCACCACACGAAGGAGTGAAGCTGGTAACAGCCATTTTCAAGTATAATCTAAACTTTTTCCGTACTTTTCTGAAGGTTTTCTGGTATACTTTTTTAGCGTTCATGTTAAGGAGGAGCCCAGGGATGGCCCTTCAGGTTTCCTGATGTGTTTAAGAATGTGTGGCCAGTGTTACTTGCTGGAACCAGCCGTGGAAAAGTTGAACTGGTGCCATATTTTTTATGCTACTGTTATGTCTAACTGTAAAATGAAGGAAGTGCTAATAACACTTCCTACTTGTTTAGCACATTTTCCTCTCCAGCTCTCAAAGGAGTTGGCCAATATCAGGCTGGATTCCCAGCCCGTGTTTCTATTATTTTCTAATTCCTGTGATGTAATGTTGCATAAGACTTCCACTCGTTATCTTTTTTTATGTTCTCCTAGAAATTGGAAAATAGTATTTGCTATTATCATCCCCATTTCTCAGGTAAGAATAAGAACAAGGCACATCGTGGCTAGGTATTTGACCTAGGATTATACTATAATCAGCTGCAGAACCAAAAACAGAACTCAGGATTCTTCCTCAACTTCATTTTCTAACAGCTGTAGTTTCTCTCCTTTTCAGATATACTTACAACGAGACCCCAAAAAATACATTTCCGGGTACCGAAAATATTTCCGACGTCTCTTCTTCCGTGTTCCAGTGTTAGGATTTACACTAGATTTATTGTCTGAAGTAAAGTCAGTGCCAGTTGTAAACGTGATCTGTTCTCAGAGTATTCCTGATTTGACTGCTGTCCCAAAAGGTCATGGATAGTTGAAGAAAGAGTATAATGAATGCAGCCCCTATTTTCTTTTTGCCCTTCTGAATTTGATTTAATGTAAGGTTGCTTTCTGCCAGGAAATTTCATGAATGGGCATATGTTAATAAGCCAGATTTTTTTTCCTTTATAGTAATAAGCTTAACAAAATATCTCCTCAAAGTGGATTCAGTTAGAGTATGTTACTACTTGAGTGAGTACTTCCTGAACTTATAGGAGAAAGCGACTCCAACCACTCTGAAAGTGAAGTCGTTCCTATAAAACTTTGTGCTTTGCAATGTATCTTCCATAATTCTTTTTGTTAGTGAATGTTTGTAGAACGTGAGGAGGAGTCTGTAAAAACTAGCAGAATTGGTTTAAAATTAGTTCTGGTTTAGAAATGCTTTTAAAAAAATCAAACTGAGGATGTTTCTGAGAGGTTTTTTTTTTCCTTCAGAGTAACAAAAGTGAAAGTTGCATTTTGATCAATTGTGATTGGTCTTCTTAGTGAAAACTTAAGACCCAGAATGTGTGCTAGCGGGCACACACAAAGCAGTTTTCTTGTTTTGGTGCCCCGCATGTGAACCACTGCATGTACACACACGCCACACATAAAGAGTCCATTCTTGCTCACACGCAGCCGAAGGAGGCTGACTACTGTGGTCTTCTGGTCGGTGGAAATTGGCAGCCTTTCTTCTCCTGTAAACAACAGCCTGACGTCACCCCATGCAGCAGTGATAGCGGACCCACTTTAGAGATTTTCAATTGGCAGAACTGTTGAAGGCCTGTCACTGGCTTTGATCATCTTCAGTCACACTCGAATAAATGCAATGCAGAGAAATTCATTAATGTCAGGAATACTGAGGTAGCCCTTTAAAACTGCTTGTAAAGTATTTATCCTTGAATTTTCACATAGAATCCTAACAAGAAACCTGTGTGATGAGCAGAACTGTAGTTACTCCTATTTTGGAAGTGAGCTAACTCAAGTTCAGAGAATTAAAAAGTTAGCAAGTGGTGGAATGACTGAAATTCAGGCCTTTGAAATACTGTTTTGTCTCTCTTTTCACTATACTAAAAACTTCTTTAGACGTTGTTAATTGTTCTATTCTGTTACTTCCTCTCCCATCTAAAATGTGTGGGATGATGATTTATGAGTTTTTTTTCCAGTCAGGACATCTGTGCATTAAAATCAGATACAGTGTTGTTACATTTGGGAACTCCTAGACAATAAGATAACCCACTCCCGGGCCTCAAAGGGAGCCTTTTGAAAAATCTAGTGTTAAGTCTACACTCACCAGCTTAATTGGAAAGATTTATTAATAAGATGATCCTGTTCGTCATTTGGCCTCTGAAAGCTACATAAAATTGAGAGGATGAATAATCGTAATTCTTTTGTGTTGTTAACTGGAAGAGACAAAAACAACATGAAAGGACTGTTCTATTAGTTAGAAATCAGAATTTTATTGGGAAGGAGGGGAGAGTTGAACTCCTGGTTAAAATAAAACTTATTTGTTATATAAAATAGTTGTCTTTCTCATGTGCCCACTTCTAGTTTATTTTCAGGCAGTTATAAAAAGTGAAAAAGAACAACTACCTTCCGTGATTTATAGTTGCTTGAATGGTTTGGGAGTATTTCAGGTTGTAATTAACTCTTCATTTTCTGTTTGTGACTCTGAGCCCGTTTTTCAATGTGACATTAGTAATAGGCAGGAATGATGTTTAGATGTGTGGACTATCCACAGTAAATTACTCGGACCTTACTTTCTCTGCTGAATGCCCCAATTTGAGCCAGCGCCCCTGATTTTAAAGTGTATGTTTAGGGAATGCAAATTAATGTTGATTTTAGCTTACCCCTGATAGAAAATGTGTTAAAACCCTATGTATTAAAAGGCACATATAATTAAAAAAAATAAACTGCTTCCCCAAAAAAATAAACTACTTTCCAAAACTGCACTTTGGCACACAGTAGGTACTCAAAAATGAATTCTAAATGAAGCTAATCAGAAGTATATTAGCAACCTCAATAAACTAGCATCTATACAGTAGTTGACTAAAATATATTCCAGAAAAAAAGTGCACTTTGGATGAAAGAAATGTATTTTATTGCATAACTTAAAATGAACCAAAAGACTTTATTTTGCATTTTATTTCATTAAATGGAAAAAACTAGTTTTGCCCTTAAAAGATGATACTGCCAGTTATTAAAATTACAGCAGGTTGAAGGAATAGAGGTGAAGTACATAAAATCTGCTTTAACAAAGAAAACAAGTCACTGCCTTCTCACCATCTTGCGCTTCTTTCTGTGAGTGACAAAGAATAAGGAGCAAGTAACAGCTGCTGGCCAAAGCCACTCACTTGTGCTGTGCAGCGAAGTCTCCAGGTCTGGGTCTGCTGTGGGAGTGGAGCCGCCTTTGCAGTGAGTGGCCCGCGCAGTGCGCACAACAGCAGGGGGGGGTTGTGGGGGGGGGCTTCCCCAGCACTGCCCTTGGGGGAAGCCCACACCCACTTCTTACAGGAATGGCCGCAGGGGGTCTGCCCAGCCCAGCTTTAAGTGAAAAAAACTGATGCTGCAAGTGTCCCAGTTTATCATTTAACAGCAGTGGAGTTTCTCATCACTGCAAGAGGCTGTTTGTAATTGTAAACAAATAGTAGTAAGGGCAGAGGACAGATGTGAGATAACTGGAGGCAGTGGGAGAGCAGTGGGAGAGCCAAGTGGGGCTTAGATTTTAACTCATAAGCAGTTGTCTTGCTGTCTGTTCCGCAGTGGATATCACAAGAGCAGAAAACAAAGTCGAATTTTAGTTTTAACCCTTCATAAAAGCATTCGCTTCTTGTTTCAACACTTCAGAGTTTGTTGAAAAATGCTCTTTTGGCAGATTTGTTACAAATAGTAATACCACCTGAATTTGCATGGTGCGTTGCAGTTTATAAGCACTCTCAGGAGCAGTGTCCTATTGAACACCCTCAGCTGCAGCCACCGCGTGAGGTATTGCCCTTCCCCTTTGTAAATGAGGAAACCGAATTCTGGTAAGGGCACACAGCTAGTAAGGAGCAGAGCCTCGACCGGAATCCCTGACTTTTGACTCCTGCTCTGGTACTCCCTTCACTGAGCTGGGAATGTGCACTCTGATAACATCCAGCTTCGTGGTTGTCCCTACGTCTCACTCTCATATCTGCACGGAAAACCACAGTCAGCAAATCCAGCTTAGGGCCCAATTCATGTTGCTCACAGTGAAAACATGTATATCATCAAGGGCAGCTTCTTGATCGACTTTGAAGTTAATAATCCAATTAAAAAAAAGGAGCCTTGTTATTTCTTACTTCTAATCAGAATGGTAGTGCAGAATGAACCTTAGGGAATGGTAGTGCAGAATGAACCTTAGGGACTATGCAGTTTTACTATACAGTTTTTTTGTCTAGAGTAAAGCCCTTCATAAGGAAAGTGAAACTCCAGTTCATTGCAGGGACTAGGGCCCACTTCCCCAGCCTCAGACTAGTGTGCTCTTTCTTTTAAAAAGGACACCTCACCTCCTTAAGCAGAGGCTGCAACAGCTAATTTGACCTGAGTTTCCGGCAGACATTCCTGAGCATCTGCCCTGTGCAAAGCCGTGTGCTGGAACCAGTCCTGCAGGAGTTGAGGATCTAGTGGGGGAGACTCAATCCAGGGTAACATGCACCCTGTGCTAAGAGTTCAGCCCTTTAAAAGACTAAAAATGTCACAGATAGATTCATGGATAACCCAGATCTGGTCTCAGTCTTCTGGAAACATTTATGAAGAAGCTCTTTCTTATGTGACCTTCTATTTGTATGAAAAATGACAACTGTGGCTACTTTGGAACGTTTCAGAATAATGCTGGCCATCCCTGAGAAGCTGAAGTATAAAGATGAAAAGCAAATTAAAAGCAAATCAAATTGTGATGGTTAGCACCAGATTTTTCTTTAGGCATTGTCTCTAGAAATTTTGACTGAGAAAATCAACTGCCTTTGTGTATACCTGAACATTTCATGCAGAATACTGCACAAACTGACCCATTTACACAACATAGTTCTTTTAGCTTTGGAAGTAACCACGGAGAAAGACGAGTTTAATTCTGATGCAAGTTAGGTCTATAAGGGCATTCTGCGAGTGTTTTTGTTGGCAAAATGATCTCTTTTATACAATAGAACTTGTAATTATTTTGATCAATTCTGCATTCCCTATCAATTCAGCTTGACTTGGAGACTACCCAAATTATCAGGGGTTTCAAAAAGTCTTGGATCGTACTCACCTCTGACAGCTCCAGGTTTCGCTCTTCAGCCAACCTCTCTTCATTCTCTCATGTTTCTGCCCCTAAGTCCTTGAATCACACCCCACAGTACTTGGTTCTAATCAAGTGATTAGAACCCTCACTTCGTTCTCCAGGGCCTAAGAACTTGATGGAATGATTTTGGGTTAGCTTTAAAAAAATAAACATACACCATTGACTGAGGTCTGTGCAGTACCTTTCCACCATAATGTGTCTCACTGGCTTCAAATCAGGCCCCAGACAGAGGCCTAATGTTATAAATGGTGCATATGTGAACTTTGCTGAAGAGGCTTTAAGGGTCCTACCTCCACTTATTATGTTTACCCAAAAGTGTCCTTCATTTCATTTTGGTAGTGAAGACCAAAGTTGAGTTTCAATAACAGTCTCTTTATATTTGTAACTTTTTATGAGTTGTGCCAATTCTCCCTCTTAGATGATAAATGGCGGGGGGTGGGGCGTTCCATAGATTTTAGGGCAATAATCCGATTCATTATTCGTTGGAATTTAAATTTTCAATTCATCACTGCAGCCTCCAAGACTTTAGGAGAAAAACAGGCATTGCATGTCTATTTGTTTGACTGAAAGTGTCAGAAACCCATCAAACTAACTTAGAAAACAGAGGCTTATGGACTTACAGAATCTAAGAAAGGCTTGGGCCACCAAAATGTGGGAAGGGCAGTATCACAGTTGTCCTGAACATGGCCAAAATTCTCTCTATCTTTCATTTCTGCCTCTTTCTGCATGTATGTTTCATTTCTTCTCATGGAAGACCATTTTTCCATATGGCTAGAAATATGGCCACCAACAGTTTATCTTGTAGCTTCTGTCACGGAGAAAGTTCTGTGGATGCCAAGTTAAAAAAAATCATAGGCAAGGAACTCATCAGATCAGTATGTGTCCGTCCCTGGGTCACTCAGCAGGGGTCAAGGAGTTGGGGGGGGTCATGTAGAAACGTGGCGACACGTGTGTTTACTCATATGACTGGAAGTGGATGGCTGGGTATTTCCCAGGATAGGAGATGGTTGTTGGGAAGAAAATTCCCCAGCATGTATGCTCACTACATGTCAGACTAGTGCCTTTCAAATGTTTTGACAGAAATCCATAGTAAAAAATACATTTTGCGTTGAGACACATGTATACACACGTTTAACTGGAAAAAAAATTTATGAAACAATACTCACCCTCACCGTGTACAAGGCATTCTGATATATTCTGTTACATTCTATTGTAGTTCATTTTTTAAAAATTTTTTATTGATATCATAATAGTTTATAACATTGTGAGATTCCAGTTGTACATTATTATTTATCAGTCACCATATAAATACGCCCCTTCACCCCTTGTACCCCCCCAACTCCCTTCCCCCTGGTAACCACCAAACTGTTTTCTCTGTCCATGTGTTAGTTTGTATTTCATATTGTAGTTCATTTTTAAAAAATACTGATTATAATCCACCTAATTGATTATGACTCGTTAATGGATAATGATCTATAGTTTGAAAAATACTATGCTAGACATTGAAAGTAGCAGATGAGTAAGTTCACGTGCAAACAGATATTTGGGCATGCATATTTTTTCAGTCTAGAATAAATAATAGCTTACATTCTAGAAAGATGCTGGGGTCTCATAGGGTGACAAATATGAGACATGAATGTCCTTTCCAGTTCCTATGGTGGATATGATGGTGCTTTTCCTACTGAGGAATATTCTGGACCCACTCCTCAGCCCTTTGTAAAACAAAGTAAAACAAGTGCCATATGCAATCAGCTGCACTCCACTCTGTTTTGAACTTACCTTTTGCTGAGAAATACTGAAATCCTGTGGACCTAGAAAATTTCCCAAAGTGCTTTCAGTTCTCTCTTAAAACAAAACATCAACACGGCTTTCTTGAAAACTTGATTGTGGCAACGCGAAGGGCAGCTTTCCTGATCATTGTAATACTGTAAGGGGGTGGATGATATCTTTACCTCTCCAAGAGTCAGTTGAAGGTCTCTTACTTTTTATCTTCTGTTGAAACAATTGAATCCCCAGCCTTCTATCTCTTAAGTTGAGTTGAGAGATTCAGATGGAAACTTAGCAGCAGTAGTACAGAATGACTTCTGAATGTGACATATGAAAATGCAGAGAAGAGTGGTTGAGTTCCTCACTGCAAACAGTTAGAAGCCCATAGAGATCCTTAATAACTGATAAGCATATAGTGCCGTGGGTCTCACTGTGAAATCAAAGCAATAAAATGTTTAGAACAATGTGTTGGAGAATATAGAGTTAGGAATAGCAAAAGATTTCATAAATAAGACACAAAAAGTACTGACCATAAAGGAAAAGATTGGTAAATTTGACTACTATTGATGAAATTCTGTTCACTAAAAAGATTGGAAAAAGTAGATTGGGATAAGTATTTAGAACACATATAACAAAGGACTCATATTCAGATATCTAAAGATCTGTTGGTGGGAGTGTAAACTGGTACAACCGTGTCAGGAGAAAGTTGGGCAGTGTCTAGTGAAGCTGGAGATCAGAAACCCTGTGAACCAGCAGTTTCACTCCTAGATTTACACCTTGGAGCAGCGGTTCCGCAAACTTTCTGATCTCACTTTATACTTTTAAAAATTATTGAGGACCTCAAAGAACTTTTGTCTATGTGGATTATGTCTATTGGTATCTACTATATTAGAAAATAGAGAAAATTTTACAATGTTTGTTCATTAAAAAATTCATTATGTGTTAACATAAATGACTTATTTTTTATGAAAAATAACTAAATTTTACCAAAACAAAAAAATCACTCAAAAGAGTGGCATTGTTTTACAGTTTCACAGATCTTTTTAATGTCTAGCTTAATAGAAGGCAGCTGGATTCTCATATCTGCTTTTGTATTCACCTGTTGTGGTATGTTGTTTTGGTTGGAGTATACAAAGAAAATGTGGCCTCACACAGTTATGTAGTTGGAAAAAGGAAGAGTATTTTAATAACCTTTTCAAACAATTGTAGATGTTCTTTGTTACTCAACTAAAACTACAAATGGTAGTTTCTTAAAGGTTAGTGGCAATGTGAAATCTGAAACCATATCAATAAACTTTTAATTATTTGTTACATTAAAATCTTTTAGGGCCGGCCCCGTGACTTAGCGGTTAAGTGCGCACACTCCGCTGCTGGTGGCCCGGGTTCGGATCCCGGGTGTGCACCGACGCACCGCTTCTCCGGCCGTGCTGAGGCCGCGTCCCACATACAGCAACTAGAAGGATGTGCAACTATGACATACAACTATCTACTGGGGCTTTGGGGGAAAAAAATAAATAAAAATTAAAATAAATAAATAAAAAATAAAATCTTTTAGTTTATTACCTTGCATGTTGAATAGATTTTTACTCATGCATGACTTTGTAACATCATACGTTGATTATTTGGAAAATATTGGTTTACTGAGTTATGCAGATCTTTTCATTGTTGACACATTTCATTACACAATATTAAAATGTCACATTCTTTAACTTCACGACTAATCTTGTCAGAAAAGTGTTTAAGTATTGGCAAGCTGTCAAGCACGTAGTGGCAGGTACAAGTTTTCAAAAATTCTTATTTTCACTTGAAAGCCTGAATTTTATCACTGGCACCACAACTGTCAGTTGTTTTTCTCAAAGTGGTAGGCTCACTTGTCTGCCAGATGCTCAAGTCTGAATAACCATAGTTTGTCTGACCGTCATTCCTTCAGGAGAATGGTGTCCCATGAAAAGAGCAGCGACCGTCAGCTCAAAGGCAAACAACTGCCTCGTGCCTTTCTCCAGGCAACCTTCGTACTTTGGTGTGCGGTGCAGCGCTCTCTGTGTACTCTCCCATGTCGTCACACAGAGTGTTAAAAAGACATGTACTCGAGGGTAGAGATTTAATAAAATTAGTATTTTCACTGCTTCACCAAGGGCATCGTAACGTGAACCCTGCGTGTTTTCGTTAGTGTGTGGAGGTGAGGAGTACAATAACTGCTAGTACAGTCTGGTGCTACTGCCTTTGTTCATGTGATCTTGAACCCATCCAGATTTTTCACTGTTTTTCAACAATGTAAAAGGCAAATAACATCTTGGAATTATTATGAAAATAGTTTTGACTTTGTGGACCCTCTGAAGGAGTCTGGAGATCCCCAGGGGTCCTAGAGTTGGACCACACTTGAGAACTGCTGCCCTAGAGACAGCACAGCTCTTGTGCACCAGGATACACTAGGATACATATATGTGAGTATGGGAGGGCGGCATATGATCAAGGAGGGGTACACGGTGGGGAGGCAGCTTCTGGGATGCTGACAGTGTTCTGTTTCTTGACCTGAGTGGTGATGTTTGTCCTATAATATGTGAATCTGTCCATTTATATTTATGCACTTTTCTATACGTCTGTTACTCTGATTTTTACTAGCATTGTTAGTCTTTGGTTTAGCTGTATAAAGGGTGCTGAGAAGGGAGGAACCACCCCCCCGTTCTTCCTTCTTTGTATCATATGCAGGATGTATTTGTCCAACGTTTTCTGCTTTTTGGGCTCTGGTTCCTTTGGTTGTATTACAGTTGAGGTAGGAATTCAAGTACTTCTAGTGCGTTTTCCCCCTCATAGTACAGACATGGCTAAGGCAGTAAAAATTATGAGGAGGAAACTTTTTCTTTAATTTAAAACTTTATATAGCACTTAGTTATTTGAGACTTAAACCTTACCATAGAAGCTATTCCCATATCCTTATTTTCTGGAAGGAGCACAAAATGAAAAGTGACTTGAGCAACGATACAAGTGAAAATTCAAACCATTTCTAACTTCTTTTGCTATTATTAAATCATAAAACTATAGTGACTGTAAATAAAATAAGAAATAGTAATAAGATTTTGGCATTACTGGATATCTTATTTGTGGTCATGCTTTCAGAACACTTTCACTTTATTTGTCTAATTTTATCTCTGTAACACTGAATTGAGCACAACAGGTACTAATACCTCCATTTCGTGGATAAGAAAACTGAGGCACAGAAAAGATCAGTGATTAATTCAGTAGCAAAGCCAGGACTGGTCTAAGAGTTCATAACTCCTAGAATTTGCTTTTCCCACAAAGCTAGTTTAATTGTAAGGAATTCAAGATAGTCATCAAAATCTGGACAGTTTTGCCTTTGCCTCGTTGGTGCTCTTGCTGCACGCCAAGCGTTCTCACTTCTGGTGAGGAATATCAGTCAGTGTTCTGTATGTATGTCAGCACCGTCTATCGTGCTTCCCTATGTTCTGAGACTTGGAGCGAGAACGCTTAGAAAACCACATAGACTAAATTAAATTTCAGTTTTGTCGGTTAGAAACTGAGGTATGCATTCTATGCTGCTAATCATAGCCTTCACCTGAACCCACGTGCCGTAAGCGGGAGGAGTGTTCATTCTCCGTTTGTGAGCCGTCAGGGTGACTGGAAAGTGGTGGAGGTGGACCGCAGATAAAATCAGTGAACTCGCAGATGTACCTGATCTCCCAACAGGACTGTTCTCTTGTTCTTTGGCAGAGGTTCACGCACTCAGGATTTGTGTGTGCAAGCGTGTATGCACTAAGAGAAAAGAATTATCCCAGCTTGGCTGCAACAGATTAGGCCAAGATTTCCTGGACTCTGAAGGAGATGTGGAACAGCGTGCCCACAGACCTAGCTCTGATTTAAGTGGACGTGTGAAGTCTTCGTGAAAGTGGCTAAGAATCTCTGGCAACAGAGAAAGGTAATTAGAAAATAAATTAAGGCTCTTTTTATAGGTTGTCCAGGCTAATCTTTTTTCTTTTTTTAAAGTAATATTTACCTTTGTTAAATGTTAGTGTCCCTGAATAAATAAAAGCATTTTTTGATATTATAGGCCCTGTATTTTGCAACCAGGATCCACATTCAATAAATATTTTTCTCCTTACCTCCTACCAGGATATTATTTGTAAGATATAGGTCTTAATCGAAGTGTTTCACAAGTGAAATATAACAGATATCTAAGAAATGAATCTACTAATTGCATTTTTCCTGGTGCATTTCAAATAGGGCGGTCTAATTATAAGCAGCCCACACACACAAATGGCTGCTGCTCTTGCCCCAGTTTTCCCCTTCTCACCAGGCCCAGATGCTGCTGCCACGGAAGGCGTTGTCAGTGCTCATAGAGAATCTGAGGGTCAGAGTGGAGGAAGGAGGGGAAGTTATGGAAACAGTGACCAGGGGAGCGGACCCCAGGAACAGAGCCTGTCTGCTCATACTGTGGCGCTCTCCTGTCCTCTTGCCCACTACCAGAGTTCTTTTTCTTATTTATGTTGTCAAGTGCCGCTGAACAGAGTAGCAAGTGTGTGGTAGCAAGAGTCTTCTTTCACATATAGCAAGGAGGATAAGAGCATGGATTTGGAGTCTGATACTTCAGACTTGAAATTGGGCGTTACCACCTCCCAGCTGTGTGACCTTTGGGCAGGTTGCTTTACCTCTCCTGTCAAGTCTGTTTCGTCTTCTGTGAATGGGGATAATTGTACCTATCTCCCAGGGTTACTCTAGGATTAAATCAAGACCTGTACACGTACAGTGTACATGACCCCGTGCCTAGGGTGTAGTAAGCTCTCAGTAGACGGTGGCTCTTATCATATATGCAAACAACTAAAAGGTCCACAAATGATCCCTACACTGTAAGTTATTTTTAAGACAATGCTTTATTCCAAATATCTAATTGAACCCTACTCCCTTGGAGGAACTGACATTTTCAGAGGGGTAGGACAGTAGGGAACTTTTAGCATGGAGATGCTGGGGAAAAGGGCAGGTCAAGGTGAGAAACTCGGAGATTTAGAGCATCATAAGGTCCTGGGAAATGGGGAGAGGAAGACTAAAAAGTCGGACTAGGTGCATTCTTCCCCCAGAAAAGGGGAGGGGGGAGATCGTCTTCCTCTTCCTCCTCCCTATTGAACCACATATGCATTGTTGCTAGGACCCCAAACTGAGGCCGGGACTGGACTGTTAATACTGTATCTGCCCTCTGGCTGCACAGTCACCTGCAGAACTAAAAGAAAAGTATCCCTGCTTGGGCCTTGTGCCAGTCCCTCAAATGTGAATCTCTTAGGGAGTGAGACCCAGCAGCACCTCAGGTAACTGATGTGCAGCCAGGGTTGGGGAGCTCTTGAGCTCCGTGTGGGTTAAGTATACTTGTGAAGGCTAGCCTGGAATAAATACGCATAAACTAGGATGACAGTTCAGAGGAAGGACAGAGTGTCTCATTAGTGCCAGCAGGGAAGCTTTTTGGAGGAAGTGCAGTTTGAACCGAATCTTAACGGATGGGTAGGGTTTTAGACATGAGTGAGGACGAAGAGGGGAAAATCATTTCAGAGAGAGGGAATATTGTGAGCAGACTTGGAGATGGAAAAGCCCCAGGCACATATAGAAACAATAGATGGACCAGCTGGGGAAAGCTGAAATTCACGCTAAGGAATTTGGCAAGTTAATGCAGGTTTTGAAGAGGAGGGTGATGTGGATGGAGCTGTCTTTTAGGAAGCTGAATCCGATGGTACACCAAGGAGAGAGAACTGGAAGCG